>NW_027468620.1:14370998-14415998 GCF_046254945.1 Alosa pseudoharengus | reverse complement strand
TATCTCAAGGCCCCTAGGGTAGAAATGGTTGCCGATGCTATGCTGATTGCACTGTTATTCATAACGATTAATGTGCATGTGTATGTGTGTGTGTGTGCACGCGTTTGTGTGTGTGTGTGCGCGCGCGCGTTTGTGTGTGTGTGCGTTTGTGTGTGTGTGTGCACCTCCACAGGGTTTGCCTTGGGGAAAGCAGCAGACCGACAGACAGCTTTGAGAAAAGTAAGCATCTGCTCATATTCTCTCTGTCTCTGTGTGTGTATTGCATTTCTTGTCTTTTTGAGGTAATAGGCTGACTCCAACAATCTTCCTCTTCCTCCAGGCTAAGAACAGAGCCATACATTACCTGTACTACATCGAGAGATACAACAACCACACCAGTGAGTGTCCCAGCCCGCGACAGATGAGCCCACTTCCTTTTGCTGGAGCGTGGGCAGAAACTTTGCTGCAGTCACACTCTCCATTTCCCATACACACAGAACCCCTGCAGCCACAGCAAATGTTCAGTGTGTGTGTGTGTGTGTGTGTGTGTGTTTGTGTGTGTGTGTGTGGCAGGTGTGTATATGAACTTGGTAACCTCTGTTATTCGCCTCTCACATTGGGTGTGAAACTGCCCACAGGAAATGCTTCACACAGAAAATCACTGTCGTGATCTGAAGGTCAAACGTATGTCGTGTGTGTGTGTGTATACACACATGTTAGTTATGCCAAATCAAAGTGCAAGACATTCAGAAATGACCTTTGAAGGACCATGAACGTCACTCCAAAGCCAACTCCAATTTTCCCTTTTTTTTTAGTTTACCATGACATTGAAGCAAAATTCAAAAAGACCACGCTACGCATGAAGAAACAAAACAAAGGTAACAGCTGACCTGAATATACAATTTCCGATACTCAGACTGCTTCGCAATGCTCTTAGTAATGATGTGTGTATGTTTGTGTGTCTGTGTGTCTTCAGGTTACGGTCTGCATTGCCACAGAGCAATCATCACCTTGTGTAAGCTGATTGGCGTCCAGGACATGTATGCTAAAGTTGAGGGCTCGGTCAATCTCCTGAACATCACAAGAGCCCTCTTCACTGGCCTCTCTAATCAGGTAAGTCACTCAGCGGTCACCGTGGAGAACTTCCGTCAGGCACAGCACAGGTTAACATTCTAGCATAAGACAAAGGCCACTTGGGTTCAATCATGTCTGTTTGTTATTTTTTTGTGTATGTATTTTATTTGTGTATGTTATTTAGTAGACACTTATCTACAGGGATGCAAACACGGCGCTTTTTGGCGCCTCACGCTTTTTTCACGTCAGTTTGGGTGACTTGTGTGAATCGTGCAGATCCGAAGAGTTTTTTTTAATGGGGGGGGGGGTCTGATCATCAAGGATGCTTTCCGGCGACTCTAGCTTTTTTCACGTCATCTACCGCAGGCTACAAGAGGAACCAGAGCGTTTCTCATATGGGCCTGCTGGTTAATGTGCTTCTGATAACCTCCACTCATCTTTGATCATGTAGCAAAGGAGCTGTAGTCTATCGTTCTAGCAGCTAAGAAAATATAGGCTCCGTTAGGAGGCAACTCTCTCAGTTTGCGCTCTTACCTCCGCAGTATAGCTACTTCAGGTGGAAGTTTCAAGACGCAACACGCTGCCATCTGACTGATCATCCGGAACCGTACAATAATACAATTATTCCTGTCAGTGACCTAGGCCTAGTATTTAATGTTATGTGGGAATTGCAAGAATACGGGTAAAAACAATTCCTTACTTCAACCACTGAATTGCGTGTGTCATTAATTAAAACGGTAGGAAAACTGAATGAAAGACGGCGCCGTCCATCAACAAAAACAGCACAGAGTCAAAACGTAGGCCTAATTTAAAGTCCCAGACATTTAAAGGGACAGCGATCACTCAAGACATAGGCCTACACCACGAGTGATGAACGTGAAATGCTTTGAATAGCCTACTACAAAACACGCAAAACAAAACAAGCATTTATATGACAACTGTGTATAGAACCATTCTAATCTAGCTAATGGTAAATTAAGTATATAGCATTCACATATAAAGCATTCAATAGCCTGATGGAAACTTGTTCAGTCAGTTAAATTGCTCTCATAAAAGGAACAGCAGGCCTACAGAATATTCCAAATAGGCTAGTTTCCTTTCACTTCGACTGCAACATATGAGTTAAACCATGTTAAATTCAAAAGCATCTGGCAAGTGACAGGAGGTTTTAGGGGAGGAAAAGAGAAAAAAGTGTGTTACCTGATTCCACAGTCAATGTTCAGTATTTGGCCTATAATTAAGCCTATAATATTTGGCATTTTTGAATCCATGAAAATTAATCAAAATCTATCATTTCCTATGAACAACAGACCCCAGTAACACATGGAATTGCTAAAAATGTTGAAGGATCAAAAATAATCAAATCATTGGCTTAAAGAATCAATATTGTATCGAATTGTGATGAAACTTGTGATTTACACCCCTATATGGCATCCTTACAATTAGGGAAGGTTTTTGGGAAGTATTTCTCAGCAAGCACTGTGCAACCATGCTGAGTAATGCAATGAAATCATTGTAATAGTTTGCAATTTTGCATTAGTAAAGCAGTCCACCGATGTGCATGTTTTCACTTACTGCTTTAGTTTCAATTGTGCAACAACAAGACAATAACAATGATAATGGTTTTATATATCCAAAAAGATACATTTCTGGAACTATCTTTTTTTTTTTTTTTTTTAACGAGGGGGGGGGTTGGTTGGTAATGTTTCTCTCTTTTTTCACCTCACATCACTGCCAAGGAACTGGGACAGTGTATTTTCATATAAAGAACATTTTTGTGTGAATAGGGTGAGCCCTGGATGGCATAGGTGGTGGCAAAATGTAATTATATGATATTTCCTGCGGGGGCGTGGGCTTCGATAATCTCACTCCTTTTTGACCATACCTCTGTTTGCATCCCTGTATCTAGTAGTGACTATATCTAGACCAGGGGTCTTCCAACCTTTTTGGGAATGAGGGCTACCTGAAGACCAAAATCATATGGAGGGCTACTCAACAGAAACAAACAGACCCTCACCCCTTTTTTGGAAAGGTAGTCCTCCTAAATAATAGGCCTATGTGATTTTTACTTTTAAATTATCAATATTGTGTAGGCCTATAAGTATATATTAAGCAACTGTATTTTCATCTGATTCTTCAATACTTTAATATCAATATGCAACACTACCAACATTTTTGTTCAGTTTGTTCATTTCAAAGTTTGCATTGGGAATCTAATCTAAAAAAAAAAAATTTTGTGCAATTAATAATTTGGGTTACAATTTGTACCAATTATACCCACCCACCATTATGAATTCAGGGGTTGTTTATGTTCTGATTTCAGTGGACAATTCGGTTTAAACATTTCAATAGTAATGGCCCACACCACCCTAACATATGAAAACTCCTTTTAAAGTTATTGCACACCTGAAATCTCTCCATGATCTGACAAAAAAGGTAATGCACGGTCCTGCTCAGTCATGCATGCCACAACATTTACAGGCTATTACGGCAGTAGCTATACGGAGGAGAAAAGGCCTGTGAGCTAAAGCAATTGTTTTTCAGTCCTTGAACAATCATGCAAGAACCGTATTTGACGAACATGGAATGGCCACCGAACTTTTGCAAAGATATGCTTCCATTGGCTACACCAGACAAGCAAGTTTTCCCCCCCTGTCTATGCATGCAAGCAGCGTGTATGCGCTCCGCTTCCGTTGTTGTTTAAAGATTGAATGAGAAACGGATTTGGAGCCAAACGCTAAAATTTAACGCAGCTACAATGTATAAGGTATCACCAACATCAATTTAATGTTTAATGGCTACATACATTCTTAAAATGGTTCTGGTCTAGACTTAAATATCTATTGAAAACTTCACAATGGAGTGTGTTTTTAGAGCGTGATCTGCAGGCGACCTGTTCGCTATTTTTAGAAGGTGCGCTGGGGGCGCCTCATAGCCGCCCCGCGGGCACTGTGTTGGAGCCCACTGATCTAGACACTTATTTAGCAGACACTTATCTAGTAGTGACTATATCTAGAAACTTATTTATCAGACACTTATCTAGTAGTGACTATATCTAGACACTTATTTAGCAGACACTTATCTAGTAGTGACTATATCTAGACACTTATTTAGTAGACACTTATCTGAGGTGACTATTAAGGCCTTCACACACGACCGGTGACGCGACGGCGATTTATGGCAAAGGGCAAAATTCAGTTTACACCTGCACAGTTGTTTTAAAGTCTGCTAATATATACATTAAAGAAATTAGCATGATGTAAGAGAACACAGAATGATCTAAAATTAAAGGCCATCACACACGGCCAGCGATGCAACAGTCAAACCAGAGACGGTTGCATCGCTGGCCGTGTGTGATGGCCTTTAATTTTAGATCATTCTGTGTTCTCTTACATCATGCTAATTTCTTTAATGTATATATAAATTATAAAACAACTGTGCAGGTGTAAACTGCCGTGGATATTGAATAGTGAATATAAATGGAACAAATGTATAAAACTGTGAGAACAAGTCATTTAGTAAATTATCATCTGTCCACACAAATGGAAAAAACACATAACACTAGGGCTACAGCTATCGATTCTTTTTGTAATCGATTAATCTAGCACTTTATCGATCGATTAATTCAAAAAGAGTATATATACATATTCATACATACATAATGCATAACGAAAATGATGTGGCTGTAAAATGATCAAGCAGTTGGCTTTTTTTTTCTCAAAAAAAGGTGTTTATTCTAACTCCAACATTTGGCTCCAAAACTAAACCCATTTATTTCAATTTACCCATTTAGAGTTTATAAGTTCCAGTGCCAACAAGTAAATAATGTTCAAAATGCTTTCTGTTAAATTACAGCCTCTTGTGCATGACTGAGCTGGGCGAAAAAAAGCTGTCCATACTATGTTGTGAAATGCTGAGAGGTAGAAGAAGAGGGAAAGCAATTTAATTTATTAATATGCACAACAAGTTTCATTCTGTAATCTAGCCCTGACATCAAAGTAAATGTCTTTTTTTTTTATGTAGATTTCTACACCTGCAGCATTTACCATTAGGCTACTAACAAATAATATATTATTTCTGGGGTGAGCCTATTGTTATGGTAACCTAGCAACCTGTGTGTGTGTGTGTGTGCACACCATGGTGCACACGTGCCGTGCCGTGCCGTGCCGTGCCGTGCGTGAGGGAGAGTGAGAGAGACAAGAAGAGGGTGTATGCATGTATGTATGTGAAGGTTTTTTTTTAGGCATACTCTCTTGCAATTGAACGTGAATAAGTTTACTACTTAAAAACATCAGAGCTAAACATCATACCTAGTCAAACCGCATCACGACATCGCTACAAATACAGTATGCGATTAAAATCAGCTAACACCAATTTATAGCCTATAGACTTAGGCTACGTAGATAGATAGATAGATACTTTATTGATCCTTTGATTGTTTCAGCGATGCTTGGTGAAACAGCATGGAGTGGATGTTTTCGGTTCAGATGCTTGTTCTCTTCCTTTTTGAGTATGTAATGATCCCAAAACTTTAGACATTCTCTGCCATTTATGGACATCTTGACTCCACCATCGCGCCAACTAAATTCAGAATGTATCACACGCTAGTGGTGTGCTTCCTGAACAACAGTCTGTGTGGAACAATCAGATCCCTGCGCGTATAGTGCACGTCATAGGAATTTAATAAGGCTTCGAGGCAGAGTTTTTGCCTCGAGCAATTTTTGTAATTGAGTTAATCGAGTAACTCGATGAATCATTTCAGCCCTACATAACACACAATGGATTTTTGTTCAAGTTGAAGATGGAAAATTAAATTGAATGAATCCGTTCACTTCTCTCACTCCTGTCTTTTCTGTCCTTTTCTCTTTCTTTCTCTTTCTTTCTTTCTCTTAATGTCTCTTTATCCTACTGACCGATAGGAGACACACCAGACCCTGGCAGACCGGAAGCAGTTACACGTGGTGGAGTTCCAACCCGAGCGTGGCCCCTTGCCCATAATCGTTGCCCAACCAGCGGACGGGGCCCGCGAGGACCCCGAGCCAGAGGACGAGGTGCCCAACACACGCCTGAACTGGAAAGATGTCCAGGCAGCCCAGGGCATGAAGACCTCGGTATGGGCCGGCGTGAAAAGGACCATCTGGTGAAGCCACCCAAACATTGTAGCAGTCCGAGAGCACCTTTCAACCACCTCCCATAGTCTACCTGTCCATGTTTATATGTTGCCTTCCAAGACTGGCCATTTCTAAGATGAAACTAAAATGTGACTTGGACTGGGGACTGAATTGACAGACACATGGATGGTTTCTTGGTGGCATATGTCTTTTGTCAGTTGTAGATATGATACAGTTCTGGTTGGGTTTGGGGAACAGGAGACGTGTCTGCAAGTGTATCTACTATTTCATGTTGTCACAATTACACGACAGCCGATTAAAGTTTTAAGCCGCCAGGCTTAGTTGACACTTCTCTTTTGTGTTCTGGTCCTTTGGGAAGAGCCTTCACTTGCAAGGATGCTCAGTCCACTCTGGGGCACACAAGAGCACCCTGCTGGCATAAAATTGAAGACACACACACACACACACACACACACGCTAACTCGCATACCCATAGACAAGTGCACACCAAAGCCTCATCAAGTCTGTGGTCCTTGCTGTTAACCTTGCCTTTAACCTCCATGTTTTGTTTACCCACCCTCACACTGTCTCTGAGTTTTGGTTGTTCGTCTCGTAAGTGGCCCCCTGGGGAAGCCTCCGTGCCTCATGCATAATGGAGACTGCTTCTCTGCAGGGGTACTGATGGCTACTCTGCCCACGATACCGTTGAGGCGGTAAAGCCCGCCTGCCATTTTTAACTGGCCTGTTTTCTTTTGAGTTTGTTTGAAACTACAATTACACACACACACAAACACACATCTTACCATTTCAACTTATGTTTGAACATGTTGGAGGGTAGCGTTTTAAATGGATTGTGTCTTAAACACTTAGGTTTAAGTTCTAAAAAGCGGTGACTCATTTCCTGAAGTGTTTTTTCGCTCAAATAATGATCCTGTCCTTCCAAAGTGACAATGTAATATCCTCAAGCAGATTGGTGCCTCCCTGTGTTCAGTTTTGGTACAGACGGTTGAGCAATGCCAATGATCTAGCGGCCTAAGTTACGGCAACTGTTTGTTGTTCCACCGCGTATCACACTAATAAAATTGATGTTGCTGAGTCATGCTAGCTTTTTACTTGAAGCTACTTGACTTTCTTGTGAGCCTGAGCTATTATTCAGAAGGATTTGAAAAGCAAACACATCAAGCCACTATACTCACAAAGGTCTATTGTCTCTCAGTTTTTGCCTGTTCACATTAGTCTCCCAATGTTTTATGCCACAGCTTGAACTCACCCATGATCAGCATAGCCCAGGCCTACGTGAACGAAAAACAACAAGCGTTTAATGTGTTTTAACAAGTACACAATGTTTGTGTGAGGCCTTTTGTCGTATGTGTATTGAATTAAGGCATTTTAGAAGACTGTATATCAGTATATCACTAGTGTGGCTAGGTCTCCATGTCCATGACCTGATGGCCCATATTAGCGTGACATCTGAGTCAGATGGCTATTGTGCGAGCAGGAATAAGCGAGCGCGATAGGGGTGGGGGCTTGAGCCGTGAACACATAGCAGGCCGGCATGAAGATGGCAGAACCTGAAAAGAGAGGAAATGTGAGACGATACCTTCTGCCCCCCTGCATGAAACGTTCTTCCGCGACACGTCCATAACCCGCTATGCAGAAAGTAATCGGAGACTTTACGCACCACTTCTCACCCAGCCCGACAGCTTCAGTCACTTTTACGTTGCGACAGCGAGCCCTTCTATGTGCTCCTGGGATGTGAAGGTTGTCATTGGGAAACGTGATCTCGTTTTCATCGTTTCCCAGTCCGAACCTACAGACACACCTTGATTGCTCAATGCTCACACATTTCTCTCTCCAATGGCTTCCCTGTTCTTCCTTCTGAAACATTTGGTTTGTTTTTCTTCCTTCATCAGTGTTACACCTTTACAAGTGGTATCGCTACCTCTGTGTGTGTGTGTGTGTGTGTGTGTGTGTGTGTGTGTGTGTGAGAGCGAATATGCGCCTGAGCAGCATGAATGTTGTAATAGTTTGTACTGTGTTAGTATTGACAAATGTTCCTATATTCCTTCAAGGGGCACAGCAGTTGGTAGAGCTTTAAGCTCTTTCTTGGAGAACTGCAGTGTGGGTTTGGGTATCCAGATCACCCAAGTAGATAACTGAAGCCTACATTCAGGACATAGAAGGACAAGGATGATGCAGAATGAGTTCATCACTACAACAAATACTAAAACCTTTGTATTTATAAACTGACAGGATCTTCAGTGAATTTAAAACATTTATTTAAAACATAATGTTAAGCATATTTCTGACAAAATGCATACCCAACAGTTCAAATGTATAAAACAAACCCCATCAGTATAAAGATTGACATTATAAAAGTTCAGTTTAGTCAAGTGCCATATCTGGGTGTCATTTTTCTTTTTTACAAAAATCTGATTATAAAAATCTAAATTTTCTTTTTACTATCCATCAAGAATATGCTTAATAAAAACAGGTGAAAAAATTATTCAGTGACAGTGTGTGTGTGTGTGTGTGTTAAATATAGAGAATACAGAATACAGAAAATATAGAGATATTTTTACAGTGCATTTGTGTATTAACAATTTTATGTTTGCAGGCCTATATCTGTTTGGGAGTATGTATAATACAAACAGTGCTCTCTAAGCCGCTGATGGAATTGATTTGCAGATTTGTAGAATTCAGAGTGAGCAATCTTTTCCCTTTTCCAGGACTGACTTGAGATTCTTCTCATTCCCCCAGAGTTGAGTTTTGTAGAGTTTTTTTTCAAGCTGAGAGCAATGCAATGCTGATCAGAAAGACTTCCACCTTATTGCTGAGAGGATACAGTGGATGAAGTAGAAGAGTGTGGCAGTGTAGGAGAAAACCTGCAGACCAATGTGAAAAGACGCCAAATTAATTCCCCCCAAAAAGCCAGATATAGTCAATGGTAGGTAGAATTTTCTATTAACAAACACAGACTTCTCAGGCTTGTTAACTTTTCAGGATAAAGTTGGTAATGCTAAGTGTCTCTTCTTAACACAAATAACTTTATTCCAACATTATTTTGTTGAGAAGTTTACAGGAACAATCTGTTGAACATCAATGAATATAACTTTTATATAACGTGTTACACACTAAACGCACTACTAAACAAACTAAATGTAGGCCTCCTAGTTTTAATTATGTAATATTAAAATAAGCTTTTCCATAACTTAGTTTGCATTTTCAATAATTATCAATCTTAATGAGTTAAAGTGTTTGTGTGTGTGAGAGAGAGAGAGATGCTGGGGTTCTTACCACTGCTGCGATGTCGATCTGATAGTACTTGAAGTTGGTGCCATCTTTCATATCGAGGGTCACCTTGGCGAGAGGAACTGAGGCACTCAGGTAGAACAGAGCAGCCAGAAAGTGATACACAAAGTCCTGCACACAAAGGAGGTATATGTAAAGTATATAGTAAAAACAATATATGTTTGTGATCTTTGTAAAGACTTAAAAACTAGGCTTAGAAGAAGCACATACACCTTAGTGATTTCGATCTCTAATCTTCATCAAGGCTCTCCACAAACACAAGAAAAGATGAACCCCAAACCTAACCTGAATCACACTGTTACAAGGTGTCAGGTGTCTTGTTACAAGGTGTCGTTAGAAGGTGTCGTTAGATCAGACATCGCTTAAACGTCAGGATATTATTTTAATTACTCTTGAGAAATCTATCTTGAAAAAAGAGCTGTTTCAGACCAGAGTTTCTATCTGATTTGTGTTGAGCAAAATGATTGTTAAAAAACTGAAAACATGAAATTAAATATCGCTGTCATCACTATTTTAAAGGCCTCAAGACATGGCATCAGTTTTGGTGTATCCAGCTGAATTCCTATCAACAATAATTCTTTGCGGTCACTGACTGACCAGAGCAACCAAGCCAGCTCATAATCTCATTGTGTTCCAGATGCTGCTGTGAGTCAGCTGGACCTTGTCATATGCTGAAACGGGGCCTTATCTAACAGTTCTTCCCAAAAGCAAGTGACCACCCACAACTCCAGACAGATTTCACCTGGTCTTAAACAATTGGTTTATGTTCTCTTTCTTCCCATTCCATTTAGCTTTAAAAACATTTGTTTTAACATGTGTATGTATGTATATTTTACCATGTACAATGTACATGCATACACTATGTAGCGTTCACACTCACACAGAGAGATGAATGGCATGGTGGGGTTAGTTCTTACCACAGTGCATAAAAAAAACAATATGATACGTTTGTGACGATGCACACATTGCAGCTATTTCGATCTCTTTTCCTCATTTACATTCATTCATTTAGCAGGCACTTTGCATTCAAATGTCAATTCTATTACAAGGGACTACATTGTCCCTGGAGCAACTTGGGGTTAAGTGCCTTGCTCAAGTCTGCTCAACAGTGGAAGCCAGGAATTGAACTCACAACTTTTCAGGCTACTGCATGTAAGCCCAGCTTCTTAACCACTACGCTACCACTGCATCAAGTCAATGAATGCTCTTGTGTTAGTTCTTACCGCCGTGGCCCACCCCCCACTGTTCTTGTGCCCTCCACAGGCGAAGATGACGAGCCAGAGGAAGGTCATGACGAAACAGAAGACGGAGACGAACATCACCCAGCCCAGGGGATTCTCTGGCTTCACGTGTGTGGAGGCTACCAGGATCCACACCAAACCCCCAAACACCTGCCATTGCACACACACACACACACACACACACACACACACACACACACACACACACACACACAACACAGGCTGAGGACTCTGCCAGCATAGCTCAAGCATTCATTTTAAACAGCAACACAGATGCTCTGCAGAGAACATTATGCCACTGGTGTAGTGGAGCCTGTCAGACAGTTGTATGGAGACCTCACATAAACCCATCCTCCCTGAGCAGCGGCTGCAGGAAAACCTATATGCTGTGAACACATGATCCCAAACCTGCTCTAAATGTCCATCTGTTTCCCGTGGGAGAAGGAGAATTATTCGCTGAGGCACTACTAATCAGCCATCCAACCACACCCTTTTCTCTCCTCTCATAACTATGGTCAATGATCTAGCTGCTGCCTTGCAAAGCCTGAGTGTGTGTAATGCCACAATGATAACCAAGAAGTCTTGAAACAGTACTGTTTACATACTGCTAGGTAGACAACTGAAACTCCTCACACTTCTGATTTTTTTAAAAATGATTGAATGTTATAATCCAACCAATTGAATATTTAGCCATAGGATTGAATGACCCAAAGCCACAGTCCCATTATTAAGCGATCCTATTATGCTAGCCTACTTAACCCGAGTGTGAAATACACCTGTGCACCTCAGAGGCAACAGGGCGAGTCCAGCAGAATCATATTCCCATGCAGGTTAAATGAAGTTAACTGAAACTGCCGATTGACCGATTGATTGAGATAGGCCTAATGCAACCATATTCACCAATGCCAACAATGTGCTATGTGACTTATTATTTTGTGTGCAAATGGACCATGAACATATGGCACAAGCCCTCTTACACCATATTCACTTAAAAAAACATTCAAACATTCTTACAGAGAATGTCTAATGGTTTAAGCAAAAACGAAAACGTATACAATTATCTTTCTATGCACTCACCAGTTCAGGTAAATAGAATATATCTGGTGCCGTGGTGCAAATCCCCAGGCCACTGGGCAAATTCCCCATCGACTGAGCTGTGGCAGCTGCCATGACCGCTGTCTCCTCTGTCCGCTATCTGAGTGGACTAACGGAGCCACAGGTGCGTCTTTTCAGCAGAGTGAAGGACTTGAAAAACCTGCCTTAACATTACGGTCCCTTCCACCGGACACACCCCGTAAATAACAGCTCCTCGACCTACCTTCTTGGTGTGATCTTATGTACAGAGAACTATTTGAAACGTCCGCTAACTTTTCGTTTGTTTGTTTTGTAGCCAGGAAGGTGCGTTTGTTGTGGCAATACCTTATGAATTTTTGAGATGGGACAGTTACCTCATCCAAGACTGTCGCCTTCACGCATGCACGCATGGTGTCATTCACATACATACTCACAAGCACACTGCCACGGTGCCACTCGCTCGCACAGGTGCACGCATACAGACATACTCATACAGAGACTATAGCGACAAATTTCATTTTTATTTTGAAAAAAAAGTACATTTGACGTTTGATTACATCTTAAGTTACATTTTACATCATCACGTCAAGAGTGGCAAGTAACCATTCTTTTACGCCACATTCCTGAGGAGTGTGAATTTATTTACGTACATTCAAAATGCGAACCTATAGAATTACTTATATGGAATTAATTATATGAAGATGATTTCATATCTAACTACAATGATTAGTTATGTAAGCAGTTTATTTGACTTTTCAGGGTCACTTCAGATTTATGTTCAGTTCTGTTGCTGACAGATAGGTACAGAAAAAGTAAAGAGAAACCTCTGACTGTTGTGTCCTTTTTTTTTTTTTTTTCATATTTTCCCATGTTAGCACCTGTCACAAATATAATCTTAGCCAGCCAATGATAGCCAGCGCTGCATTACGCGTGAACCTTTAAGGGGTAGTCTCTGTTGCCATGATGATTGTTGTTGTTGTTGACTGTGTTGTTATTGATGTGTGACTGTTATTTGTTGCTAGCTGCTGTTGGTTTGAGGCAACGGGTTTGTTTTTTCTGGTAATCTGTTGTTTTCCTTCAGGAAGTTTTCCACCGCAGGGCCGACAAAACTGTGTGGATGACATACAGCAGCGTGGCAACAAAGGCCATGACCTGAAAATACAGCATTGAGGTGAGGGGGGACATTCACTTACACACACACACACACACACACACACACACACACACACACACACACACACACAGACACACACATGCAGAGAGAGAGACACACACACACACACACACACACACACACACAGAGAAAGAGAGAGACACACACACACACACACACACACACACAAAGACATAGCAACATACTCAACTTAAATGTGCATTATCACTACATCAGTCATAAAGAGAAACATCTAGCAGAAGACTGTAATCAATGATCTCACCACAGCAGCAACGTTTAGCTTGTATTCATTTGTGGACGAAAGAGCTTGTAACCCGATGGTCAAAAAGGCCTGGATCACTGCTGCACTCAGATAGAAAAGAGCAGCAATGGCATGATATGCAGTGTCCTAGGAAGGAGAGAAGAGAAAGGGATGCAGGTCAATCTTGCCGCTATTACTGCAGTCTTTTGTCCTTTGGCACGTAATTAGTTATTTTACCATAAAAATAATTCTTAAATCGTTTAAAAACCGTGGCGCGACTGGCTGGGGCACCTGCACCGTATGCAGGTGACCTGGGCTCGAATCCCGCCCGTGGTCCTTTCCGGATCCCACCCCGACTCTCTCGCCCACTCGCTTCCTGTCATTCTACACTGTGTTGTCATTAAAGGCATAAAAAGGCCAAAACAATATACTTTAAAAAAAAATAATTTTGATGCCACACTAATTTCAACTAAGGAAAATGGAGTTGCCAATGCGCACCCAGAACGACTGCACTGTCACTAATGTTGTTGTTGTCGTGGTAGGAGCATGGCCCTTTTCATCGGTTTTGGGTATCCACTCAGTGCCAAATGGATACCCAGTATGTTGTGTATGTATGAAAAGGGGGCCGTGCACTCTTAAAAAGAATGTGTTGAAAATAATACAATTTGAGTTGTTTTTAACACATCTCTATGTCCAGATAGGGACAAGATTAGTGAACACACAGAGCACACAGTGAACAGAAGCACACATTAACCCAGAGCAGTGAGCTGCCTTGCTACGGCGGCGCTCGGGGAGCAGTGAGAGGTTAGGTGCCTTGCTCAAGGGCACTTCAGCCGTTCCTACTGGTCGGTGATCGAACCGGCAACCCTCTGGTTCCAATGTATCTCTGAGCTGTGCTGTAAATCCCAGTGATACAGTAGAAGTGCCTGATAAATGATTTTGCCTGAGCATAGAGTGCGTGTCTTACCAAGCCTGGCCACATGCCGCCCTTGTTGCATCCAAATAGAAAGATGAGGAGCCAGATGGTTGTGAAGACGAAGCAGAAGACAGAGACAGACATCACCCAGGCTTGGGGGTTCGCAGTAACAGAGAGAAGATTTGTGGATGCCACCAGGATCCATACAAGTCCGCCAATTATCTGGGGAGAGAGAGAGAGAGACAGAGAGAGGAAGAGGAAGAGAGATTGAGAGAGGATGTTTTGTCAGATGTAACACAGTCACTGATGTAGCAGTAGCAGTACACCATTATTAACTTCCACACAGATGCCCCCCCCCCCCACACCACCCTATTTGACTCTGCTTTGGTGGCCAAATTGTTTTGGCTATATTTCATTTAATTTCAACATTACATCTGTGTTCAGGCAAGACTTCTAATGCTCATTGGTAAATCAGTAGCAGATCTGTAATTTTTGTTATCAATGTAAGTTTATGGGTATTTTAGGTGTTTAGGTGCCGCACCTGGCCACCCCTTAAAAAATTCCTAGAACCGCTACTGCTTCCACGAACAAGCATCAACTGTTTGAGTGGCTGTATTACCATAAATTAGCAGTCAAACAAGTCTAGCAGCTTTGATGTGTAAGTTGCATTCAGATCAAGTTAAACCAGTTTTTTTTGTCCATAATGAAATACACACAATACAGTGGTTGTTACTTATACACACATTTGCTAATACATTTTCCACCCTTATTGCTGGCAGTTGGTCTTCAAACATCTTCAAAATGACAATAATGATAAACATCCATACTCTAAAAACTTGACATTTTTGTCAGATGACAGGGAAACCCACCATAATGCAACCACATGTGTTCACGTGTACAGTAAGCCCATGTGCATGTGTAGGGCACGACCTGAGAGTCCAGACTCTACCCTGGACAAACAGTTAATTGTAAAGCAGGATTTTCTTTTGATGCAATGATACAGCACAAACCTCATGAGAACACATTGAAACCAGCAGACTGAGCAAACAATGTTATCATCCAGCCTCTTTCAATGCCCTTTCAGTGAACTGAACATATTCAACACCACCTGGTTTATCCGTGAATGATAAGCTAAAAAATTACCAAATATTATTGAAAATGTATTTCATCAGTCTCTTAAGTAATACCTTACGGTAACCACAAAATGACACACATAACAGGGAGGCCACATTAAGGAGGCCTGTAAAACATAACGTGCACAGTTTTGTCCACAAAGAAAATATTTCAGCTCAAACATACAGGCTTGATTGGAGGTGTGGAGCAATCAATCCTATGTGTGTTGCCCTCTCAGAACTATTATGAGATTCAGTGCCCCATTCAAAATCCTAACATGAGCTGATCTGGCACCAAAGTTATTCTAATTAATTTGCTTTTAATAAGACATTAGTATGTGTGAGTACTGAGTATATTTGCCCTGCACCTACATGTTTTTTTTACTTCCTTGAGTTAGATGAGGCAATATCAAACAAAACAAATGAAGAAAGGGCAATAGGATAAATTAATTTTCCTTGTGATCATGTAAGGATGTGGGTATATCACCTCATTGTACTTTATAAGTTATGCCTTTTTGCTAGCCTGGGTTTTCCCATGCTGCCTTGCACGCGATTTTATTTCACGCTGCTAGGCAGCCTGGATTCCATGGACTTCGTTTTACACCTCAACGAAGGAACCAATCACAGAACGGAGGGGGGACAGCAAGACGATGACGACACACTGAAGCGGTTATGAGCTACGTACAGACGCATTTGAAAGACATTCGTAGCGCCCAATAAACGGCTCTGGGCATTCGTAAACAACATTTCAAATATGAGAAAATGATCTTGTAGTTCCCAGACCCCATCTCAATGAGATGAGGTCTGACGTTAGCTCGGCTACCTTTTTGCCATGCCAGGAATCGAACTGAGTACCTAACAAAGACCTCAGAGTGGTTACATATGGTACATCAATAAAACACATTTCCACATTTTAAATGTTTCTTGTCTTTAAAAAATCATCATTAAACTGTGAGCATTTCTAGTCCCATGTTTTAAGAGGAGGTGTGTTTTTCACCAGCATGATTTCCTCCTGTTCAGAGAGTAATTAAAACAGTGAGAAAACTAAGTCTAATTGTGCCACTGAAATACATGAAATGACTCCAAACCACTAGTGGGGCAGAAGCCTACCATTTAACAACCAACCCATATCCTTCTTTTGTCTACACCACTTAAACCTTTAACTCAACATCACACAACCTATCAGACCATTTTTTACAAAAGCAGTACACACACACACATACACACACACACACACACACACACACACACACACGCACAAACACACACACAACACAACACACTCCACTTCCCACCTTGCTCTCTGGCGCGTGAAACCCATTTTGAACCTAGTCCAAGCTGCCATCAGACAAAGCATTTAATCATTTAATTTATCAGCCAGTCAGAGATTGGCAGATGTCCATGGCAAAACAGGAGCACCAGCCTTATCAGAAAGCCCGTCTGTACTTACAAGCTCAGGGATGAAGAGGATGTCAGGCATGGTGGTGAACACTGCACATCCTTTAGGCAAGTAGTTGCCAGTCACAGATGAAGCCATAGTCCCCAAAGTGAATGCTGGTTGATCTAGCTGAAGAGTGTGAATCAGTGAATTATGGTTAGGTTCAACACAGCCTTTTCTTAAGTAGGAATTCTATAGTGTGTGTGTGTGTATGTATTTACATGTGTGTGAGAGAGAGAGAGCAAGAGTGTTAGATGTGTTAGTAAGCTTGTGTGATGCACGCAATATAATCTAAAGTGAGGATGTTTCTGTCCTGCTCTGTGCGTTTTTATAGTACACACCCAACTCATTTTTTTACCTTGCACGCCCTTTATTCCCACCTTTCATTTCAATGTTACGATGTGTTCTCTGGCATAGGGGCCTATTGTGTAAAAGCAGGAGTGTTTTAATGAGATGTTTTCATGCGAGTCATATGAAAATCTGAATGATGAGTGACATGCCTATGTGTGTGTCTGTGTGTGTGTGTGTGGGGGGGGGGGGGTCTGAGTGTGAGAGATCAGGTCACCAAAGTCAAATCAACCACCTAAGTGTATAGGAAGAGGGAGAGGTAGGGCAATGTTTAACAGACCAACTTACACTCTGACAAGACACCACCCAACCCCAGAAGGACCTAGGAGTGTGTTTAGCTTAGCTTAGCTATTAACCTAGCAACACCCTGTTCTACTCCAAGGTTCATAATCACCCCCTTTCACACAATATTTTCACCTGACATTCTTAGCCGAAGTGATTAGCTTTAATCTGTACTCTTTACTTTACTCAGTGAAATGAGTTTGTGGGTCAGTGACAGATAAGGGTTGGTAAGATGAGAAAATTAAAAATATGTTTAAACCTTTAAAACAAAACATGCCTGAGGTTTGCTAAAGTGTATACTTTGTATTTCTGTTGTATTCATATTATTTAATATGACGTGTATGCTATTTTTTAACAAAAGTTAGAAGTAACAGCCTGTTCAATTGTCAAATGGTGTAACCACAAAAATGACAAATATCTAATATTTCACACCTCCTAGAGTTCATGCAATTGCTCTCATGAAATTATTAGTTTATTTTGTAATATCCTATGAGAATGTTTTATTATATTTATTTCTAAATTTAAATTATACGGGTTTTTCATCGTACTGAGCAAGACCATATGCTGTAAACATCTTGTTTTCTGTCTATTCTTTGACCATTTGAGTAAAAATGGTTTAAACAACCATTATTACAGTAAAGTAGAGTATTAAATCATTATCCATGTTCATTTTATTGTACATTATTAGTATTTTAGACAAAATACTGGTTACACCAATTGACATAAATCGGTTACACCAATTGACCATAAAACGTTTATAGCAATAGGACAAGAAATTGACACAGAAAATAGGCAATAGGCAATTACCGACATAAGGTGTGGTCTGGCACATGATCTAAAAATCGCTATCTTATACCATCCAAAAAGCATTATGCCACTGACCAAGAAAAGCCTGGTCTATAGCGAAAGGCGAGATGTAAGCAGCAATTCCTCTGCAGAATAAATGTCCTTAGGTTATTTATTCAGTCATTCGAACATTATAGGGGGAAGTTTTGCTTTTTTCAGGCTATGTTTTTGCTGGTAACTCATTGTCAGTCAATATTGAAAGTAATTAACTGTGTATAACTGTTTTGTCGTTGACTATGACACCACAGTGAAGTTAGTTTCACTTTGCCTATATGTTCAATTAATAGACAAGTGCAGATGTGTGTAGCCTATACTCTACTCGGTTTTAGTAAAGAATGGCTTAGTGGAATACCTGTTCCATACGGTCTTGCGTACAAGCAGATTCCTTCAAATACACAGCTGACTATCAAAATACTGATGCGCTGTTTGAAGTTGCCCTGCTTGCTGTTAAAGGGAATGACAGATGTCCTCCTCATTGGTTTAAAGGATGTTAAGCCCAAAATACACCCATGACTGATTAAGAAACATAAGAGCCACCTTTTTGCGCCAGGCACCTGACGTTTGATAACAAAACCACTCCGAATGTGGACTGGACAAACCCCTAAATGTATTTATGCTATTCGCTAGTGACCATGCATTTTATATTGCTAAATTAGGGCCCAAAGTGTGTGTGATAGAGAATAAGAGTGAGTGAAAGAGTGGGTATGATAATTTCTTAACAACCAACCAACAGCAGGATCTGCGTTCACATGCACTCTGTGGCGAGACAAGTTTTTCTTGCTTGTAAGTGGCATCCATTGGGGGACAAGAGATACATTTTATATATAATAAATGTATTTATATTATTTATTTATAATTTGAACATACTGTTTACATACATCATAATAAAATATTAAAAAATAATTATGGAAGTTTAAATTTAAAATGAAAAGCTTTGACATTTCAAAAATCGATTAAATTGCAATCTAATTAAACCCTTTTAAAGCTATTGTTTATGCTAAACAGTTAGTCACTATTTAAATTATAAAAATAATATAATTGGCACCTAAAATTACATACTCTTGGCCCTGAATCTGATCAAACTGGTCTCAAACAGAAAAGAGTCAAATGGTGTAACCGGTTACACCATTTGACATTTCTATTTAAAAGCAAAATTTGCAGGCATTATTATGGACAACTATGTACACACTTCACCTTTAAGTGAATATTTAAACACAGTTTTTACATTAAATTGAATATTTTATGATTATTATGATTTATAAAAGATTTTAAAAGGTCATACCATTTGACATGTAACCTAAGCTTGCCTGGCCATGGCCTAAAAACACTATTATGTTACTTTAAGAGAGTTGCTAACCTTGACTCATAGCAGTTGGGGTCTTGAAGGGTCCTTCTCTATGACATAATTTCCTGTCACATGATTCTCTGACATAATACATACAAAATTGCTCCTTAAATGGTGGTTACACCACTTGACATTTTAAGTGGTTGATGTGACAGACACGATTCCCCATATTAATTCAAACATTCAGAACAATGGGGTTTCATTACTTGTATTAAATATAGAAATGTTCTTGTGTAAGATCATGCCAGATTATTTTAGAAGGGATTTTGGAGAGAATTTCGAATTTTTTTCAGCAAGTGTAATTATTTGGTTCATGTTTTTGTGGTTACACCGTGTGTGTGTGTGTGTTTTGTGTGTGTGTGTGTGTGAGAGAGAGAGAGAGAGAGAGAGGAGGGGTGCATGTATGTACAGTTAAGAACAAAATTATTCATACCCCTGACAAATATTGATTTCATGTTGATTGTCTCTTTATCAATATGTTTGTTCTGACTAGAAATGACACTGTCACATGCCAAAAGGTTGCAAGACAATGTGGGACCAACATGGAATAAAAAAAGAAGCGTTTTCATCTTTTTTGAACATTTTTATGTTGTGTTGTTATGTCATGGTATGACACTCTCAAAGTAAACGGTAATGCTAAAGCAAGAGGCTACACTAAGATCCTGGAGGAAAAGATCAGGTAGTGTGCCGAGAGACCTGCCCCAGTAGGCGTCATTGGACCATTAAAGCATACAATGATCCAAAACATACAGCCAAACAAGGCAAGAAATGGTTAAGAGAACAATGTCAACATTTTAGAGTGACCCAGCCAGAGTCTAGACCTCAATCCATCAAAAAAGTGAGCACAAGGCAAGAGTGATGGCTCTACAATCATTGTGGAGACATGGAGAGGCTTGGAAGTTATTATAAGAACCATTTTGAGAGCTTTTATGGCAGTAATGACGTTTCCATTGATTATTTAAAAAGGGTATGAATAATTTTGGACACGCCCTTTGTCATAAAAATGTTAAAAAAGATGAATGTTTATTCCATGTTTCTATCACATTATATTACAACCTTTTGGCATGTGACAGTGTCATTTTCAGTTAGAACAAACATTGGTTAAGAGAAAATCAACATTAAATCAATATTTGCCAGAGGTATAATTTTGTTCTTAACTGTATTTTATGCCAGTGCACTGTAAAAAATGACACAGTAGGAATGCATGAAAAAAATGAGGCAACTTATTACACGTGAAAATATTAGGGAAAAATATAACCCTATTATTTTTAAGAATATAGACTTTAAAATATCATGGAAATTTACTTAAATTATTCATGTATACAAAAACAAATTCTGTAAAATATCTCAATGCAATTAAGCATATTGAAAATAAATCAAGGAAATTTCCCTGATTTTTTCTGGTTAATATCGCATGGTAAAATCACGTGTAATATAGTTGCCTCACTTATTTTGAGCAGTTATGCATGTTTTAAATAAGTCTATTACTATACATGTTAAAGGATGTGGTGTATATACAGAATTAGAGAGTCAGTATTTCATTTAACAGCATTTATTCAGTGTAAATTAAACCTGGACGTTGAGAAAAAAAAAATAGCTTGGGCATTTAAAAAAAACATTTAAAAATATTCAGATGACTGACAGAGATATAACAAACATATCATCTTCATCAACATCTACACAAAATCCTCCAACTCTCCGCAAAAAAGCAAGCCAAACTGAGTAATCCTGGGACAAAGGGGCCTTGGTCAGACAGGTAACCAAGGACCCAATGGTGACTATGAATGAGATCCAGAGTTCCTTTAAGAAGATGAGAGAAGTGTAAAGAAGGACAAACATCAGTTCAAAATTGTTTTTACACAACAATTCTACTACCAAATTTAGGTTTTTCTTGTCACGCTGCAGGCAAGTTGTGTGAGAGGCTATATGTGCACAATAATGCTTCTACTTTGTTTTTTCACATTACAAAACAAAACATACCCATGCATTTCAACAATGTGGCTGACCAGGATATGATGCCGTCTTGTGCAGTGTGTCAAGGTGCTCAATCTCTTATACTCCTCCATTGTTTCCTCTCCCCCTGAACTCTTCTCCAGAACCTCCTGGACCATCTATGGGTAAAAGAGAAACAATAACGGTGATACACTTGTAAAAAGAAAACTTACCTGCACCCTCTAAAAACACAGGAGATGTATTAAAGTGTAACTCAAGAGTACAAACAACCTAGGGTATATTTATGGTAGTGTGGTAGCAAAATTGTGTTAATTGGTGGAGTTTTGAGCAAGACCGCAACACTGAATGGGCATAGGCTACAGTGAAAGCTAAGGGGGCAGCAAGCATGTTGAAAAAACAAACGCTATTTTAAACCACTGGCAGTGCTCAAAATATGATTACACTTGGTAGTGTGGTGAGGGTCTCTACAGACAAACTAAAGTGTTATAAACTTTTGAAAGTGTACAGGGAGATTATAACAAGACCTGTATCCGAAGGAAGAAAATTGCTTAGATTCGTGTTCCGTTAACGTCAAATGAGCGGGCGCGTTCAATCTTGCAGCACTGGATCTGCAAGCAGATCTGGCTGAATCTAAAAAACATGCCTTACGTTCAGCCAGTAGTGTAGTGCTGCAAGATTGAATGTGCCCGTTGATTTGACACCGGAACACGAAGCCAGGCTTCCGCATTTGGAGGACAGACAAGGATTTCTCCTAGTGAGATTTTAATTTTAAATGCTCACCCATTTGGCCTTTTCTGCTGCATCCCCTATGGCAGAGGTGTTCTCTCCTGCACCAGGAGATTGATGTTCCTTCGTTTGAAGAGGACCTCTCCATATCACTTAATCTTAAAGGGTTGCTTTAAGAATTTAAGAAATTCAGTTTCCAATTTTAGTTAATTTAATTCAACTAAAGGGTTTTACCTCACCCACTGGCCAAGTGATCTGATATCAGATGCATGCAAACATGGATTTTAAATGTATTAGCTAAGCTCACATCAAACCTTACCTTCTTCAATAAAACTTTCATAAGAAAAACCAGGCTGCAGTTTGAGGTACTTTTTTAGTCCATGGTACTGGACCTTGATGAGCATTTTGCCAACCCTGTTAAAACAAACAAAATCCATAATTATATAAACACAAGAACCACAATTGACTATCAGCAGTATATCAACTAACTTAACTAGCAAAGGACTTCCAAAATTCATTCTGACATCATTTACCATGTAGGCTACCAAATGTTTTAACCGCAGACAAACAGAAGTGTTTGTGTTCAAATATGTTAACATAATCGCTAAATAACCCAAATAAAACTTAACTAATATCAATACTATTACTGAGAATGGACAATGCACCTAACCTTAACCAACAACACTAACAGTTACCTTACACCACGTGTATGCTACAAATGCCTAAAAGAATGCCCTGGTGGTCTCAGCTAACGTTAGCTACGAGCAAAATATATATAACCCGAATTAAAAGCAAATAGTGTTCAGTTCAATCAAACGTCAATTAGTTGACAGACTGCTTTAATTAGTCAGTCAACAGATCCCTTAGTGCCAGACAAGCATTTGACACCACACTAGATCGCTTAGAACAGTGGAATCCTGGCTAACTAATGTTAACCAGCTACGTTAGCAGCTAGCATGTTAGCTATTCCCTCAGTGGCTATTAAAATTACAACCATCTTTTCAAATTCGTTACAAAAAGATTAAGACGTCGTCGACTCCAATAATATATTAATGTCAGTTTAGAGTGTCCCAAGTATTATAAATGATTATAAACTTGGCCATTCAAATTGATAAGGCTATAATATAACCTACCGAAGTTAAGGTTAGCTTGCTGGTTAGTTTACCAACCATCTGAGTAGCAGCTAGCTTCTACAGCTAACGTTAGCGACCTTGCTACTGTTAAGCTAACTTCACCAATATTTCCTAGTAGGTCAAACACGTTGGTATGAAAATATATACCTGTGATGTGACATTACTTAATTCACCTTTGGCTAAGCCCCGCCCCCCTTAGTTACTGTTGCTACGTCCGACAACTTCTGGGCTCTAGTTTTCTGACTGGTTATCGTAAGACTATCAACAACATGGCTTATGCTGTGACAGCTCTTCCTGCTGAACTTTTGTCAAAGTTTTATAAAGCAGCAAATAAAGTGTCCGATAGGAGTAGACAAAAAGGTCTGCAATATGCGTTCGAAGGCTATATTCAGGACATACAGGTGAAACGCAAAGAACAAGGCATCCAAATAGAGGCAAAAGCATACCGGTCACAGTCAAAAAATGAACCACCGCATATCCTACTAATCGAGACGGAGGCTGGGACTGACAATATCAAGGAGCAACACTGTTCATGCAAAGCTGGGTACGTCTCTATTCACTTCTAAAATCGTTATTACGAAGCAAACGGACTAACGTTACGCACGTATACGTTGTATTTATTCAGCATGTGCTAGCGTATCAACAACCGGTAGACTATTCAACTTAAACTGTAACTTAAGGTGATGTTATGGTTAGCTCCACAGGGTTTTGCGCGCACATCATTGGGCTTATCCATTCCCTGGATCTCTGCAAGGCACAACACATAAACGCTGTGCCAGTTCAGTCCTCCACAAGCTTACCCCAACAATGGCATAAGCCAAGAGGTGCTAAAGTAGCACCACAGCCTGTGACAGCAGTCGTTGTGGCCAGGGCCAAGACAGAGCGAAAACGGAGACCCATCTTCTGCCAATACCGCAATGACAGGTGAGTCACAGCTATGTTGATTTTTAACACCATGTAGGCTGGCTATCCCATTGTGTCCCTCCACCATAAGCAACTTATTTGTATGTAGCCTATGTGTTTGAGAGCACATGACATACGCAGAAATGTATTTTGTATTTCAGATTACTTGACATACGTAGAAATGTGTGACTTTTCCATCTCACAGGGCCATCTCTGAGGTAACAGATCAGGATTTGTTGTTATTGAGACAGCTGACAGGGACACCTATGAGCTACATAGCAAGCAAACCCCCGATAGATGTAGTGATAGGTCAGGAGAAGTACCCTCTTGGAAGTGGCTTGAGCTACCAGGTAAAGCAGATTATGTAAAACTGTTAAAGATAATGACTAATTTCTTATCATTTGTAGGAAGACATTTTATTGCAGTCACATAGCCAACATACATTTGATTTAATTTTCAATAACAACACAATAATTGATTTATCATGTTAAAAAAAAACATTCAAATTCAGGAGCTTAACTGTGTGTAGACAGATCATTGTGCTGTATCCTATGCTTTTATAATGTTCGGCTGGAAATTGGACAGCATACAGACCACAAACCATATCTGATTTATGTTTCCAAGTCTGACATTAGGGATCCGTCCAGAAACCATTTTAAATTTCTTCACTTTGGCTATGGCTCTTTCTACATGTACTCGGTGTTTGGCTATTTTCTTTGTCATCTCAATGTCTGTAGCTGGCATCTGACTATTTGATTTGGCAAAGGGGGGAATGTTCAAATTAAGCCCAAGCTCCTTTACCTCCTTCTCAATAAGAAAACCCTTATCCACCATGAGCCCATCACCTGCCTTAAGATAGCCACACTGAAGCAGACCTTTCAGTAAATCTTTGATCCCACATTGTCTAAATAGCTCTTGGTCTGAGATTGATCCTGTGTAAAGTGTGGATACAAAGATAATGGCACCACGAGGATCACAGGCAATAAGACATTTAAGTGTGTTGGCAGATTTGTAGTTTGAGTAAGTCTGACTTTGAAGTAACAGTGATGTTGGTTTTTCTGTCTTAATCTCTGTACCATCAAGAATAGCAAATGTTGTTGGGAACTCTGCTCTGTAGTTGTCAGGCATGTTTTGTGTTATTGTGTCCCTGTGTGGCCAAATAGACATGTTGCCTAGCCTACCATACATGAAATCAATCCATGAATTGAATAAAGTGCTAACAGTTCGTTCTGGAATTTGAAATTTGAAGGCCAGCTCTTTCAGATCAAAGTTTTGCCTCAGCTTCATAAGCACAAGTAGGAACTGTTGTCTTAAAGGCATGAGGTTGATTTGCTGATCTACTCTGTGGTATGTCACAGGGCTAAGTGTTTGTGTATCTGTTGCAGTACTGGGTATCCTAAAAAAAGCACACAGCTTGTTGAACTCATCATAACTAAAACCTGTGCTGTACTTAAAGTACTCAGGCACATTGCAGTTAGATATAGTCTCCGGTGTGAGTTGGTAATGAGCTTGAGTGGGTGTGGTGTGGGTGAGTGAGTGAGATGAGTGAGTTTGAATCTCTTCCCTCAGCAAGGCATTTTCTTTTTCTTTATCGGCAAGTTGCCTCTTTAATTGATTTATTTCTTCTTGGTCCTCTGTGCGATCCTGGTGTGGATCCTCTGTGGGAATCTGGTCTGTGGGAATCTGGTCTGCTGTGTGAATCTGGTTTTCTGTGTAAAAACACAACAATGACATTAATAAAATGAGGCCTAGTAAAAAAAAATAAAAAAAACAAGAAACATAATGTAAATAATACATGTTTTTTTCCCCCTTCAATGCATACAGCTCCCACTATTGGACAACACTTCACAAGCATCCTCCCAATCAAACTCCAGTGACTTCCCAGCATTCCCTTTGCCACCACAGCCAGGCTCTTTCTGTACTGTCCTTAATGAAGTGCAGATGGAAAGGTTCAGTACCATAGTAGTCTCAAAGGCTGAGGCAGAGGCACTTGAGAAAAACACCAGACAGCAGAGTAGCAACAACATCTGGCATCATGTCCGCTCTATCCGCCTAACCTCATCGTCCTTCAAAAGAATATTCTCTAGAAGAGCTGACTTTGAACAACTTGCCATCATCATGCAGAGGAAGAAGAAGAGCATCATGACAAAAGCCATGAAGAGAGGCCTGGAGCTTGAGCCAGCCGCTGCAGCCCAGTATGCGGTCATCACTGGTAATGATGTGCAAGTGTGTGGGTTTGTCATCAACCCTAACGCCCCCTATTTGGGTACATCCCCTGACAGAAGGGTTCAGAGTGATGAGAGTGAGACCTATGGACTACTCGAAATTAAATGTCCAATGAAAATCAGCTACACCGATTGCCAGTACCTTAAAAAGGGTAGCGATGACACCTACAGGCTCAATCGTACACACGAATATTACTTCCAAATCATGGGACAATTGGGGATAACTGGGATGCCATGGTGTGACCTTTTTGTGTCATGTGAAAGTGACTATCACCTGGAGCGAATTTGTTTTGATCCCGAGATGTGGAGGAAAATAAAAGATAAACTTGACTGGTACTTTTTTGAGCACTTTCTCCCTACAATGTGCAATGACAGTCCACAACAGTCACATGAACTGTAGCCTACCTGTTTCAATGACGATGGACAACTCCTCTGATGTGGTGTCCTGCACTGATGAGCCTGATACTGTGGAGATGCCTCTGTAAATAGATAGATACATACAAATAAATACATATGTAAAATCGATTAAAGTGTTTGATATTATTCTGATACTGTGTTGTGGCTGTAATATGTTTTCTGTGATTGAATTATATAAATATACCTCTTACCTCTTAGTTGGCAGTCTTCGACTTTTGACTGCACTTCCTCCACCAGGAATAGCAGGGACTGGATTTGGGGATTCGGGACTTGGTTCTCCATTAACAAAATGCTGAAATAGTGATGTAAAATATTGTTGGACTGTGGCAACACGGTGGCGGTAGTCACCTTAAAAACTACCACAGCGTATCTATAACATTAACGTTAGGTGTTTGTAACTTTAATAACGAAGTTAGCTAGCTGCTAACATCCAGCCGCTAGTCAAAGAAAACAATCCTGATTTACGTGATAGCTAAGCTATCCCTAAACTTGCTTGCTTGCTAGCACATTGATTCTTCAATAATTAGGTTAGAGAACCGAAATCATAACCTAACACAGCATAAAATTGTCTAACTAGTATATCATATAACTTCACAGTAAGATTAAAAGCAAAATTTACCTTAGAGCACACAAAAGTGTGCTTGTTGATCCTCGAGGGGTTTAGCTGACTGTGAGGACGTCCACACAGTTTAATCCAAAGACGACACTTGTCAGGATTTGACTTCGGTTTTGGGAAGGGGAAAAAACGGACACCCCCATCCAACCTTTCTGGGAAACGCGTATCTGTATTACAAATGCCCCAGGCACAACGTTTAACCATATTTTTGATCAAAATACCTGCCGAGACCGAAAATATGAGACGCCTGCGTTAAAGTCAATGGAGCGATGTGAAAAAGTGTCGGACCTCTATGGGAGCTCGTTGTTGGCTGCGCTGTGATTGGTCAATCTACATTCTAGGGTGTGGCTTAGCCAAAGGTGAATTGTATATTTGTAGTAGTTTTCATGCTAGCTTTCACAAGTAGCAGGAACAAAATACTTGACCTTTTACTATTCCATGCTGAACTTCAATGGCGTCAGTCTTTGAGGCATTCTTTTCAAAATCTCAACTGAAGGGCGTTTTTCAGATGTTCAAAATATTTGAGGAAAAGGCTGCACATTTATCAGCGAGAAATTGTGCAACTTCCCACAATTCTTTTAGGGAACATTTTCTCTGAATATTTTTCTCGCAAATGTAGTTGATTTATTTGGGGGAAAACATAATAGTTATTTTTTTAAGGCGACTGCTTCAAGAAATTAAAGCAATTCATTCATTCATTTTTACAGTGTGTGTAGCTATTACATTGACCTGTGCCAGGCAACAGTTGCTAACTAAGGATGACCACCTCCATGTTTTTGCAATGTTTTGGTTAAAGGAACACGCCACCCAAAATCAGTAGTGATATATGTTCTTACCGTAACTTTCACGAGTTGAGTCGTACCTCTCCCGCGTCGGTAGGTGCACTCAAACGCTCTGTCGCGCGGCGCGAATGTGTTAGCATGTTGCTATGCTAGCGGGCTCTGCCGTGGCCGTAGAGAGAGGCACATAGCAGTATTCAAACACCTCCACGTTTTACCTACTTAAATACAGTTGCACGAGTAGTTGATGAAAAATGTTAGGGCACACAACATGAAACGTGACGATTTTCCAAGCGAATAAACATGAGAACTACAATGTGTGGCGCAATAGCACTTGGGAGTACTTCGACCTAGCGTGGTAATATTATTAACACCTAATTGTAGATCCTATCCACCACAGAGTTTAGAATCCATGCTGGATCGACCCTCAGCCTCTTCCTCCCCTCTGAGCGAAAGAGGCACACACACTAGAGATGCGCTGATGGGCTATTATTTCAACCATAACTGCATAGCAAAACGTATCATCCATCAGCCATCCATCAGCACCAAAGTTTGTTGACCAATTTTCAAAACGGCACCTGCCCACCATCCGCTGGTTGTTTTAATGTAGGCTATATGGGTGATGCAGCGCTGCTGACGTGAGGCTATAGAAAGCCCTTGCCTGTTCTAGAAAGACTGATCTAATGCAGCAAATATATTAAAAGGCAAAAGTCGTACATTGGCTAGGCCTATCCCCAGCATATCAGCAGCAAACTCAGTCTCTGTCGCGCAAAACAGTCTCCAAAAAAAACGCACATCGGCCTGTTGCCTATTCTGCCAGCTTGTGACAATATATCGTCCAAAATGCTTGATTGCATTGCATTCTCCACATTTTTAGCTACATTTTCATGTACCACATCAGCATTTTTGTTCAGTGAATCTTTTGTAAATTGCTTTACAATTACCGTCGGGCCCTTGTCAGCAGACTTCGGCTTGCCTCTTGCCATATTCACTCCTTGTCTTCCGATGTCATTTCTGAGTCATCTACAGATGTTCACCTCCCTAAATAGAACCAACTTCAACCTGTGTTATATCCTAGATGAGACTGCCTGGGTTATTTTGTTTAGATATTAGCCTATATATAAAACACATAATTGTAGCCTACCATTCAGGGAATAGGCATTTAAAAGAGAGACAGAGAGTGATATGACTAAGAAATGACATCGGGCGATGGCAGCGAGATGTTCAGAACGTAAGAGCTAAAACTTCTACAAACTCACTAACATCCACAGCGGAAAAAGAAGGTAAGAGAAATAGTCGGAAAACTTAGATGTGTAAGGCAAGCAAGCAAGTTTGGCGGTTGTTACTAAAAATGTGAACATGCACGTTGCATTGTTGTGCGGTGGACTTTCAGAATGAATGGAGTCGGAGTTTCTTTAATATCGAGGCGTCATATTTGTCCGATGGCCTGCTAGGCTCTAAAATGAATTGCGATGTCTGTCTGAAAAAGACGCGCTCGCAGTCAAAATGAATGGGAGTCTTCAGAACAGGCTTGTCAGTCAACCTGACATAACAGTGTGTAAAGTAGCCTATAATGTGAATGACTTGTTATTTTATCAAGGATTTCTTTCTTTTTGCAAAAAATAAAGTACAATAGGCATTAATTAGTAGGCCAGGAGCATGCTGAAATTATGTGGAAAATTGCGTTTTTTATTACAATGATAAAATTGTAAAAGGACGTGACCGAAGCTGATGCAAGCCAGGCAATAGGCCCGACGGTAATTGTAAAGCAATTTACAAAAGATTCACTGAACAAAAATGCTGATGTGGTACATGAAAATGTAGCTAAAAATGTGGAGAATGCAATGCAATCAAGCATTTTGGACGATATATTGTCACAAGCTGGCAGAATAGGCAACAGGCCGATGTGCGTTTTATTTGGAGACTGTTTTGCGCGACAGAGACTGAGTTTGCTGCTGATATTCTGGGGATAGGCCTAGCCAATGTACGACTTTTGCCTTTTAATATATTTGCTGCATTAGATCAGTCTTTCTAGAACAGGCAAGGGCTTTCTAGCCTCACGTCAGCAGCGCTGCATCACCCATATAGCCTACATTAAAACAACCAGAGGATGGTGGGCAGGGTTTTGAAAATTGGTCAACAAACTTTGGTGCTGATGGATGGCTGATGGATGATAAGTTTTGCTATGCAGTTATGGTTGAAATAATAGCCCATCAGCGCATCTCTAGTGTGTGTGCCTCTCTCACTCAGAGGGGAGAGAGAGGCTGAGGGTCGATCCAGCATGGATTCTAAACTCTGTGGTGGATAGGATCTACAATTAGGTGTTAATAATATTACCACGCTAGGTCGAAGTACTCCCAAGTGCTATTGCGCCACACATTGTAGTTCTCATGTTTATTCGCTTGGAAAATCGTCACATTTCATGTTGTGTGCCCTAACATTTTTCATCAACTACTCGTGCAACTGTATTTAAGTAGGTAAAAGGTGGAGGTGTTTGAATACTGCTATGTGCCTCTCTCTACGGCCACGGCAGAGCCCGCTAGCATAGCAACATGCTAACACATTCGCGCCGCGCGACAGAGTGTTTGAGTGCACCTACCGACGCGGGAGAGGTACGACTCAACTCGTGAAAGTTACGGTAAGAACATATATCACTACTGATTTTGGGTGGCGTGTTCCTTTAAGTCTCCTGGTCTCCACTGTGTGTGTGTGTGTGTGTGTGTGTCTGTGTGTGTGTGTGTGTCTGTGTGAAAGAATCCTCTTTCATAAGTACGAAACTAGAGAAGGACTTAACCTGACACTGACACAGTACAGTATTTGTAGACAGTGCCAGCTCTGTTGTCGTCTGCCTATTTAGGTTTAGTGTTGTTTTACCCCTTTACTTCCTGTGACTTAATTTGTCTTGGGCCCCTCAACAACGCCAGCACGGTTTTGTTTTATTCAAATACAATCATGATAGTATGCATTTACCACTTGGCCGATGATGTATTTGGTTCTTTCTATGGTTCCACATGTGATATATTCAGTGATAATGTCATTGAACACTCTCATGTGTTGATCCTCACAGGAAAGTGTGGACAGTTACATAAATTGAAGCATTGAATTGTGTGTATTGGAGAAGGTTCCTTCTCTCACACTCCATGTGTGAGTGTGTGATTGTGTGTGTGTGTGCGTGTGTGTGTGTGTGTGTGTGTGTGTGTGTGTTTCCATGTGGGGGTTTCTGTCTCCTGGACACGCATGAGAACACACACTGTCTGCTTAAAGTCAACAGTGTTGGCATGAACAGGCTGCTTTTAGAGCGTATGACTAAGATCGTTTAGCGGTGTAGGTAGTGGATCTGGTGTCTTGTGGTGTTTTGTCCTATCACACATACATACACACAAATACACAAACACACAAACACACACACACACACACAGTTCAAAAACATTAACCTTACCATTCTCCAGACAATGTGTGTTTGTCTCTAGGGTCTGGTTACCCAGGGCAACAATAAGCATTACAATTGCACTCTGGGTTGTTTTCAACCCAGCCGCTGAGTAAAATGTGGTCCAACACAGCATTGGGTTATCTTAACCAAGCAAATTGGGTTACTAAATTTAACCCAACAACTGGGTTGAAATTTAACCAATATGTTGGGTTATGTTGACACAACTGTTTAGTTAAAGTTACTTAATGTTTGGGTTATGTAACCAAATCCCCCAAAACTACTGGTTGATTTTTAAAATACTCTGCATGTACAAACTTTTAATAACTCAAGGTTTGTATTTACTTACTTGAAAGTCACACCTTCTGTTAACAGCTTAGGCCTGATATAAACAGTCTATATTAAATGGCCATCAAAAGCCATGCAATGAAATAAAACAGTTCGACACAATTATTTATTCGATAATTTTCTTTATTTTTGAATAGATAGCCTAGTATAAAATGCATGTGATACTTCCATGAAGGCAGGCAGATTCCAAAGTCCGTTTTGGGGGTCAGCCCTGTCAATCAAACAAAAAAAAGAGTGCATTTTAATCACTGTTAGCCTAACGTTACAGAACTTTATATCAAGACTTGCATGAACCATTACCAGTGAATGATATTGACAGACATAAAAATCCACCAGGAGACAAATTATTAGTGCAACACACTCGGAAACCATGACCACCTACTGTAATATTATGGAGTTGTTTTAAACATAATACCGGTAATAGCCTACAAAACGTGCGTTTATGTCAGATGAGCTTGATAACAACATTACCATTAGCCTAACATTAGGCTGACAAACATAAGTTCAGCAGTGCTAACGTTAGCTAGCTAATGTTAACACATTATTCAATTAGTGAATCCAAGTTAATGTTACCACCAAGAACCACCCAGTAAGTTACATGGCTATAATATGAGGCTACCCTGAATGATTTAATACGATGTTGTTTGGCATAATTATTATCGTAAGTTAGGTGTTGTGAAGAGACTACTTCGACTGTGTTAGCTAGTTGACAAACGTTAGCCACGAAGCATATTTAATTAGCATAAAGTTTCCAAGTCTGCTAACGTTACCTACAAGCTGCTGGTATGCTAATTGTAGTTCGTTGTAAAAGTTTCTTTTGTTTCTGTTCAGCAGTTCCTACCCAGTGAATACAGAACTATGTTTTTATGAGTCTGTATTTGTGTAGATTTAACATTAACAGTAGCTAATATTAGTGGAATGACACCTGCTAACCTGCTTGAAGCTGACCGAGGTGAAGTTAGTTTGATATTTGATATTCGGATATTCGACAGATATTCAAAAAAAAAAATATGCGGCCGGTTTCACCCCGTGTTTGCAGACAATGTACAAACAGATGACCTGTCTACTTGCTCCCAGCCGACCTTAGGGACCGTCTAAAAAGTACCTTCTGAATTACCTTCATAGTCTTTTTTGTCAATAGCTTTGACATCATGTGACCTAGTGACTCCAAACCAATTCAAAATAGTTATCCTATATGGGACTCATCAGACACACCTCTTTTTATAGAAACTATATGCACACAGTATTTTATATGAATATTTTAAAGAAAATACCTTATTTCCCATAAGGAATGGTCTCCTTTTTTTCAATACCTCCCAAGCCATGTGACCTAGTGACTCCAAACCAATGCAGAATAGTTATCCTATATGGGACTCATCGGGCACACCTCTTTTTATGGTCACGGTGTGCACACTGTATTTTATATGAATATTTTGTAAAAAAAAATACATTATTTCCTATATGAATGGTCCTCTTTTTTCAATACCTCCCAGGTCATGTGACCTAGTGACTCCAAACCAATGCAGAATAGTTATCCTATATGGGACTCATCGGGCACACCTCTTTTTATAGTCACTGTATGCACACTGTATTTTATATGAATATTTTAAAGAAAATACATTATTTACCATAAGAAACGGTCTCCTTTTTTTCAATACCTCCCAAGCCATGTGACCTAGTGACTCCAAACCAATGCAGAATAGTTATCCTATATGGGACTCATCGGGCACACTTCTTTTTATAGTCACTGTATGCACACTGTATTTTATATGAATTTTTTAAAGAAAATACATTATTTCATATAAGAAAAAGACTCCTTTTTTTCAATACCTCCCAAGCCATGCGACCTAGTGACTCCAAAGCAATGCAGAATAGTTATCCTTTATGGGACTCATCGGGCACACCTCTTTTTATGGTCACTGTATGCACACTGTATTTTACATTAATATTTTAAAGAAAATACATTATTTCATAAGAAACGGCCCCTTTTTTTTCAATACCTCCCAAGCCATGTGACCTAGTGACTCCAAACCAATGCAGAATAGTTATCCTATATGGGACTCATCGGGCACACCTCTTTTTATGGTCACTGTATGCACACTGTATTTTACATTAATATTTTAAAGAAAATACATTATTTCATATAAGAAACAGTCTCCTTTTTTTTAATACCTCCCAGGTCATGTGACCTAGTGACTCCAAACCAATGCAGAATTGTTATCCTATATGGGACTCATTGGGCACACCTATTTTTATGGTCACTGTATGCACACTGTATTTTATATGAATATTTTGTAAAAAAAAATACATTATTTCCTATATGAATGGTCCTCTTTTTTCAATACCTCCCAAGTCATGTGACCTAGTGACTCCAAACCAATGCAGAATAGTTATCCTATATGGGACTCATCGGGCACACCTCTTTCTATAACCATTGAATGCACAATCTATTTTATTTTAATATTTTAAAGAAAATACATTATTTCATATAAGAAACGGCCCCTTTTTTCAATACCTCCCAAGCCATGTGACCTAGTGACTCCAAACCAATGCAGAATAGTTATCCTATATGGGACTCATCAGACACACCTCTTTTTATGATCACTATATGCACACTGTATTTTACATTAATATTTTAAAGAAAATACATTATTTCATATAAGAAACAGTCTCCTTTTTTCAATACCTCCCAGGTCATGTGACCTTGTGACTCCAAACCAATGTAGAATTGTTACCCTATATGGGACTCATCAGACACACCTCTTTTTATGATCACTATATGCACACTGTATTTTACATTAATATTTTAAAGAAAATACATTATTTCATATAAGAAACAGTCTCCTTTTTTCAATACCTCCCAAGCCATGCGACCTAGAGACTCCAAACCAATGCAGAATTGTTATCCTATATGGGACTCATCGGGCACACCTCTTTCTATAACCATTGAATGCACAATCTATTTTATTTTAATATTTTAAAGAAAATACATTATTTCATATAAGAAACGGCCCCTTTTTTCAATACCTCCCAAGCCATGTGACCTAGTGACTCCAAACCAATGCAGAATAGTTATCCTATATGGGACTCATCAGACACACCTCTTTTTATGATCACTATATGCACACTGTATTTTATATGAATATTTTGTAAAAAAAAATACATTATTTCCTATATGAATGGTCCTCTTTTTTCAATACCTCCCAAGTCATGTGACCTAGTGACTCCAAACCAATGCAGAATAGTTATCCTATATGGGACTCATCGGGCACACCTCTTTCTATAACCATTGAATGCACAATCTATTTTATTTTAATATTTTAAAGAAAATACATTATTTCATATAAGAAACAGTCTCCTTTTTTCAATACCTCCCAGGTCATGTGACCTTGTGACTCCAAACCAATGTAGAATTGTTACCCTATATGGGACTCATCAGACACACCTCTTTTTATGATCACTATATGCACACTGTATTTTACATTAATATTTTAAAGAAAATACATTATTTCATATAAGAAACAGTCTCCTTTTTTCAATACCTCCCAGGTCATGTGACCTTGTGACTCCAAACCAATGTAGAATTGTTATCCTATATGGGACTCATCAGACACACCTCTTTTTATGATCACTATATGCACACTGTATTTTATATTAATATTTTAAAGAAAATACATTATTTCATATAAGAAACAGTCTCCTTTTTTTCAATACCTCCCAGGTCATGTAACCTAGTGACTCCAAACCAATGCAGAATTGTTATCCTATATGGGACTCATCGGGCACACCTCTTTCTATAACCATTGAATGCACAATCTATTTTATTTTAATATTTTAAAGAAAATACATTATTTCATATAAGAAACGGCCCCTTTTTTCAATACCTCCCAAGCCATGTGACCTAGTGACTCCAAACCAATGCAGAATAGTTATCCTATATGGGACTCATCGGGCACACCTATTTTTATGATCACTGTATGCACACTGTATTTTACATTAATATTTTAAAGAAAATACATTATTTCATATAAGAAACAGTCTCCTTTTTTCAATACCTCCCAGGTCATGTGACCTTGTGACTCCAAACCAATGTAGAATTGTTATCCTATATGGGACTCATCAGACACACCTCTTTTTATGATCACTATATGCACACTGTATTTTACATTAATATTTTAAAGAAAATACATTATTTCATATAAGAAACAGTCTCCTTTTTTCAATACCTCCCAGGTCATGTGACCTTGTGACTCCAAACCAATATAGAATTGTTATCCTATATGGGACTCATCAGACACACCTCTTTTTATGATCACTATATGCACACTGTATTTTATATTAATATTTTAAAGAAAATACATTATTTCATATAAGAAACAGTCTCCTTTTTTTCAATACCTCCCAGGTCATGTAACCTAGTGACTCCAAACCAATGCAGAATTGTTATCCTATATGTGACTCATCGGGCACACCTCTTTCTATAACCATTGAATGCACAATCTATTTTATTTTAATATTTTAAAGAAAATACATTGTTTCCTATAAGGAATGGTCTCCTTTTTCAATACCCCCCCCCCCCCCCCCCCCAAGGTGTCTGAAGTGACGTAGGGACACCAAACCAATGCAGAATATCCTTTATGGGACTAATCAGACACACCTCAAATTAATATAATTTTTGCACATACTATTTTATAGTACCCATTTGTTTCCTATGGAAACTTTCTATAAATAATCTGTTTTTTTTCTCAATACCTTCCATATAATAGTAGATGGCAAATAATTTTTCATATTGAATCTCTGATCTCTGTCTGATAAGTACCCCATAGCAGAACAGTTCTGTATTGATCTGTGTTGTCTAGGACCCCTCATATGGCAGCTATTGAGCAAAAAGCTGTTTTCCATAGGAAATAAATGTGATTCTTTAAAAAAATGTAAATATAATAGTTCATGCAAAATATTATTTCACATTGACGTGTGTCTGATTAGTATCACATAGCAGAACAGTTCTATGTTGATCTGTGATGTCTAGGACCCAGTATATTGAAGGTATTGAGCACAAAGCAGCTTCCAAAGCAGCTACAAATTGGTTTTCTTTAAGAAATTAATATAAAATAGTATGTGCAAAAATCATATTAATTTGAGGTGTGTCTGATTAGTCCCATATAGGATAACTATTCTGCATTGGTTTGGAATAATAGGATAATTATTCTATATTGGTTTGGAAAAAGGAGACCATTCATGATGGCAAATAATGTATTTTCTTTAAAATATTCATATAAAATACAGTGTGCATAGATTGACTATAAAAAGAGGTGTGTCTTATTAGTCCCACATAGGATAACTATTTTGCATTGGTTTGGAGTCACTAGGTCGCATGGCTTGGGAGGTATTGAAAAAAAGGAGACAGTTTCTTATGGTAAATAATGTATTTTCTTTAAAATATTCATATAAAATACAGTGTGCATACAGTGACTATAAAAAGAGGTGTGCCCGATGAGTCCCATATAGGATAACTATTCTGCATTGGTTTGGAGTCACTAAGTCACATGACTTGGGAGGTATTGAAAAAAGAGGACCATTCATATAGGAAATAATGTATTTTTTTTTACAAAATGTTCATATAAAATACAGTGTGCATACAGTGATAATAAAAAGAGGTGTGCCCGATGAGTCCCATATAGGATAACAATTCTGCATTGGTTTGGAGTCACTAGGTCACATGACCTGGGAGGTATTGAAAAAAAGGAGACAGTTTCTTATGGTAAATAATGTATTTTCTTTAAAATATTCATATAAAATACAGTGTGCATACAGTGACTATAAAAAGAGTTGTGCCCGATGAGTCCCATATAGGATAACTATTCTGCATTGGTTTGGAGTCACTAAGTCACATGACTTGGGAGGTATTGAAAAAAGAGGACCATTCATATAGGAAATAATGTATTTTTTTTTACAAAATGTTCATATAAAATACAGTGTGCATACAGTGATAATAAAAAGAGGTGTGCCCGATGAGTCCCATATAGGATAACAATTCTGCATTGGTTTGGAGTCACTAGGTCACATGACCTGGGAGGTATTGAAAAAAAGGAGACTGTTTCTTATATGAAATAATGTATTTTCTTTAAAATATTAATGTAAAATACAGTGTGCATACAGTGACCATAAAAAGAGGTGTGCCCGATGAGTCCCATATAGGATAACTATTCTGCATTGGTTTGGAGTCACTAGGTCACATGGCTTGGGAGGTATTGAAAAAAAGGAGACTGTTTCTTATGGTAAATAATGTATTTTCTTTAAAATATTCATATAAAATACAGCGTGCATACAGTGACCATAAAAAGAGGTGTGCCCGATGAGTCCCATATAGGATAACTATTTTTAATTGGTTTGGAGTCACTAGGTCACATGATGTCAAAGGTATTGACAAAAAAGACTATGAAGGTAATTCAGAAGGTACTTTTTAGACGGTCCCTAAGGTCGCCTGGGAGCAAGTAGACAGGTCATCTGTTTGTACATTGTCTGCAAACACGGGGTGAAACCGGCCGCATATTTTTTTTTTTGAATATCTGTCGAATATCCGAATATCAAATATCAAACCAACTTCACCTCGGTTTGAAGCTGAACGAAATGGCAGGCAGAATATTCCTTGATATCACGAAGGGTATGTCTCTGGGTGGACTTTTAAAATCCGTCTGGATAAAAAAATAAAAAAATAAAAATAAAAGCAGATACATAGCTTCTACCTTCCGAAATCACCTGATTTCCATTGCATGTTGACAGCTGCTGGACTTGACGGTTGAAAGAATATGCCTGCCTGCCTGACGATTCCCCCCCCCCCAACCTTCAAATAACTATGCAGCTGTGTTGAAGTCACCCTGGTGCTGGGTAGTGTACTCCACGTCAGGTGGGGGACAGGAGGGAGCACAGCCCTAAACTATCAACCCAGCAGTGATAAACTATCAACCCAGCAAGCTGGGTTACAGAAATGACCCAATATGAGTAAAAACAACCAAACAAAATGACCCAACAGCCTCAACCCAGCGTTTGGGTTGAAAAAATAACCCAGTGTGAAATAGTGTTTTTGTTTTGGTTTGTCTCCACCAAAGACCGAGTAACCACCGAGTAACTGTTTGGTATCACACCCAAGCTTTACGTAACATTCTGTTTTAATGACGGTGTGTATGTGTGTGTGTGTGTGTGTGTGTGTGATATGTGTGTGTGTATGTGTATGTGTGTTTGTCTTTTGGGCTCTAACTCCTTTCTGTCACCACCACAGCAGCAGGCCACCAGAGCAGGTCGTCTTACTGGTTCAGGTTACCTGTGCAGCACTGAAATCCAACCCTCTGGAAAAGCCCCGTTGGGCACACAATGAGAGGTCTGGGGCCAAGGAGGAGGAAGAGAGAATAGCTGAGAACTGAGTGAGTCAGTTCCATCAATCCAGGAAATCACACACGGCGAGAAAACAAACAGCAAAAAAAACACTAATGGGAGAGGTGGAATTAAAGAAAAATGCCACATCAATTTGCCAAGCATGCCTTTTAGCATTTATCTGAAATGCCATGAGCTGTTCTGTTGTTATTGAGCATATTAATATATCTGAATGAAGAGTGAATGCATGACTATGTAGCAGCAGACCATGGATGGAGTATCAGGGGTGATGTTTGTCCTTCATTAGCTTTTTCTTTTTTTGTCCATCTGTTAATGTGTTGCAGGGCAGCTGAGATGAGACACGTTCATGTATGTGTTCTAGATATATGAGATCTTTCTGTGTTATTGTGTTGCAGGGCAGCTGAGAGTATATATGTACGTATGAGGATTGTCCCTCAACAACGGATTATCAACTATAATACCTGGGTTACCTCACTGTGGATGTCTTAAATAATGAAGTTGGAGGACTGTATGGAAATATTATAAAGTATATATAAAGTCGTATCTCAAAATACACTTTTTCAAACTGCACTGTGCTTGTCACAGGACAATATTATTTCAGACTTCCCAGATCTCAATAGAGGAGGTTGCTTTGGGATATAATAAGTTTCGAGTTGTTCAATACATGAATGGACAGGAATGTGGAAAAACTGGTTCCATCATTTATCAGTCAACAGTGGGAGCATGGATACCTCCAGTCCTAAAAGGAAGGTAGGGAAAGAGAGGGAGAGAGAGAGAGAGAAAGAGAAGGAGAGATATTATTATTTAAAACCCTCTCTTTCTGCTCCTCCCTCTTTTACTCCGAAACCCACCCTTATAATGAAAGGCATTTCAAAGCCTGAATGGCCCCTTAAAGAAATGTCAAGTATGGCCATGAAGTTACCCACAGTAACAGCTAGATCAATATTGATTGAGCCTGAGGACCCTAATGCTGCGATTCTGTCCATTCTGAGTGCCAGTGATCGCACTGCAGGTCTGGAGCGCATGGCTGCCAAGCACTGGTGGCTTTGGCCCATTTGCTCATGTTTGCAGGCATTCCATGTGGCGGTCATTAACCATGGCCCATAAAAGCCCTCAGGGCTGACCGACTCACCGAGGGCCACAGCATCAGTCTGTGATTACCGGCCAGTTTTCAGGCTGTGTCAGTGTCCGATTTGTATATCTGTGTGTGACTATGTATTTAGATAAGCGGGAATATTATGATTTTGCAGTGTTTCACTGTTCTGCATGGTTGCGTCAGTAGCTATTTGCTCTGGATTGCCAGGTTGCCATTAATCAGAGTCCGATTCAGTGTAGTCCACGTGAGATGGGATGACCAACGCCATCTCCCGTCAGCCTGGAAGGATACTTAAACCCTAACTATTTCCTTGTCTAGTTAGAGCAGCTGATGGATCTTTAGGTGAAGTCGTGCTGTCTCTCCCTTGATGCGCATCATTGTAAATAAAATTTTTCATACTACTGGTCTGACTGGGTCTCTAGTCATCTGTGGGATCAAAATTACCATCAGCACGCACGCTATTTGTTTATCCAGCTCCAGCTTTGCAAATAACGATGTCCACAGACAAGGTAGAGTATGTTGCATGAATTTATGAAAGTATGGTGTATTGCAACATCAGAAGCAAGTCAAATTTGTAGTTTCTTATGTCTCATTCCATCAAACTACAGATCCGCTACCCGATCAGGCAAACTTGCATAGTGCGGTTATAGCCGAATGCAGAAGTGCCACTCACTCTGTTACGAGTTGATGAACCACTGAAACGATTTTGGAAACATTATTTGAAGGTACAAAAAACTCTTTGGTGTTGCTTTAATAGCCTACTGCTAGTACAGTATAAACCAGGAGTGAAGCGTTGTGATGTGAATATGAGACAATGGGCTGAATAGGGAAGGAATAGTTCCCAGCTTTGTCTCTTCAATCCTAACTTCTGCCTTGGCAACCTTCCACTGGGTGTGACGCATGGGATGGGTTTGTGTGTGTGTGAAGTTCCCTAGTTCCCTTTGATCAGTGGGGTGAGGTTTAGGATGTGGTTCCACTCACCAAGCCTTACTTCCATAAAAAGATTGCATTCCAACTCAGGCAGCACACACATACAGAAACACACCTGTAAACACACCCATTGCCCTCTACTCACATGGACGAGAATGTGACCAGCATTAGACATTTGAGAAATCAAAATATTTTCTACATTACCTGTTTGTGTGTGTGTGTGTGTGTGTGTGTGTGTGTGTGTGTGTGTGTGTGTGTGTGTGTATACACATCCCTACATCCCTTCTAGTATAAATAACAAAGTTCTGGACATTTAAGTTTCTAAAAAATATTTATTATGATTCAATAAATAAAGCGTGCTTCAGTCCAACAAGATTTCTTTTGTTTTGTTTCGTTCCATGATCAGCATCTCATGCAGGTGATTGGACAGTGTGCGCTAGATGTGTGATTGGTTAATGTATAGCCATGCTGATTGGTCTCTGCTTTGTCAGTAGCACATGGCCAGTGTTTTGGTGATGTTTGGCACACACTGGTCAGTGTTTCGGTGATGTTCGACACACACTGGTCAGTGTTTCGGTGATGTTTGACACACACTGGTCAGTGTTTCGGTGATGTACGACACACACTGGTCAGTGTCTGGCTGAGCTGAGGAGGTCATAAGTGACCTGGGAGATGTCAAAAGCTTGCTGGGCGGTGGACTGCGAGTTGTGGTTGCTGGTGAAGACGATGCGAGCTCTCTGAGTGTCCACGTCATCATCGGCCCAGAGGGGTGCAGGCATGTCGGCCGAGTAGAGCAGGGGGAACACATACTCCATGTATACCCGCACAAACTCCCGTTTCAGCACAGACATGTCCCGCTGAATCACACACACACACACACACACACACACACACACACGTAAACCATTCAAATTAACACAGAGATTTAACACAGAGACAAATTAACACAAAGAAAACAGGATACAGGGGTAACTATTACTGTAAAATACACACACACACACACACACACACAAACACACACACATACAAAGTTTTCTTTACCTTCTCTGACCTCTTCATAAGCTTCTCTGCATTTTCCCACGCACTCTGCAAAAGTTCAGATATCAGATGAGATATCAGATATCAGAAGAGGGGGCCAAGAGCTCACTGTGGTTTTAAAACTGCGGTTCATTAAAACTAACTTAGAGAGAAGTGGTGGCTGCTGAGTCAGTGCTTCCATTTTCACCTTCAGATTAAAGGACCAGTATGTAGGAAATAATGGAAAATAATCTGTAACCATTCCAAAAATGATCACCATATGTTGTCAGAGAGTAAGGAAACACGATGAATTGAAGTAATGGCTTATTTGACAACATTACTCTAACCTGTAAAACCCCGTAAAACCAATGAAAAAAATTAGTTACGGGGCGGAATCTCTTGGAATTTTCATTTATGTTTTGAACGATTAATTCTAGAATAGCATATTAATAATGGGCTAGCGCGTCCTCCTATTTGGGTTGCCAAATTAGCATAGGCCAACTGTCAACAGCTGTCAGTTGTAGTCATGAACGCCTACGAGAGGCAGGAAAATTTCCAAAATTAAAACAAGAAACAAATTAAGTGGACATCGGAGCCTCCTGAGATGGTGACATCTTCGTGAAACGAAGAATATCAATCAAGTCTGACGCAGAGCTGGCCATATTTCTCCACAACAGATAGCCTATGCTAAACTTCATCTGCATCGCTAACTTCAGCTAAATATGTTACGTTGGTTAGAGAGGTATTTTTTGTTTTCACTGTTTCCGTAATGTGTAGCTGGGTCATGGTTGGAGAAACGTTAAAGCAGCTGCAGGTCAACTAACGTTAGCTAAGTCTTCATTACATCTGGCAACCCAGAAGAGGCTCGCCTCTGGTTGTCTTGAGAACGTTCACCAGTGTTTTGATTTTGGCCTACAGAACGTTCGGTAACAATCCTACAAATCACACCTTTAAGTATTGATCAACGTCTGAGTGTCTGGACGTCTAATTATGTTGGGGTTTGGGCTTTGGGTTGAGCAAACACTTCCTACTGATGATGGGGCAGTATGAGACAATATGTTTTAAGTTATTGGAGTAACACCCATAAGAAACCGTCCACAAACACCTCCACATATACAGACTCTCTCTCTCACACACACACACACACACACACACCTTCTCTGTTTTAGGACACCATTTGCACATGCACACCACCTATTAGCTGAGTAATTGTCTGCAGGTGTGGGTAATGAGTTAATTGGGCCACACCCATTTTGGTGCTCTTTAAAAGGGCCGGGGTGTTGGTGTGTGACAAACCGATTGATTGTGCAAGTTATTGTGTGTTGTCCATTTTTAATCATTTGGATGAATTAAAGAAAGAAGGTGTTTTCTACCGAAACATATCCTGTTTTTATCTTTTAAAAAACAAGATGGAGGACTTTTACATACACACACACACACACACACGTACACACACACACACACACACACAGATCTCTTACCTGGAAAGCATCCAGCAAATCTGATTGATTCAGAACCTCGGGGAAAGTTGCCAGAACTGAGTTGCAGATCAAATCTGAGAAACCAAATAGCAAAAAAAGTGGGAAACAGTCTGTGTGTGTGTGTGTGTGTGTGTGTGTGTGTGTGTGTGTGTGTCCGTCATTTTTATCATTACATGCACATCAGCAATGTTATCGGTAAACCTATGTAACCGACTATATTTACATTTTTGTCAGTACACAATACCAGCACCTATTTACCAGATCACTATCAGTATGGGTGTGTACTGTGTGTGTGTGTGTGTGAGTGAGTGAGTGAGTGAGTGAGAGAGAGAGAATGAGTGCATGTGTGTGTTTACTGTACATGGGTGGGAGCATTTACCTGCACTTTGCATGGTCACTCTATCCAGCAGTAGTGTGTCAGCCAGTAACTGCCTATATAAGGCCAGCAACTGAACAGAACAGAGACTTCCCACAAAGGTGTCCGGCAGAAGACTGACACCACACACACACACACACACACACACACACACACACACACACACACACACACACACACACACACACACACACACACACACACACACTCCTGTAAAAAGCTTTGTAAAGAGTACCCACCCAATGACTTATCAAAGTGAACACAAGATTACTGTATAACTACTGGTGAATGTTATTAACGCATTAATATGCTATATTATACCAACAAATATTGTTAATGGCCATTTGTAATGTCACAATGCAGTCAAGAACATTCTTGCATTCCGATTACTTTAAATGAGCCATGGTCCTGTTGTTTGGTGTGCGTAGCTTCACTATGAGCTTGGGGACTCTCCTGGACATCAGCATCTGCTGGAATACGCTGCCCGTTACTAAGGCGGGGAGAGCAGAGAGAGAAACAGAATGAATATGCTGACCAGTATACTGACGGAAAATAGAGTGGAGTCTGTGTGTGTGTGTGTGTGTGTGTGTGTGTGTGTGTGTGTGTGTGTGTGTGTAAAGCACCTCCTTTGGTGAGGGAAGGATCCACCTCCACATCTGTCTCGTATGGAGTCCCTCCATGGAGAATG
>NW_027468620.1:14098498-14365998 GCF_046254945.1 Alosa pseudoharengus | reverse complement strand
TCATCTTTTGGTAGTAGTATTTATTGTTGTAGTATTAGTTGTTACCTAAGGTCCACTGCATTGTAGCTTGAATGTTATTCCTCTTTTGTAAGTCATTTAGTTAAATGCATCTGCTAAATGAATAAATGTATGTAAGTATGATGGACTTCTGCACCTTTACGTAGGTTTTAGGTACAAGCCCTTTGTTCCCCTCTGAGTCCTGTGCGAGCCACCATCCATCTTTGTTCTTTTTAAGGATGTGCAGCACAGTGCCCGTCTGAGGACAGAAAAACAAAATTGCATTGTTTGTATGATTATATGATAATATTAGTATGTACATAAATTCATACTACTATAACACAAATATAATGTGTTATATAAATGTGTAGCATGATTTACCTCCATGGTGAGGTCTCCATCCTGTTCTCCTTTGAAAGCGCTGATGGCAACAACTCTCTCCATCAATGCATTTTCCCCATCTTTAACATCATTCCTTTCTTCCTGTTCTTGCTCGTCCTCATCATCATCATCATCGTCATCATCGTCATCGTTGTCCTCATCTTCACTCTCCTCCTCTTCCTCACTGTCCTCTTCACTCTCCTGATCTCCTGATGGACCCTGGGTTGACAGTCTCTCACTAAACAGATAAACAGACAATAATATCTGAATAAATATAAAGCAAAATGTTCTAAAGTGTAACACTTAAATTGAACCCTACCCAAAACAGCCACGATATCCTAAAGTCGGCCTCCCTCCCAAACTGAGGCCTACACCTCCTGTGGCCTCTTGCATAAACTTCTACTGCAACACAAGCACGCTCCAAGAGCCGATGGGTGGGGCTGGGGGCCGGGAGGGGCTTCCTGTGTGTGTGTGTGTGTGTGTGTGGGCAGGGGGTTGTGTGAGCTACCTGGCCTCTGACGTCTCAGGGGACTGGAGGTTGAGCTCTAGGGCACGGAGCTGGTTGTGGAAGTCCTGCAGGCGTGTCTCCTCCTCCCGCTTCCGCAGCTCATAGTTGCCCACTGGTGCAGGCTCATCTGCCTGAGCAAAAAATAAAATAAATAAATAAATAAATGTTAAATACTGTATTTGCTTAGGTTATGATTTATATGATATCATTATAATTGCAGTTAAATAAATAACAATAATCAATTAATTACAAATACAAATCCTACTAATTTACTGAGATTTTTCAAGGTAAATTTTTCCCATACATTGACTTATTTGTGGCGGCCCACCACAATATCAACATTGACCACCACACAATGATTTTCCAGGTTGTACTAAATTGTGCTTAAATCTGGTTAGCATCATAACCACGCTGTGCTAATTTGTCAAAAACTGTTGCATTTAAGTTAATTCTGTGTATGTTAGTTTAAGGAGAATGAAGAGGAGTCAGAATTTATACTTTAGTTAATTTCTTCAAAGCCTGTGTGGTCTGCTCAACTGCACTCAGCAACTCAGAACATCTGTGGAGAGAGGAGGAGAGAATGAGAAATGGGAGCCACAGTTCTAACCTGTCTCAACAGAGGGCTGATTTGAAAGGATGCAGACAGGTAAACAGGAGGGAGAAAATCCCACAGTGCCATCAAATGCAGTGTCTGTGTTTGTGGTTTGATAAGAGATTTGGTAACCATCCACATCTGGAAAAATTATGAATGCAAACCAGGTAGGCCTAAACTGAATCATACACTGCATAACTTGTGTATTGTTGTCATGCAGGACAACACGCACATGCATAATAACAGAAGTAGAAACCAGACATTATCACTCAAAGGGTTCGTCAAATACGTGAAAATAGACGGAAATTCATTACACTCTTGGATATATTATGTAGCCTACATAGAGTAGCCTATACATCACACTTCCGTTAATCTAGCAATGTACGTTAGTCTAATATTAATGTACAAAATTGTGTACATACCTCTGTCTTAAATCAGCACGGTTATGTTCATTAAGCTGGTTGACGTCAACCACCAAACTGTCCAGCTGTGGGATACAAAGAATAGAATAACATTTAGGCTAGGCTACAAATAAGTAACGACAACGTTGGATGACTTCACAGGCCTGATTGAAAATAATCTAGACACTACTGCTACATCACCTGTAAATCATCATAACGTTTGATAATAGCTGATAGGCTACCGTTTTTGACACTATGTAATATCGTGCTAATCGACGTTAGTAACTGTATGTAATGTAACAATGTTGTCGATTTTAAGTCTAAAATGTAGCAATCTCCACTTTCAATAATAACGTTAGCCTAAGTTACCCCGATGGCTCATTAACTGAAATCCACAAACCATCTTCTTCAAACCATCTGCAATACAAACCTTCGTCTTCAAGCCATCCGCTTCTCTTTGAAGGTTTAGCAATGGCCCTCTCCGTTTGGGTGGCATTGTGTTAGCTAATTCGTTCAGATGCAGTCAAACTGACACAATAAAGTAGTCCTTAAAATATCCATATGTCATCATCAAATAAAAAGACGCACTCGATTTACTGGAAGCATCTGCAACAACGTAACCACACGGCAGACGCTACCGAGTGGTCGCTAAGATATTTAAACTGCGACGGATGTGTGTCGTCATAGGCTTGCGTCCGAGATTGATTGTGTGAGCGTACAAATCAGCGTTGCGTGCCAGTTTTGGATGTCGTATTACAGTGTTTTTGTTTGTTTGAAAGTAGATTTTATTAGATGACAATAGATGGAATGGAATGCTACTACAAATTGTACAGAAATCAAAATGTATCTAAACCATTTTAGTCTTACAGTGATGAGCGATCAGAAGATGTGAGGCCACTGACAGCGCCAAAGCGAAGACAACAAGGGGTCGAAGCATTTGCAATCAAACATGTCATAGTTGTGGAAACATGGGCACCCTAGCCCGTTATATCTGGGGGGTGATTCCAGTTTTGCGGTGGCATTCCTGCCATGATTTACATCCTTTTAATTGTTTCTAAAATGAGACAAAGATCCTATTTCCAACCAATTGATTTAATAATAGCCTATGAAGGTGATTATCTTCAACATAGATCAAAGACATTTACAAATATTTAGGTATGTTTTAGATATGGGGTACCATATGGGGTACAGTTGAGACAATGCACCTTCTGTTTATTAGCTAATTGTGGAAAATATAAACTACTTATAGGTATTATTGATTGATATCCTAGTACAAGCAAAGGAAATATGATGCAGAAACATGATGATTTCAGTAGTTTTTGGGTGGTAGTGGAAAAAACTAAAAGTTGATAAATGAAAACAAAGAGATGATAAATGACCACTATCCCTAAATAAAATAAATGTTTTATGCATGATCAGTCATATTTTCCACAACATGGCCAATTTCACAAATTCTGCCAGGGTAGCCCATGTAAACTTATGAGCACAACTTAATGTGTCAATGTCTCATTTGTAGAGCTTGTAAGACTTGATGTTTCAATCCATGTGGTAATAAACATTCTTGGTGCATTCTTGATGTTAGCAGTGGGATATGAGTGGTGATGGGGGAGGGTATGTACATCACTGGGGTCATCAGGTGGGCACCCTCCTTTGTCATTTTGTTGATGAACACACGGCAACTTCACCCCCCCTCTGTTCCATACCCTCCTTTCCTTTTTAGCCAAAGCCAATCCAATCCAAAGCTAATTCTCCACTGCACTTGACAAGGACTTTATTGCTTGTTGGTTGTTGGAGGGTCCGACCCCTCAACCCCATTTCCTTGTTGTAGACGGACAAATCTCCTGACCCCTCAACCCGTCTTCCTTGTTGTGTAGACAGACAAATCTCCTGCATCCCACCTCTACAAGGAAAATGTTGGTTCTCCAGCCTCTCTGATGTACAGCTACAGCTGCCAGTTCAGAATTTTTTCTCTCACAGGCCTCTTCAACAGTATTTTCCCATCGTACCAACAGTTCCACAAATATGCCTACTTGGCTGTTGTGGACCACAGCACCATGTCTGACTGGAGTGCTGTAGGGGGAAACACAAGCTTTTTTTCCAGATAAATCTCTTTTTTTCAGCCAGCTTCTACTATAGGATGTTTGTGTTCTTTGGTGTTCTGTGGTGCTCTGTAGGGTGGCTTGCTGGTAAAAAGAGTGTGAAGTAGACCTTTCCCACTTGTGGGAGGGAATTGATGGTGGTTCATCTCTGTTCCAATATTGACACCAGTTGCATGAGAACTTCAGTACATCTCCAAGCGTAACGCTCTTGAATGAGGCTTGTAATGCATGCAGATAAAATGTGATGTGATCCAAACCACTGCTTCAGGTTCTTGGGTGTGGGTAGGACGTTATGATCACATCACTCACATCACATTTTATCTACATGCATTACAAGCCTCATTCAAGAGCGTTATGCTTGGAGATGTATAACATGACTCTGATGACAAAACTTAGCCGAGATCCCTCCATCTCCCAGATGCCATGCCAACAGAGATTTATTTTTTCCAAGCTCTATCAGTTAGTCTATTAGCCATGTTTTGCCATGGAGACTGCCTTGGCATGTTGCTGTCTCCACCTTAAGTTTTCTCTCTTGCCTTGCTGTTGCCTTTTGGGCCCAAGACTAGCTCTCCCATACAAAACGTGGCCACATCCCTGAAGGGAAGAACAGACTTTGCATTTTGAATTGCTTCAGATGGGGGACCACTTCCTCCCTGTTGTCACCCGAGGGGCCGCTTTTCAAATAACAGCATCTTCAGTGAAGGTCATCATGAGTCAGTGAAGGTCATGACCAGCCTTGTTTTGGTGCATATTAATTCTTCCACACGGCTTGAGATGGTACAGTAACTTCAATTTGCTATTCCCATTGAGTCCAACTGGACTTGGACATTGTGGGAGACCAAGCCACTGTTTGATGTGTGTGCTGATCATTCTTTCCAAGTTTTCCACATTGCTGATGGAGATTTTGTTTACTGCTACTGTACAAAGCCACATGAGTCGCTGGAGAATGCCAAATTGGAAGCACCACAGCTTGAGTTTTCTTGGTAGCAAGGTCTTGTTGATGCAAGTAGAATACATGCAGGTGTCGTTCCTGAGTTGTTCAAATTGCTCGGTGTCATTGAGCTTTGCTCATACCATCGGCTCAAGCTTTTCACTGGTTTCTCTGAAACAATTGGGATTGGTTTTCCGTTAATATGTCTTAGTTTTCCATGATCTGGCCTTTCACAATTAGAGATGCTTCTTCATTTGTTGGGCTTGATTTTCATGTTTGCCCATGGGATGTTTTGATGCAGTTTCTCCAGAATTCTCTTGGTGCACCTCAATGTCAACCGACGAATGCAACGTGCGTCCAAATTCACACCCATTCTTCTCTGTTGAATTACTCATTAAGTAGCAATTATCAGATATCACAGATAGGACCTACATAACACGTGAAAGAGCAGAGTGTTCTTCTTTTAAATGGTGCTAGCCACTAGTTGCTGTGAAGCGGTTCGCAAGGAAATGAACTTTGAGAATGAGAATGAATTTTTATGTATTTATATTCTGCATTCAGCTCTACATTTATCTCCACACCCATTTGTCCCAGTGGAATATCTCACAAACTCTTCACTTAATACATGACAAACCATATATCAAAACAAATGGCAATCCATACTGAATACAGATATGTAAAACATTCCTCTGTACAATTATCCATTCCAGAATAATCTCGTTTTGAAATTGTAGCAAATTTCTACGTCTCCAACTTTGGTTTGGCTGAAATGCTAATGTTATAGCACCCCAACATTTGCTTTCCATATCAAATAATCAAAAGTTTGTCATAGCAAGTAGATCAACTGTGTGCTACATTGGGCTACATGACCAGTGTTGGGCAAGTTACTGAAAATTAGTAATTAGTTACAGTTACTAGTTACTTCTTTCAAAAGTAATTCAATTACGTTACCAATTACTGTATATCAAAAGTAATTAGTTACTAGAGAAAGTAACTTTTGAGTTACTTTTAAGTCTGCTTTTAAAATGTCAATATGAACAGTACTGACAAGTCACACACACAATAAACCTAATTTTTGGACCTATTTATTGTAGTTTCAACGGGCCTTCAAATCAATAGCCTTGTGCATGAGTTCTCAAACTTTTTCCGACCACAAAACATTCTACAATGCATGAAGGCCTCCCTGACCTTGTTTTGCGCCACCCTCACCATCTAGGTGGTTTGATAGATATGTACAGTACACTGCCTACTGCTTGCCTACTACTTGCCTTCTGCAATATAGTAATAAGTTGTTATTATCATTATTATTGCAATCCTTCTCTAGGCTACATGGAATTCGTTCAATGGGATGTAATGTGAAACAATGTTAAATGGCCTATTTTCAAAGCAGTTATTGTCTGCTCACACACGCATAACCTTAGGTTATCCTCATCCTGCTTTGAACACAGTTGTATTATATAGCATTTTAAGCACCACCAGTTTGGGAAAAGCCTGCGCTGCACAAGTGCTGACCTACCGAAATAAGTTCTAATGCATCCGAGAGTTTGGGATTGTCGCGCACTATGCAGAAGGTTACTCTTCAGCTGATAAGGTGTTCCAGAGAGAAGTTGCATGTTCCGTCGCAGACAAATGAATCCACACCATGGACGTCAATTCCGATGTAAACATAGCATACTGTGCAAATAACTCAAGTCGCTGTTAAGTACGGTAGGCTATTTGGAGGTTTCTTTATCTGGTAAGTGAAATCTGCATTTTCCTCTCGAGTTAAACGTGTGCTTGTTTGTGCCAAGGCTATATATAGGCTACCGTAGCCTATTGGTGTTGTGGCGTGGCTATGTTGTAAGAATGAGAAATTGATACAAGGAGGCTTTTGCGCAATAGGCGAAAAAGAGCGGAGATAAACAACACTGCGATTTTACTGTAGTGGAGCTTACGAGATGGAAACGAAAGGGAAAAGGCTTTTAAGATGCCCATTTAAATTGTAGCGTAATGCACTCTTGTGTGTTTTAGCATAAATCCGAAATAAGGAGGAATGTGAGGAGGCTCCTATTAACTGTAAAGAATGCATCTGCAATCTAAACATGAAACACAATCGCTGGAAACACAGCTAAGGTCGGGAGACAAAGCAGCAAATGTACATCTTGTCTGCAGTCAAGATCAACAGAGTAACGCAAGTAACAAACTCTTTGAAATTTCAGTAATTGTAATTGCGTTACTGGATTTACAAAAATACTTCGTTACATGCTCGTTACCACTAAAAGTAGTGGAATTACAGTAACGCGTTACTTTGTAACGCATTACTCCCAACACTGTACATGACATACAGTACATATATGCTAGCACAGGTTACTTCAGGTCAAATGCAGAGTATAAGGGACATTCTTCATCCATGGTTCAGTGACAAGACTTCAGTGAATAGAACAATTCATAGTGAGTAAAATGTGTATGTCAGTAGTACATATAGTTTTGTCTATATGTTTGCTAAGTGCAATTACTAAGTGCAAAGAGTATCCCATCATCATGATTCTTATATTGCCAGATTCCAGACAATCCCACCTACACAAACATGAATGAATATATTCATGGTGACATGAAATATATTTTGTGAGACACAAAATATGTTTTATAAGACACATGAATCATGAGACACAAATTACTTTTCCTTGAAGTAAAGGCTGGCATAAGAAATATGCAAGTATTATCACACGGGTATATGTCCTGAAAAAAAAATAGTTGTTTGTACTATAGTCCTCTCTCAAGATCCATCTCCACTTCATTCCTCAAATGTACATTTCCATCTGGATTGTTTTGATCCAGATCCACTGACCTCTTTCTCTGGCAAAACCTGTTAAACAAACAAACCAAACTTCATAAAAACATTCAGTTGAAAATGGGAAGACCAAAGCATACAGTAAATTCAGCAACATTACCCACCACTGAAGCGGTTTAACTTGACTAATGAGTTCTGGTAGTTTTTCGCCTTTGGTCTCTGGTAACAGCAGGCTTAAAATACCACAAACTATAGAGATACCACTCATTAGAATATACGGCAGGACCTTGTTATATGTCCCTAGAAACAAACAGAAGAAATTAAATTACTCAGTTGACAAAAATAACATAAAGGGCCCTATCATGCACCCAGCACAAGGGTGTAAAGCGCGATGCAAGGCTTATTCTTATCTTACACTCAATAAAGTGAGGAATGTGCTCCACTTTTATTAAACCTTCCGCCCAGGGGTGTGGCTATTAACGACATAAGGTGTGGTCTGGCGCATGATCCAAAAAACGCTATTTTACACCCTCTAAATTTCAGAAAAAGCGCATACAGTATAAAGCACAACTGAAGACGCACTATCACAAGATGTAAGCAGCAACTCCTCTGCAGAATAAAAATCCTTAAGATTATTATTCTGTTTTTCAAACATTATTGGGTTAAGTGTTGCTTTTCTCAGGCTACGTTTTCGATGGTAACCCATTGTCATTCAATAGTGAAAGTAATTAACTGTGTAGAACTGTTTTGTCGTTGACTATGAGACCACGGTGAAGTTCACTTTGTCTATGAGTTCAAAAAATAGGTGAGTGGAGATGTTTGTGACTACCAGAGTATAGCCTACATGCAGGTTTTAGTAAAGTGCAAGCACTTCAAATGTGCCACTTCAAATGTGCCAGATGCGCTGTTTAAAGTTGTCCTGCTTGCTGTTAAAGGGAATGACAGATTCTCATTGGTTTAGAGGGTGTTGTGCCTAAAACAGACCTATGACTGAGATTAAGAAACATAAGAACAACCCTTTCGCACCCAGCATTTGATCACAAAATTGCGCCATTCAATTAGTGATTGTAGACTGGCCACACCTTTAATGTCTATAAACTTTGCGCCTCTGACCATCCATTGCTGATTGTCAAAATAGGGCCCAAAGACAATTTGTGCTTCGGTCAACTGCTTTTGAGGATACATACCCATATAGGCTATATATGGGGAGAGTGCACTGCCAATTCTGGAGGCCATGGAGCTGACGCCCAATCCCATATTACGCACAACAGTGGGGAAGAGCTCCGTGGAATAGAAATAAACAAAGGTGAAAGCCCCAGTCACACAAAGCTTCCCGATCATCGCTAGGGTGACCGTCAAGACATTGAGATCTGGGGTAGGGAAAAAGATTGGGTTCAGTCAAGTCAAGTCAATTGATTTCTATAGTTCAGTTTAAAACAACCTGTGGCTGACCAAAAGTGCTTTACACAGTAACAGGGATATAGTTATCCACAAAAGCATACCTCAAGTAGTCACAAAAACCTGCTTTCTGTTGCTTTGAGATGTAAAGGCATGAGATAATATATAATATACACCACAAGGTACCATAACCAATGTACACTCAATATTGGATCAATTCAGCCTGGTGGTGAGAAGCTCAGTCCTTCATAGATATTACACTGACTACAGAGCACCGTAATATTCTGGCGTTCCTTAAAGTACATGATTCCAGACTGAAACATTCTACACACCTTCAGGAACAAACTTGATGAGCAGCAGCACTGCCCCACCAACAAGAAGAGTTAAGGGCAGAGTGAAACGACGTGGAGCGTAGAGCGTGGTGAACCACACAAAGATGTTGCCAACAAACTCAGTACTCGCAGCGATCAGGCAGTTGAGGTAAGGATCTCCATCCAAATTAGAGGTGTTAAAGGACAGTCCATAATATGTCAGGGCTATGGCTATCCTGTAGAAAGAGATATGATGACATTCATACTTTTTGTTGATGTGATTATCTGCCATATTTATGCTCTATGTCTGTTTGGAAGGGTAAGACAACAATCAATTGCCATTTTAAATAGATATCATGCAATATTCACTGGGAGTAGATGTCATTATGCTGCATTACCTGTCTAAAAGAGAGTCGAAAGATTTCTGCCCCAGTGCGTGTGTTTACATACAGCACTATGAAACACATATTTTCAAAACAGAGACATAAAACTACAAACCTGGATATGTACGTCTTTTTTAATAAAAATGTTTTTGTTTGTTTTCTGGTTAGCAATTTCGATTGACAAGATATTCAACTGTGCCTGCACAGTAGCTTGGACGGGTAGCCTAATCTGACACAACACAGTCTCTGTGACTACCCTCTTTGGCAGAAAAATTTGGGGGCCACGTCGACCCCCTTTCTGCCTCCTTCTACTTAAAAAAGGACAGGCGTTCCGCAATGAAGACATATACAATCACAGAAAATCTGCCAGTGTAAAAGGGGCTAATATAATTATTATTAGGTGCAAACTATGTTCATTCTTGTCTAGACTCCCTAAAAAGGACTAGGGACGAAGTGCAAGTACATAAAAGTGTTTCTGAAAGTTAAAACTGTCATGTCACAGCATGCAACATAGGCCTATCTATGTTTATTCACCAAATAAAGATGTTCAGAACTGTGATGTTCCTTATATTTTTAGTTTTCAGGAGATCCAGCCAGCTGTACTTATTCTGACCACTTAATTCAGGCTCAGTTATCTGGGGGAAAAACAGTAGAGAAAGACAGATTAATTATTATATTGGACACCACTGGTTCACATCAGTCCAAAAACACAGCATGTAGGGTGATGACACTAAAATGAATAAGTTAGATTGTCAGGAATCACCTTTGCATCAGCGCAGTGCTCTAGCTGAAAGATGTCCGCAGGAGAAGTGATGCCGTTCTTCTTGGCAGCAGCTCGAATGATGGCCTCAGCCTCTTGAAACCGACCCTGAGAGATCAGCCAGCGAGGAGACTCAGGTATAAACCTGAAGTGAGCAATAAAAGAGCAGAGAGGGCTGAAGATTTGAAAAAAGAAATTACTCTCTCAAGGGCCTCATTGATTAACTATGGGCTAATATAGGACACAGGGTTCAGGTGTGTGAGAGAAAATAAAGGACACACTGTGGCAATGCATTATGTAAAGAGCAGTTCAACAATGTACACTCTTAAAACGAATGTGTTAAAAATCAACACATTTCTTGCGTAATGGTGATTTCAACAAATGTTGTGTTAAATCTCAGCAATTTTCTGAGGAAAACTGCACAGAAGTTCTAGCCTACACAAAAATGTATTAAATGCAACGGCCAATCAAATCATCAGATGAGCCAGATTGCTGTATCCAGATGCGTGAGAAGAACCGGCTGCCTCCTCCTCAGTTTGATTTCTTACAGTAAGTGAAGCTGACATTAACTTAACAACGTTTATAATTTACTACCTAACAATTTACACTGCTGTATCGTAAATGAACACGAATATATTAGGTTTAGACCTACTATGTTTTTGGCGTACTGGTGTAACATACTGAGAACATAGTGTTAATCGTTCAATGACTGCACGCTAACGTTAGCAAACTAAAGGATGTTAACGTAGCTAGATATAGCTAGCTTCTAGCCTACAAAAACGTTGAGTTTCACCAGGCGATAATAGGGCTGTTATAATACAACATTAAGGCTGCTCATTTACGAAAGTAAGCCAATGACACTAATTGATAAACCTATTCAATTTTATGAACACGTTTGTTAGTTTGCTTTCGCATGCCTTGGATGCTAACTAATTTTACCTCAGTCAGTAACGACGATGTACTTGTGTCACACTGCTAGCGACATTTTGTTGCCTTGACATTAGTCGGCTTTACTGACTTTAGTTCGCATTAGTTCGGTAAGATAGGTAAGTTAACGTAATGGAGTTTGGCCAAGTTAGGATGTGTAAGCTATTTGCACAATACATTGTCTTATGAATACATTTGTCTTTTGTAGGTGTGTTTTTTTACAACTTGTTGGCGGCGCCATATCGGGACTTCCACAACCAAGGTATGATGTATTTGCAAAGTACATTGCCTTATGCTTAAATTCGCCTTAGATTGCCTTAGATGCTAAAATTGCCTCAGACAGCAATGTTATACTAGTCATGCTGATGACTTGCATTACTTTGCCAAACCAAGGGGGTAGGCACTACCTTGAGATGAGGTACGAAAAGAGCCATATATGTCAATGTATTAATGCAAACAGGAAGTTGATAGGGTAGTAAGCACAAATTCAAAATGAACTTGTGCATAGAGTGTATTAATTATGTTTCAATGTTTAATGTGTCTTAATTGTAAAAATTTGGAGGAAAATGTAATGTAAAGCTCTGAAAGGGGTGACGTGAACATTAGAGAAGCTTAAATAATCTTATTAAGCTGTCTGGTTTGTGATTTTTTCTCTGTAGAATCAAAGTGCTTTAGAGGTCTCAAGATGCTCACCTATTATCTGCCCCTGTGAAATGTAGCGTGAAGTCCACTCTGTCTTACATCTTGGACATACAGCCAGTAAGTTAACTTTAATGTCTGAATCAGTCAACTTTTAAAGATTTGTCCTTCTGTTACATGGGATAGGCATGGGGCGGTGGTGGCGTAGTTGCTAAGGAGCTGGACTAGCATGCCGTAGCCTAAAAAGTTTAATACCTGACTTTCACCGCTGTGCCCTTGAGCAAGGCACATAACCCCGAGTTGCTCTGGGAACAATGGCCTGCGTAAAGTAATTTGACATATGCAAGTCACTTTGGATGAAAGTTAAATATTAAAAAAATAAAACAAATAACTAAATGTGTGTTTTGTCTGCCCTTTGTATTTTTCAGACTGGAACAAGCATCAGTAATCTGACAAAATCCTGACGCCAACCCCGCCTTGTCAGTTTAGGACATCCCAGCACATCACCCCAATATGTCATCTTACCCAGAAGTGATCGCGTTGCAATTCCACTTCTGGATGAGGGCCTAACGTGCAGTCTGGACAAACTGTTTGAACTGTATTGGGTATGCAACCTGGCCTATCCTGTGCAACTTGCCTCAGTCTTTGGGTTCATGCAGCATGTTTATGGCCTGCCGATAACCTCTGGTGGGAAGAGGTCCAGAATCATGAAGCTTGCTGCAAAGCTCCAATTACTGTGAGTGAAGTTGCCATGTCCAAATGTGAGACAGATCTGGACAATTTTGACTGTACCACTGTGGACAATGTGGACATGTCTGTGTGTGAAAATGTACTCTTCATCTAACACTACACTGACTGACATTCAAAAAAGTATAACTTGCACCAAAGAGTTGCTTGTCAAAACACTGGACTGCTTAAAAGAAAAAAAAATATTTCTGTGCTTAATATGTACTCCCGTACTAACCGTTAATATGTACTAACCGTTAAATATTTTGAAGAGCACCTCCACAGGTAATAGAGACAAAATTTGAAAGATGTTGCTGACATCTTACTAATTTATTTATTAACTTATTTATTTAATAGTGATTCTGAAATCCACATAAATGAGATAAAAAGGTTTCATTGTATGATTAGTACTATTACTAATAAAAAATGATGGTAAATGTATCTGGTTTGTTTGTGATTTGTTTTCAATGGTAGTAATTATAGTAACTAGATGTACCGCATAGCGGTACATAATATGACCGCCGCTCAGTCCTGTACATCCGTTCTGCGAAAATAAATCACACTTCAATTTGTCTCCATATTTTACTCCATCCCCCACTCTTGAAACTTTTGTGTATGCTTGTTTGGCATGCCTGAGTGTGTGTGTGTGCGGCTGCACAGAAAGTAGTCTGCTGGTGCTGAAAAGGTGAATAGATTGTAGAATAGCCAAAGAAGATGTAGCATTGTTATAAAACCTTTAAAATCTCTAAACAATCACAAGTAGGGCAGTTCATCACAGTTCATCCATTGCAACTGGATTGATGAAAGGTCACTTACACCTGTAGGCTACATTGTATTTGGGAAAAGCAAAAGGTATCAGCATAATTTTATTTATTTATTTATTTATAAATAAACAAAAACATCTCTGTCAGTTCCATGCCGTTTTCAACAGCTATCAAAAACAAAGGTCATTTTTGGATGGATGGATTTTTTGTGAATGTTTCTTCTTCTAGGCTACATAAGATTTTAGTCATCTTTAGTTCATGTAATACTTTATTGTCAATGCACAAATTATGTAACAGTCTGAAACGTTATTGTTAATGCACAAATTAAGTAACAGTAGTCTGAAACGAAATGCTGTTTTACATCTAACCAGTGGTGCAAATAACTGACATGTCCAAATGGGCCTTGATGAAATGCGTCGCAGACTGTTCATACACATTTTAACGGGCCAAAGTTAAAGAGTTGTTGTCCGTTATTGTTAGTGCAAATATAGGCTGATTCGTGTTCCCTTGCATTGTGTAACTGAGGTCCATGGCTAGTCTGGCTTTCACCAGACCAAGCTCAATCTTTTAAGAAATCAAAAAATAAATAGCGGGCAGATCAGGCTGGGTTCACCCAGCCTAGTCCATAGGCACCCGATATTGTTTAATTTTCCGATTGAGATATCCACGCTCTGGCTATTCTAAATGCAAAAATGCATCAGGGAGTTATGACAAAGCTGTAACTAACAAACTAGATCCTAATAGAAAGCTGTTAGCTTCCCTAAGCTACAGGTAGGCTTATAAGGTAGGCCTATTTACAACATAAATTGTCAATAGGCTAGGCTATGCTGGCGACACAAATAAAATCTCCTTTGGAAACCAATGGCTTACGCCTTACAGTATCAAGCGGACTTAAACTGCCATATCGTGGCGAAAAGTTGTAATAAAATTCACGCAGCTCCATGAGTCAAGGAAAGCGCAAATGAAGTAGCCACTTCTAAATGGGACCCACTACACAGTAGCTTAAGGTGTGTTGCTAAAGCAGCCATAATGAAATCAAGGTGTTTGGATACTTCACACACACGTGCTTTTTAATTTCACAGACTACAACTACCAAGTTGGAATCAAAGCACATCGATTCCCCTCTCACACCCTGCATGCACTTAAAACAAAATAAACAGGCGTCTCAGTCTCACGCATGTATAGGCAAAACTGTATCAGACCGGTGTAACGTTGGTAAATCTTTCATTGCACAGAATGATTTTTGTAGCACGTGCAACAAATGACAGTCGAAAGATACAATTACAGTGCTGCTATCAATTTGCTTGGTATAACCGCATTTATAGTTTTCTACAAATGCAATCAATCAAATTGGCCTCCATCACTCAACCAACGCTAACGGTAACATTACCTAGGTCCTTATTGATATTATAAGATTAACGTACCTGCAGTAAAAACCAAGCATGTCCGATAAACATCCTCAGATTTATTTCGGCTTCAAGAAGAAATGGGAATTACATTTCATGTGAACATTGTCCTATCCTTATTAGACGTTCTCTGCGGTAAACAGTCCTTGTAGGAAGTCACTGTTTTTCCAATCCAACAAAATTACGTCTCACTGCAACGATGCGCCATCTAGTGGACAAACGACTACTTATCGCCAATACTGGAAATGCAGCCATGATGATGATGATGAATATTTATTTTTATTTATTTTGGCTTTCTTTTAATCCTACTGAATTTGTAATTATGTATCGGCCGTTCTAATACCGATAGTATGTGGGTGCCTGTGTGTGTGTGCATGTGTATATGTGTGCACCGCCATCTACAGGCCAATGAGTGTACAGTCACTAAATGTACACATAACCTAATTTTTTTAGGACCCCCCCATGGATGAAATTCTATGAAACTTGGCATACCCCCAGAGAATGCCAGGTCAATCATACACATAAAATTTGGTGCAGTTCTGAACATCTTAACTGAAGATAGGGGCAATTAAAGCAAAATTATATTGCATTTTCATTTTTTACCGGGGGGGTGCAAATCACAAATGAGTGATTATGGGCCAGGTTGATGTGGGCCCTTGAGACCAACATACCATAAAAGATTCTTCATCCTCAGTGCCACGGTTCAGGTAGTTATTTAGGAAAAACTGTTTTTTTTGCGGTTCGGGGGGCCCAGCACGGGGAGGGAGTGGCCCCCGGGGACGAAACGAAATTTTTCCGTAAAAGTCTAGTGGGGCTACATACCCACCAAATTTCATGTGCCCCGGTGGTTCGGTGTCCCGGGTATCGTTGACCAAAAATTCAGGAAGTAGATGACGGGAAAAAAAAAAAAAAAAAAAAAAAAACTTTGACAATCCCTATATGACCGCTTCGCTAGCTTCGCTAGCGGCGGTCATAATAATTACAGTATTGTAGTAGTAAATTTAGTAATTCAAGTTGACACACACGTGTTGATTTTGTGTAAGAATAACGCAAAAGTGTGTTATAAACAATTACACAAAAGCTGTGTAACACAATGTGACACTAGTGATGTGTTAGAAATAACGCAAAATGTGACAAGGGCCCTATCATGACATTCTAAAGTGCATCGTCACTCGTCAAAAGTCTATTCAAATTTAGTAGGATGTCCAGTTCACATTGGGAGGGTTTTCATCAGTGGCGTAACTATAGTAGGTGCAGCAAGTGCAGTCGCACCAGGGCCCGTGACCTCCCGGGGCCCGTCGCTACCCCCGCCCTGCCTCCTTTTTTTTTTTTTTTTTAGAACTTTAGAATGGCACGGAGAGTGAAGCGTCACTTTGACGATTCTATCGGAAGATGAGCGCTTAAACGATGCAGAGAGATACTTCAAAGTGCAGGTATTTAATGCAACTCTGGACATCATAATCAGTAAGCTCTCCCAAAGATTTGCAAGTAGCCTATGCGGGAAACTTGTCATGTGTTTGAGTCTTTACGTCCTATGACCCTTCAACTCGCAGGTGATGATGAACTGCTTGAAAAGGCAAGACGTTTGTCAGACCATTATAGCAGGGACATTGCACCGACATCCCCAACACAACTCCTCTCATTCAGGTCTTGCTTTAAAGCAGAGATTTCACAGAAGTCATCTATTTTTCAACTTGCCAAAATGCTGGTGGTAGATTATGACAGTGTAACATCCACATTCGGGGAAGTGTGTAGCCTACTCGTGTTGTTTCTGACATTGCCTGTGACTGTGGCAACAGCTAAGCGATCTTTTTCCAAACTCAAACTTATTAAGACCTATACCTAAGGAGCAGCATGGGGCAGGAGAGGCTCCGTGGGTTAGCTATCCTGTCCATTGAAAATACGAGAGCCAGAGCATTAAATATTGAGAACATCGTTGACGATTTTGCACAACGAAAGGCTCGTAAGATGGCCTTCTTCTAATGGCCTAATTCACGCATATTGGGGATTGTATGCATATGAATGATTTTATTTGGTTTCTGGACGGTTAAATAAGTTAGGCTACATTAAGTTTTGTTTCTGCGCAGTGCGAGTTTATAAGCAAGCAATCTACGCTTGCAGTTTCAGCAGAGGGTTGAAGAGGCGCATTGAGTGTTCCCATAATTCCATGCGAGTTGATGTTAATGCAGTAATATTAGATTACCCTGGCCTGCAGGCTGTCAATAAAATTATTTTTAAATGTTTTCACATGTAATGGATATGTAGTCGTGTGTTTTTTATTTGAAATTGTAATCTGTAACTACTAAACTACTTCGGTGCCTCAGGCACTTTACATAAACAATTGATGTCACCCTTAATGTGTATTGCATGTATCAGAGCTAATTCATCCTGGGCCTAAGTTTGTTAGTATGGGGCCCGCGTAGCGCTCTCGCACCTGGGCCCACCATTGGCTTGTTACGCCACTGGTTTTCATCCTCAAAAGTGGAGCGCATGGCGTAACAAGGTGTTAATAGGTCTTTTAATCAGTCATATGGGTGTGTTTGGGGCGTAACATCATTTTAAACCAATGAGAATGACATCTGTCATTCCCTTTAACAGCGCAATATGTCAAATAAATGCATCGGTATTTTGGCATTCAACGGCGCATTTGAAGGAGGCTGCTTGCGAGACCGTATGGAATAGTCATTCTTAAACCATGCTTTACTAAAACTTAGCATAGCCTTCACGCATTTGCACTCGTCTATTATTTGAACTCATTGGCAAAGTGAAACTAACTTCACCAAGGAGTCAGTCAACGACAAGACAGTTATATGCAGTTACTTTCACTATTGACTGACAATGGGTTACCATCGAAAACATAGGCTGGAAAAAGCAACACTTACCCTAATGTTGCTCAAATGACTGAATAAAACAACATTTATCCTGCAGAGGAGTTGCTTATATCTCGTGACAGTGCGTCTTCAGCTGTGCTCCATACGTGTCTCTCGCCTCTCCCCTAATCACTTTTAACCGTCATTACCAATTTGCAAATGATGGTGAATAACTACTCATCATGAGATGTACAGTATTTCGTAATATCTTTATTCTAATTATGTTTACCATTGTAATCGTGCAATTTGTAATGCTTTGCATGGACGTGTGCTGGTGTGCGTTCATGAATGATAGAAGGATGGTGCGTGCACCTGCCAATATGACTGTTGACATGCGCTCTTAAAATAGCATATGAACAACTCGCCATTGACTTCTGACCAGGTTTAGGTGGTGTATGATAGCGATTTTTAGACAACGCGCCAGGGCCCGCCCTAGGTTGTTAATTGCCACACCCCTGGGCGCAATGCTTAAAAAATAAAGGTGCAAAATACCGAATTCAACTTCGCGCGACTGAAAAACGAACTGTACGCCATGCGCTGGTGCCCCAAAATATAGCCCAGAGATGTGTTAAAAAACAACACAAGTTGTGTTATTTTCAACACATTCGTTTTAAGAGTGTATAATTTCTATATGCTCAACAACACATTTGATAAACGAGTGTTAAAGAAAGATGTAAAACTTGTGTGTACTATAAAATCACTCATTAAGTAACTAAAGAGTGCAAGTTTGGTAGTGATGTATCCCTGACAAATATGGTAGAGCATGCATAGTATTGCGCGATAGGATTGCGCAGAAGGAAGGTGTAATCAAAGGCAATACATGGGCAGAGAGTAGAATATTACAATAGTAGGCCTAGCTATCAGATAACTGTAGGCCTAGCTATCAGATAAAAAATCGGAATTGGGTCACTGTGACGGAATACCGTCCACCCTGACTGCCATACCAATGGGCTTGGCTCTTTAGCGTTGTGGTCAAGCTGCAGGGTTAGTACCCCACAGACCCGGGTTCAAGACTGGGTGGGGTCACTGCTCCCTCCCATCGCTACATATGGTGTCAGAAGTGGGATGGCTTGCTGTGAGTTCATCGGAACCTTACCCAATGTGTGAGCTGTAGGAGGGACCTCATGAACTTTTTCAACTGTGCTTGTGGTAGGTATATTTTAATTAACAATTGTCACATTGAGATACTTTGAATAATGAGGTGAAACCTCTCTGAACTCCAAATATAAATTCAGCAAAATAAAAAAAAAGGTTGGCTACCTATTGTTTTGGACACCCTGCCATGACACGTTGATGATAGACTATTTGCTGTCAATATTGCGTAGGTATTTTGGCTATAGCTCATGGTCTTAGTATTTCACATTGGACGGCAGAATGTCCCATACTTACCATAGAGGCACGGACATTTATTTCCCAATAAATAGATCAGAATTTAATATGCCTGGGCGGGAGAAAAGCACGTTTTCACCAGGATACATCGCTGCCAAACTCGCACCTATAGTGTGTGTGGGTGTGTATAAACTTACCACCAGAGCGGAATGTAAAGAAATCCCACCATAGACAGTGCTAACTGTAGCATTCTCCAGCTCCGGATGAAGTAAGCGAAGACTGGCAGAATGGCATAGCCAGCGGCATAACATGAACAGACTCCCAGAATCCCAAAGCTCATGCGGGCTGACTTACTGAGGAGCTCTGTGCCTAATGGTGGGAAAACGACAGGAATGTATGATGTGATTTATATCAATTTATTTCACCAGTCAAGGTCTCCTGAAGGTTTGAACAAACATTCCCAGAATGTATCATTATTGGCAAATTAGAACACACATAATTTACATTTACATTTATTCATTTAGCAGACACATTTATCCAAAGCGAATTACAAAACGAGGAAGATTTAAAGGAACCATATGTAAGATTGTGTCTAAAACTGGTACTGCAATCACTTTCAAATTACTGTAGAGCGGTGTATCCCCTCCCCCTCCCCCCTGACTCGAGGTTGCCAACTCGGATGCCGAAACACTACTGACTTTGTGATTAGTAGTTAGGTGGAGGGTGGTGCATCAGGCCAAAACATGACATGACATGACATAACAAAACACAACATCAACATCAGTTGAGGGCTGCAACTTCACTTTTTAATATCCTGGCCGGACTACTGTTGTCAGTGATATAAGTATTTGAAATTAACATGATTTCTTAATGTCTAGTGACATATCAGTAGCCTGGCCCTTACCGCCTTTGACTGCGTTTCTCTTCGTCATACAGTCTGGAACAAAGTAATAATAATCTGTCTCCGTAATGGGCGGATGCTTATTTTGAGGTTTAAAATCATTGGAGTTCCCTTAACCAATCAGCAACGTTTGGTAATGACGTATGCTGTGCGCCGGAGTTCAGGCTTTTACGCTTCCTACTTCTGCTCTCAGTTAGTGGTGTGCGATACTGTAAAATTTGGTTTCGATCCGATACCAATTAAATATAAGGCCTGTATTGCCAATACCGATACCAATACTGATATTTGCAACTAAAAGCAGTTTATGTACTTTTATGTAGGGGAGAACAGTGTGTCATGATTTATGGCGTGAATAAAACATCAATATACTACATTTGAATACATTTCCATGACCACTAATGATTTTATGATTTCCACTGTTAATAGTTTACAAACATTTCAGCAACAAAACATTGCAAAGCGGGCATGCAAAATGTGAAAGGAATGTTTGCATGACTGTAGGCTAGCCCTTGGTGAAACAGGAACAATGCATTTTGCACAAATTAAGAGATATTGGAAGTGAACTCAAATTAAAGTATCGATCTCATCGCGCTGGTATCGATCCGATACCAATACCAATGTTGGTATCGATACTATCGATATTTGGATCGATATGCCCACCCCTACTCTCAGTAGTAAACAGACCGCTGGCTAGTATGCAGGCTACCTGACCGCCAGGGCAGTCTCTTCGTAGTGGATATATCTCTAACTTGCGCCAGCCACAGAACGAGAGTTCTATACCAAAAGCGTCACGTCGCCGAGATTATATCAGCTCTTGTCACACGCCAGTTTTCCCTCTTATCTCTTCTCGCCGCTTATCAGACGATTGTTGTTCTACGCAGCCCGGTGGCTTCGTCGGAGCTTACTTCGTTCTCCACGGGCTGTTCAGACTACACTCTCGGATAAGTTGGATTGTACTGACGACCTACGTGTTATTTAACCTGGAGCTTGCTGAGTTAAACTAACAGTTGTTCGGCATAAAACAACGCAGCCTACCTTGAGCCACGCTCGGTGACTGGCTAACGTTACTGTCCACAAGCACGGTAGCCTCGCCTGGAGCCCAGCTCGGCCACACTAGCCTCTGTCAAACACGGAGCGGTTTACCTTGAGCCCAGCTCGGTAACCGCTAGTTCCAGTCAAGCACAATCACAGCAGCCTTGCCTTGAGCTCCGCTCGGTAACCGGCTAGCTCACGTCAAGACACACCGCCTCGCCTTGAGCCCCGCTCGGTAGGGTAGCTAGTAGCTAACATTCCATTCCTTAAGTAGGCCTATGCTGCATTGATTTTGTTAAGGTAATTTGAGTGTAGGGGGGAGAATAACGAGCAGCAAACGTTTATTTGAAAACATAATAAGTAGTGATGCATGTACAAGACGTCCTTGCCATTTATAAAATTGACAAGACAAGCCTCTTGTTCCTGCCTTAATTGCGTGATGCCCTCGAAAGTTGAGACTACTTCGCGGATAGCTTCTAGCGTCTCTTCCTCCGTCGCCATTGTTGCTGTGCTGTTGAACTACAAGCTTCGCTGGACTACAAGCAACTCGGCAGGCAAGTTCCGCGTCATCACTCAACTGTTCGCTGATTGGCGCGGCCGCATGCGAGCCGTATAGAGCATCACAGTCCCGCCCACAGGAGTTTCCGGAAGTAAGAATTCAATGCAATTTCTCCATTGACAATTCGGGTATAAGCCATACAAACTTAACTGCACATGGTAGACTCAAAACCAGCTACGGCTGTACTAAGCGATTGTGTATGCTCATATAGACGCCAAAAGTTCACGGGGCACTAACCTCGTTTTGAGATAAATGTCTTTTATTCGCGATGTCTTGGATAAGTACTTCATTACCCACAATCCTGAACAATCCCACAATCCCACAGTGATGCCTCTGATTGGTGGAAAGGCCGTTCAGTCATTGAATCAGCGAAAATTATTGACAAAGATGGCGAAAATCTTAATGTGAATAAAAACTTTCTAGACGAACATTGGTACTTGTATCAACAAGGATTGTGGTTTATATATCACACGAACTTAGTCAGGGCCAATACACCATCAAATAGAACACTGTAAATGCTAGTTTGAACACTTAACTTTTCAGGTAGCCGATAGGCTAGCTAATCATTAGCCTTTCAGACATTAGAATGTCATTATAATGCTGCTAACATTAGCCTACATGCTGCAACACAGGTATGAAATATATTATGTTTTAGTGACCTTGTTGTTTCTATGAACATGAATTGTTGTTTATATGAAACATCAACTTAGACGAGGCATAAAAAGCCCTGTATATCCCCATTAAGAACTTAAACCTTTCAACTAGCTAGCTAGCTGATAGCAAAGCTGGATGCTACCACCTGGTAGACACTGCAGTAAAATGGTTAGCAAACCGTCCATGCCCCCGGCCCGTGAATATTTCAGTTTCAAGGACGAAATCAAGAGTGTCCAAAGGGGTGAAAACCACTTTAAATCGGGTCACATTATTGACTGTTGTGTGTCGAGGGTCAGCTTGTGGGTTATGTATGGGCCAGCATGAGGAACAAGACCTATCAAACCTACGAAGTTGTGTGGTGAGTTTTGCAGGGAGGTTGGTAATGCTAGTTAACATTAGCTAGGCTACTGTAGCCTTCATACTGTACGAGCCATATCAATCATTAACCTAGAAATACTTCTTCGTACATTTAATGAACATTTTGTGTAATAATTCAAGTTAATAAACTGAATATGGTGGTCCAAGAGCAGACCATGCACCGGCCCATGCATCAGGATGGCAGTCAGATACGAAGCACTGCACAATGTTGCTAACGTTAACGTTAACCGCTTTCACACACACGATATAAAATACACGATGGTAAATATAACATTCAATACCAAAACACTATTATTTACACGATTACTCCTGAAATAACTGCTATTAACTATATAAAAATCATTGTTTGGAGGAGAGGGTTCGCTGCTGTCGCCGGTTGGAAATGAATAATTTCGCGCTGGTTCGTGCTGCTTATATATTTTTCAGTGAGGCCCGGTGGTTTATGGGATGAGTAGTTCCTTCGCTCGGAAATTAAAATATGTACACAGTCTTGTACCTTTGACTTTTTTTGGACTTTCTCTTCGTTTTTTAACTCGAAATGATATGTTGTGTGCTTATGAGTTACTCCGTAGCTGGATATCCTAAGACATGCTCTAAAACTCTTTAAATACGGATTTTTCCAGAACGTCAATGGGAAAAATGAATGGGAAAGCTACTTCCGGAAACTAAGCTCTCTCGGAGGAGGGGCGGGACTGTGATGCTCTATACTGTAGGTTGGGCCAGACTACGTGCGAGGCTGAAATCAAATTTTGGCCGGAAGTACGTAGGATGGTAACACCAGGCTAACATGTCATGGCTATTTTATGATTAATTGAAATACATTTCTTACATACGGTTCCTTTAAGCTACAGTGCAGAGGAGACCTATTTCTTGAGGATGAGAGTGCAGACATTACAGGCACAGGCATGACCTACCAAGAATAAAGGCAGTACAGTAACTGGAAATGTCCATCATTCCCACAACAAAGTAAAGAACACAGAACATTTCCCAGCTGTTGGAGACATACAGGAGTAAGGTGAAGATAGTCTGCAATGCCCTGGTGGAAAAGAAGGTGATCTTCCTGCCAAACCTGAGGAATGCGGAAGGATTGTTTTCAGACAATGACAGCATTCAGGTATGTCCAACTTTACTTATTTGTACAAACTTTTTTTCTGTCATGACTTATTGTAGTGTAGCCAGGGACTACGCCCCCAATTGATTACATGGACCGGCCCCATAATTTACATCACATGGCGTAAATCACTTCCTCATTTAGCCTAGGCCTTAAATCGCTATAACCCAGATAGCAAAATCTCTGGCCCACTACCTTGCCTCAGGGTTTTGTGAGTGTTGGCCCAGTTCTGGCTGGGCCTCCGGCCCAACAATGGCCCAGTTACTGATAACTGACACAAAGAATTTCCTCTGGCCCAGATGTGGCCCACACACTGCAAAATGACTCTCATTGTTTCTGTTGGCCCAGGTCTGGCCCACACACTGTAAAATGACTCTTATTGGAACTGTTGGCCCAGGTGTGGCCCACACACTGTGAAATGACTCTTATTGTTTCTGTTGGCCCAGGTGTGGCCCACACACTGTGAAATGACTGTCATGCATTCTGTTGGCCCAGGTCAGGCCCACACACTATATAACTGAGTGTTGGCTGAGTGTCGGCTGGGCCTTTGGGCCTGTACTGGCCCACACACTATAACTAGGGGGGGGGGTGTTATTTCATGAAAATGTTCAGATTCAACTTTAGCCCAGATTTTCTAATGCTCCCATGTCTTGGGAATACATTGATGTGAAAAAATTTCAAATCAAGCCCGAAAACCCCCCCCTACCCTGAAAATTACTTTTTCAACCCTGAAAATGTGTGTTTTTTGCCAACTTTCAAAGTACATAGTGGATTTATGTTCATGCTGGGTCCTTTAAAGGTATTTCATGTGGCATGCAATGCCGTAAGAGCACTTTGCACTACAAATGGTATAGTGGCAAGGTCATATTTTAGGTCAAAGGTCACAAAAATGGCTCAAAATGCCTATTTTTTGCAAATAAACACACAATATTCTAACATTTTGTTAAGTTCAATGTAGAGAAATGTTCATTATGGGCCCTTTGACGGTCTTTCATGTGGTATGTCATGCCATGAGAATAGTTTGCATTATAAAATATCCTATTTCAAGGTCATATTAAAGGTCAAAGGTCACCCAAAATGATCCAGAATTACATTCAATAAGAAACATTAAGCAGAGATCATTACAATGCACAATGTAAAACAAAGTTGACCTCAGTCATAATGTTCTGCATGGTTCACTTCAGCTTGAGCAGTGGAGATGTTTTACGAGCAGATTTACGCAAATGCTGATAACTTCTCTATCACTGTCATTGCTGTCAGTGTCCGTGGCAACGTGTACTTTTCTCCTTTTGGACTGGAGTTGCTCAGTTGCAGGGTTGTATGTATCATCCTTTTAGGCAAGTCCCTCCACTCGGCGGCCATATTGCAACGCTTTTTGGGCACTCATTGGGCATCCTATTCGGCAGAAATGCGTGTGCGCAAGGCTTCACGACACCAACCTTGCTCCAGCGGCGAGTTCACAACACATGATTGGCACGTTGTCTTCACAACAAACCATATGATTGGCTCACATCACACCACATGATTGGCTCAATGTATTCACATGTCGACGTTTTGCCGAGGAAGGGGTGGGATATGTGTAGACAACGGCCATGTTGGCGTTACAAACTAGCCCCATGCATTTCTATGGAGGATTTTTTGAGTGCTGTGTCTCCTCATTAGAAAGTCTCTGGTATCATCTGCTGTATTTACCTGCTCTGAGATACTATCAGTAGATTCAGTGGTGGTCTCTATGGTTGCCTCCCCCATAGCTTCTTCGTATGTTGACCCAACCAATGCTGTATCAGCCCTCTTCCGTTCCTCTTCCTTGTTCTGCATGGCCTGCAGGGCCTTTTCCCTCGCATTCTTTCGTTCCATTGTTCGCTCCCACTTTCTATCAACCTGCTCCTCACAGTAACCTTTGCGACCATTACGCATGGAATGCAAGAACTGCCATTTCTCATCCCCCATCTTGATCCCAAAAAGGTTTTCTTGGGACACTCGTGCCGATTTGTTCTCACAAAAAATGTCAACAGATTTTCCATATCCCCATTGTACTCCTTCATGTCAGTTTTCCATTTCTCACTTTGTTTGGACTGTGGCCAATTCATATTGGCGAGGAAGCGGGTATAACGGCTTCTACACACAGTTGCGTTCCATCAAGTGGGTGTTCCCGACGGTAGCTATGCAAATTACTTGAAGTATAACCGTAATTTGATTGGTTGGTGCCGTCCGTCGATTGGCTTGATTGGCCGGTGCCGTCTGTCAGTGCAGCAACAGCTGAACTTCTCAATGCGAGCGACGGAAGAAACGCGACGCAACGGACCCACAATGCAGTTCGGCAACGGATGACGTGAGCCCATGTAAAGTGAATGGGATGCGTCTCCAGCACTGCAACACACGCAACTGTGTGTAGGAGCCGTAAAGGGCTTCAATTCTGCTGGCAATGGTGTATATGTTGCAGAACAACCAGTGGTCTTTTAAAACAGAGGCGAGAATCTTTGCCGCCATAGACCTGGTTCGCAGGACTTTACCGGCCCTTGCAGGGCGAAGAAGATACATCATGCATTCAATGATATCCTTCTTACGGGGCAAGACACCATGAGGGAGGTCAGATTCTTCTATATAGGCCACATCTTCAAGTTCCTTCTTGGATTTTGACCTTGTTCCATGAATACAAATCGCCATTGTTAATTTGTTCGTCAGTACTGGACATGCCAAACTTCAGTTATGGTGAATGTGGGTTTTGTCACTGAATAAAAGCCACATCACATGAGACTGTTTTTTAGAAACAAAATATCTTAAGTGGTATGACACTTAACTTTTTCTGCCAGTACTGTGACACATTTCGACGAGAATCATGATTTGATAAAGTGTGGGAATGTTATTGATTTTTTTGGGGAAAAAGGCATTTCGGTGACCTTTCACCTACAATATGACCTTGACATTAGACTTTTCATTGTGCAAAGTACTCTTACGATATAACATGACACATGTGAGATCATTAAATGGTCCAACATGATAATATTTGTCGGTTGTAATAGGCCAAAAGTGGAAAAGTTGTGAAATATGGCAAAAAACACACATTTTCAGGGTTAAAAAAGTAATTTTGGGGTTTTTGGAAGAAAATTTCAAAACAATTACACAGGAGTGCTTAAAACATCTTGTTGCATCAGGAAATCAGGGCTATTGTGGTATTTGGTATTAACACCCCCCCCTACTATAACACTGATCTGACTGAGTGTTGGCTGAGTGTCGGCTGGGCCTCTGGGCCTGTACTGGCCCACGCACTATAAAACTGATCTGACTGAGTGTTGGCTGAGTGTCGGCTGGGCCTCTGGGCCTGTACTGGCCCACGCACTATAAAACTGATCTGACTGAGTGTTGGCTGAATGTCGGCTGGGTCCCCGGGCCACATGTGGCCCATTAACTACCAAAAGTACTTGAAAATAAACACAAATCCAGAACTAGTAATTAAAAGCACAAGCTACTTTTATTAACAAGTTTGACAAACACAACCTTGCAAATAAAAGAAAACATTTAAAAATTATACAAGCTTTTACATACACTTAAGAAATTTTAGAAATTAAACAAGTTAAAATATACAATCTACTTTTATCTACAACAATCGACATCTTTCATATACAAAAACACAAACAATTAAACATTTTAAAACTGTATAATGATTCAAAGAAATAAATTATTCTAAATTAACATTAAACATTTACAGAAATATTCTATCTCTCTCCCTCACTCACTCTAAAAGAGTAATTCCATTGTCAGTAGTTGTGGGTTGTGAGTTAAGTGTTGTGCTAGTGCTTTAAATTCTGTATTTTTGTACCATGTACCATGACCTACCCAGTTACATACATGCACACATACTCACTCTCAAAGTATTTTTCAATAGCAGCAACCTTTGCCACCTGCCTTCTCTTTCTGTTGCCGCTTCATTGTTGCCTCCACCAGTTTCAGCAGCAGGGTGTCTCCAAACTGCATTTAGGTATAAAAGAATATTATAAGATCATTATGAGGTCTAAAGCAAGATTTCAACATGTCATCTCTCAGAGAAGTTCTGTTTGTCCACTCAAATATACTTACAGATAGCCACCTCAGCTCTCTGTGGGGGTTGATCAAAGAGTTCTTTCCATCCATCCTTCAATTTGAGATGCATGGACAGCATGTCATTTCAAAAGAAAAGAAAAAAATCATTAAACTATTTATCCTTTACTGTCTGACAAAATATTACTAAAGCCCAGTCTTGCCACTCTGCAGCTGTCTTGGTAACACCTCCCTGGTAGTTATTTTGGGCAACATTGACATTGTGTGATTGTTAAATGCTGATATATTACCAATGACAATCACCAAGAGCAAGACATATTTGTCAACACATACAGACCTGAAGCACAAAGGCTTGTGGACTTCCTTCACAAGAGCCTTGTGGATGCTCCAGTTGGTTGGCCATGTTTTCAACAGCGCATGTTTCCTGCCCACTCCTGTTCTTTGCTGACATAATGGATGAGGCAAACCAAAAGCATCTAAAAATGACACATCACAAAACACAGGCCTAGATGAAAGCTGATTCCTATGATTTGGCTCATCTAAACAAAAAACGTATTACTTATTCTATTAAATCAATGTACAACTTACCAAGAGCTCTTCAGGTCTCCTGTTTTTCCAACACAAGAAATGGTTCACACATGTATACACGGGTAGCCTTCTTCATCCAAAGGAGTGCAGGCAGGTCTCTGGTCAGTGTGGCCTGGATTCTGAGGTGTACATTTTAAAAAAAAGTCACTGTAATGTTAGGTTAATGGAAGTATATGTGTTCAAAATGATTACATGATCATAAACAACCCCTCAGTACAAAATACAGAACGACCTTAAAATACAGATTTTGATGAGCTTTACATGACCAGGACAGGACCCACCCTGCTACCATCTCTCTCTCTCTCTCTCTCTCACTCACACACACACACACTCTTAAGGCATACAGTCTCAGTCCTGCCTGCCTAGTGCCTGAAGTTGGATAGATAACGACGAAATGCCCAATTACCAATCGCTATATTCTAAGTCATGCAATTAGGGGTTTGCAAGGCGTGTCATCTGATCTGGACGTCGCCATATTGGAGATACTCGCCTCATTAGAAAGCATTAGGCACTGAAGTAAATCCCTAAGATTGTCAAGGAAAATGGTTAATTATTGCCGTGTTTTAGGTTGTACCAATAGGTCAGACTGAGAAAAACATCTGGTGTAGGTATCGACTTCCACAAGTTATTAAAAAACCAGGGAGAAAGGAGAATAATGACAGAAGTTATCAGAGGAAGGGGGGCGCTTGTGGTTGAACTTGGTACTTCGTCTCCCTCACCCAACTCATATGGATCTGCGCTGCCAATAAACCGTAATTTCTCGAAATATCGCGCCTTTTCTTGTGGTCCAAGTCCTGCCCTATATGCCTTTGCATCTTACACGCATTTTGATGAGCTTTTCTGTTGTTTAGACACGGCTACAATCACGTAAGATATCCAAAGTGCATAATACTCCATTGTACTTCATTCACTGAGTACCGCCAATATGGCCGCGCGTGCTGGGTTACCATAGTTACCGGCCAGAACGTGACGTCCGTGCAAACCCCTAATAGCCTACTGGTTAACTGTTAAGCTATTTCTAAAATGATTAGATCACACTTTTCTTTGAAAACCACATAATTATGCAAGTATAGCTAACGTTACAGCACTGAACGTTTTTGACTAACCACCAACACTGACGTTAACGGTAAGTTAATTAGGCCAACAAAGTAGGCTAGGCTAAGAAATCATAACGTATGTTACCGCTAGCTTCGTCATCGTCAAGGGGGTTAGATTGAAACACCCATTCTTGTTATGCTACTTGTTAAACTTTGTCTGCAATAATAAGCCTACGTACATTCATAATGATTTACATGCAATAACAGGTAAAGGTAAAGTTGCATGTTACTTACCACAGGCAGTGTCCAAAACGAGACAGTTTCGCGCCGTCCTGCTGGTTTCAAAGTGAACAGTTGCTCTGCTCGTGGCTCTTCAACATGTAATGGGCCGACAGTCACTTTACAGAATTGGGCCATGTACGTTTAGCGTCCGGCTGTCGCTAAATGTTTCATTTTTGCCGCCAACAGCCGCGATACTGATCATTGTTTGTTCCTGAAGTATCGGGCCACACACTGTATGAAATCCGTCTGCCAAAATTTGATTCAAAAACTGGCAGTAGCCCATCAAACCTGTAGTAACCGAGTCCAATGTTTAATACTGGCTTTTATTGGTAAGACCATGTAACAAGGAACAGTATCATCTTGCAGCTTCTAGCTACTTCTTAGTCACTGCATTCTAGAGCACAGCCCTAAGGTTAACCCACCCAATAACTAGCGCCATCTAGTGGACAACAAAACATTTCAAAGAAAACCCACTTTACTACATCTCCCCCCTCTTAAGCATAAACATATTACCAAAGTTACGTATTAACCAAAATGACGTATTACCAAAAATTACAACCTCCTGTAACCCACCACCCACTGATCAGTATTAAACTTCAAGTTCTATATATATATATATATATATATATATATATATATATATATAGTCCATTTGTATTCTTTTTTTAGTTCATCTCAAAATCTCTCAAACGTGCAGGTGGTCTTCTCAAGCGGTTTGAGTGTCTTTCCACCTCCTGAGGTTTTTTCATCTCCACCTCCTGAGGTCTCTCCCCTATGTGTGGCACCGGCTCTGTCCCTGAGGTCTCTTCTGGATTTGCTGTGTGTTCTGGTGAGACGGGCTCAGGTAAAGGTGCTGATGGAGCTGTGACTAGACCAGGAGAGGCAAAGCTGCCGACGTCTGCATCCTGGCTCACTTCAGGTGACTCTTTCCGCGAATGAATCTGGTCCACATGCCTTCTAACTATTCGCCCATCCGCCAGCATCACCTTGTAGGAGACTGGTCCAGTCACTGCAAGGATGTTTCCTGGAACCCACCTCGGCCCCGGACCAAAATTCTTTGTGAGGACTGGATCATCATATTCAAAACTGCGTGCTTTTGCCCTCTGATCATGATGTTCTTTCAATCTCCGTTGTTTCCCTTGTACTCTCTGTTTCAGGTCAGGATGTATCAAATCCAGAGTGCAGCGCAGTTTTCGACCAACCAGTATTTCTGCGGGGGACACCCCAGTGGTGGTCTGAGGAGTTGTTCTGTAGCTGAATAAAACCCTTGCCACTTTTGTTGTTATTGATCCTTCTGGACACTTTTCCATCATCTCCTTAAATATCTGCACTGCCCGCTCAGCTAAGCCATTGCTAGAGGGATGGTAGGGTGCTGAGGTCACATGCAGTATTCCATTTGTACTGAGGAACTCCTCAAACTCTCCACTCATAAAACAAGTGCCATTATCTGAAACTAAAAGTTCAGGTAACCCATGGTTACTGAAGCTAATGCGTAAGCAATCAATGGTGGTGGCTGAGGTGGCAGAATTGACAGGATATACATCCATCCACTTTGAATGGGCATCAATCAGGATAAAAAACATCTTTCCCATGAACGGCCCCGCATAATCGACATGTAGCCTTTTCCATGGTCTATCTGGCCAGTCCCAGGGGTGTAGTGGGGCTGCAGGTGGATTGTGTCTCTGCTCCTGACATGTACTGCAGCCTTTTACCATGCTCTCCACATCATGATCCAGCTTGGGCCACCACACGTAACTTCGTGCCAATGCCTTCATACGGGACACCCCAGGATGGCACTGGTGCAGCTGTTTCAAAACATCTCTCTGTCCTGGTTTAGGTACAATGACCCGTGCACCCCAGAGCACACACCCGTTCTGCACACTCAATTCATGCTTCCTGACATTATATGGTTTAAACTCCATTCCCTCTAATTCATGTGACCACCCTCTCTGTACCATTTCTCTCACTCTCGCCAGCACTGAATCTCTGTTTGTCCATGCTCTCACCTGGTCTGCTGACACCAGTGTTACATCCGAGTTCTCCAGCATGAGTACTCTCTCTTCCGGAGCCACTGTTTTTGGTCCTTCTGGTAACGGCAATCGGCTGAGGCCATCCGCGTTTCCGTGCAGTTTCCCTGGTCTGTAATTGATCTCATATTGATATGCCCGTAAGGTCACTGCCCACCTTTGGATTCGTGGAGAAGCCATCTGTGGCACTGCCTTCAATTCATTGAATAGTGACAGCAGAGGTTTGTGATCAGTGACAATGGTAAACTTTCGGCCATAAATGTATTTGTGGAACCTCTGAACCCCAAAAATTACTGCTAAGCCCTCTTTGTCCAATTGGGAATAATTTATTTCTGCTTTGCTCAGAGTGCGAGACATGAACCCTATTGGTCTCTCTTCTCCAGTTTTCATCTTGTGAGAGAGCACCGCTCCTACACCATATGGAGAAGCATCACACGACAGCACAATCTCTTTTTCTGGGTCATAATGAACTAAGACCTCAGCAGACTGCAACAGTCTCTTTGACTCTTGAAAGGCAGCTTGCTGTTCTGTTCCCCAGTTCCATTTTGTCTCTTTACACAGCAACTTGTGCACCGGAGCCAAAATAGTGGCTAAGTTGGGCAGGAACTTATTATAGTAATTTAACAGTCCCAAATAAGCCTTCAGCTCGGTCACGTTTGATGGTGGGGGGGCATTCTCGATGGCTTGTAATTTCTCTGAGACTGGATGTAGACCCATGGCGTCCACCTTGTGCCCGAGGAAGACCACTTCACTCGCCATGAAAGAGCACTTGCTTCTTTTAAGCCGCAGCCCAGCATCCTGTAATCGCTGCAACACCAACTGCAGTGTCTCAAGGTGCTCTTGGTCATTCCGACCTGTCAGGAGAATGTCATCCAAACAAATGGCTACATGGGGGATGCCCTGCAACACCCCCTCAATCGTGCGCTGAAAAATCGCTGGACTGGAGGATATTCTGAAAGCTAGGACTTTATAGGTGAATAACCCCTTGTGAGTGTCTACCGTCACATACTTCTTTGACTCCTCATCCAAAGCAATTTGGTGATATGCGTGACTCATGTCTAACTTGCTAAATTTTTCTCCCCCTGACAGGTTTGCAAACAAGTCCTCTAGTCTGGGAATAGGGTATTGCTCAATTTTTCACACTCTGTTGACAGTCAATTTATAATCCCCACACAACCTTACTGAATTATCTGGTTTCAGTACTGGTACTATGGGAGCTGCCCATTCTGAATATTTGACTGGCTCAATTACCTTCTCTTTCAGGAGCCGGTCCAACTCAGCCTCCACTTTAGCCCGCATGGCATATGGGACTGGTCGTGGTTTAAAAAATCTGGGTGTTATCCACATATATCTTTGCAGGTGGTCCCCTCAGCTTACCTAATTCTTCTTTAAAAACCTCCTCATTTTGTGCAATGTTAGCTTTGTTGTGCCAGTCATGTGATTAATTGCACCCCACTCCATTCCCAGTTCTTTTATCCAGCCTCTCCCAAGCAGGTTTGGTCCAGTGCCTGGTACCACCACTAGTGGTAATTCTTTAATCGTCATCTTGTGCTTCACCGCAACTGTCACTGTACCTAGTATGTCCACTTTCTGTCCGGTGTATGTTTTCAGTTTTATGGGGCACCTTTTTAACTCTGGCAATCTCTCACTATTCCACAATTTCCGAAAGTCAGAATCCTTCATCACTGTCACCCCACAGCCTGTGTCCACTTCAAAATTTATTTATTTTTCATTCACTGCCAAAGTCATTGTGAGGGGTGCTACTTTTGGAATTCCAGTGTCCAGTATGCTATTCATAACAAACATGACATCCTCATCCTCCGAATCATTTTCCTCTCTCCCACCTATATGATGAGTTTTCTGTGTTTGTCCCCCTCTACTAGTCTTCATTTTCCTTTTACTTTTCCCCTGCGACGGCCCCAATGAGACTGTAGATCTACACATCTTTTGAATATGCCCCTTCTTGCCGCAGTTATGGCATTTTTCTGATATGAATCGACACTCATTTGCAATGTGTTGCTCATTACCGCACCTGTAGCATGCTCTACGGCGCTCACCACTCGCCTCTGATCGCGCAGTAGCCATCTTGTGCACCTCCTGGTGCCTTGCAGACAAAGTCGACTCCGAAAATTGAGCTTGAAGTTCTTGCACATCTTTGTTTGCTGCTTCCATAGCCTGCGCTATTTTCAGTGCTTTCTCAAAAGTCAGTTTGGCTTCTGACAATAATCGGCGTTGTATACGGTCGTCTCCAATCCCGCAAACCAGTCTATCCCTCAGCATTTCAGTCAATTTATCTCCATACTGGCAATCGTGCGCCAATTTTCTCAGTATAGCGACATATTCAAGCACTGTTTCCCCTTGTTTCCTCGTCCTGGAGTTGAATTTGAAACGCTGAACAATTTCACTTGGTTTTGGATTGCAGTGGTCTTTCAAACGTTTTACCAGTTCCTCATAAGTTTTCTCGCCCGGTTTGACCGGGCTAAGTAGATTTCTAATCAAACTGTATGTCTGACTTCCCACTGAACTTAACAAAATAGCCCTCATCCTCTCTGCTTCCGTAATCCCATTTGCTTCAAAAAATTTTTCAAGAACTTCGCAATATTCTTCCCAGGTCTGTTCCTGGCTATTGAATGGCACGGTGCTTCCTACCAAACTCGCCATGCTGCTCCTTTCAGTAGAATAGTCCAACGGCTAGTGTCGTGGTGTAACGTTAGGCTCCTTAACTCCCCCTCACGACAAAAACACTTTTCAGGCTAGATTCTCTTCCTCCAGATTAATCCTCGTCGCCATTTGTAGTAACCGAGTCCAATGTTTAATACTGGCTTTTATTGGTAAGACCATGTAACAAGGAACAGTATCATCTTGCAGCTTCTAGCTACTTCTTAGTCACTGCATTCTAGAGCACAGCCCTAAGGTTAACCCACCCAATAACTAGCGCCATCTAGTGGACAACAAAACATTTCAAAGAAAACCCACTTTACTACAAAACCCCAATCGGGCCAAATAAGACACTCAGTAATCAGCCCAACTACTGCGTGTCGGTGTCGGCCCATTCAAGGGGACAGTGCCTCAGCCGACCTGAAACTCCGCCGACAGTGGCAGCACTCAGCCAGGATCGGGCCGACTGTGTTTACTGTGCTTCAGCCGACTCGGACCTCAGCCGACACTGCCAGCACTCAGCCAGAATCGGGCCGACTATGCTTGCTATCTGGGAAGTAGCAGCGTTTGGATGTTGGTGTGTTGCTCGGCTCTTTCGGAATATAATCCTCCCTCCCCCCGATCGCTGCATGGAAGGTAAGCCAGGGGTTATTTTGGTGTCCAGCGGACGCTCGTATTAATTCCCCCTTAATTCACATTTATGCATTCACTCATTAGATTGCAGTTGTTGACGGTGAGCTTCCAGCGAACACTCGGCCACATTCCTCCCTTGTTCTAAGCCCTTCGGTCTGCTGATAAGGTGCGTTTTAATTCTCTGAATTTTTGACTAGATGATTCATTGTGTGTGTGCTAGTTTTAATATTATATTCTGGGAATGGTTAACAGGTGGTTTCAGCAACTACGACTGGTCGAATTGGCACTCAGTTTAGCGTGGATGCAAGGTAATACAGCATGTACTGTCATGGGTTGCATTGCGTACCTGTTGCTGTTCAAATGTAATGCGAATGCTACTCTGTTTGCCCTCAGGAAGAGCTACCTAATGCCATTGCTGTTTTGCCTTGTATTTTATTTATGATTTCTACAATTTGTTTTGTTTAAGTGTAGCCTACTATATCCCGCACACAGACGCGGCTGTCTGGGCTTGCTGATTGTGGGTGATCTGTCTCGTTACGCCTGCATGTCCGTGTGCTTTGAGAGGGGGGGGTTGTGTCTTGGCATCTTGGCATCTTGGATCATTTTATTGTTTGTTTTGTTTGTGACCAACAGTGTTCGTCTCGTAGATACAATTAAGCTGCATCAGCATCACCCTTAGTGGCTGTATATCGCCACAGCTGGAGATTGGTCGGGCCCACTGGTTGTTGGGTACTCTTTGCTCCTCCTTATTGGTCACCTGCATGCTTAGTGTGTTTCCTTATAGCGTGTTTGTGTACACTCTTAACTGCGTGTTTGCACCACCCTTTGCTGTGAGTGTGGCTATCAGCGTGTGCGTGTGTGTGACTATTTTTGCACAGGTAAATTGGTGTCTCTCTGGGTGCTTTCCCTCCCTCCAGTGGCCCACCTGACACACTTTCCCAGCTGGTTCAGTATTTATATCGGACTGTAAACTGTTGTGATAGTGCTTGATTGTAAACTACCTATTTAATGAACTCAATTTAGTGACAAATCTAATAAAATACATATATATTTTACTAACCATTTCCCTTCCAGCAGTTGATTTGTTTCCAAAAACATCAATAAAAGTTTGCATGAACTTGAGAATTGGGTCTCTGCTCTCTCTGTCCATATAAGAACTTGGGCCCTATCATGACATTCTAAAGTGCATCGTCACTCGTCAAAAGTCTATTCAAATTTAGTAGGATGTCCAGTTCACATTGGGAGGGTTTTCGTCCTCAAAAGTGGAGCGCATGGCGTAACAAGGTGTTCCTAGGTCTTTTAATCAGTCAAATGGGTGTGTTTGGGGCGTAACATCATTTTAAACCAATGAGAATGACATCTGTCATTCCCTTTAACGGCGCAACGCGCGATATGTCAAATAAATGCATCGGTATTTTGGCATTCAACGGCGCATTTGAAGGAGGCTGCTTGCGAGACCGTATGGAATAGTCATTCTTAAACCATGCTTTACTAAAACTTAGCATAGCCTTCACGCATTTGCACTCGTCTATTATTTGAACTCATTGGCAAAGTGAAACTAACTTCACCAAGGAGTCAGTCAACGACAAGGCAGTTATATGCAGTTACTTTCACTATTGACTGACAATGGGTTACCATCGAAAACATAGGCTGGAAAAAGCAACACTTACCCTAATGTTGCTCAAATGACTGAATAAAACAACATTTATCCTGCAGAGGAGTTGCTTATATCTCGTGACAGTGCGTCTTCAGCTGTGCTCCATACGTGTCTCTCGCCTCTCCCCTAATCACTTTTAACCGTCATTACCAATTTGCAAATGATGGTGAATAACTACTCATCATGAGATGTACAGTATTTCGTAATATCTTTATTCTAATTATGTTTACCATTGTAATCGTGCAATTTGTAATGCTTTGCATGGACGTGCGCTGGTGTGCGTTCATGAATGATAGAAGGATGGTGCGTGCACCTGCCAATATGACTGTTAACATGCGCTCTTAAAATAGCCATTGACTTCTGACCAGGTTTAGGTGGTGTATGATAGCGATTTTTAGACAATGCGCCAGGGCCCGCCCTAGGTTGTTAATTGCCACACCCCTGGGCGCAATGCTTAAAAAATAAAGGTGCAAAATACCGAATTCAACTTCGCGCGACTGAAAAACGAACTGTACGCCATGCGCTGGTGCCCCAAAATATAGCCCCTTGTGTCTAAGGTGTTATAATTGAGTAGGGTACATTTCCCAGTTTCCCTCTGGGTGGCGTAGTCGGGTTCCTTTGCGTGACTTTGGACTCTTATGGGCCCTGGTCACAGTAGAATGTATACTTGATAGGCCGTGAAAAGTCAAGGAAATTGCATTCAAGGAAATTGAAAATTGCAAGGGTGGGAAACCTGTTGACGGAAAAAAATTAGTGATATCTCAATGGACCACAACAGATGGTGTGTTTGAATTCCCTTCCTTGTAGCATCCACTTCTACATTCCACAGTTCCCCTCATTTAAATAAAACAAATGATTTCCTTCTTGGCAGCATAGTTGAAGTTGAAGCTGTTTAGGCATGTCAAGTTTGTCAACTTTTAAAGAAGCCCTATGCAACAATTTTAGCAAAAATGACCTTAATTATGCAGGTTGAGAGTCGTTCTGATGGTTCTACAACACTTTCTGGGTTGTTTGGTGGGTGCTTTGTCTCCCTCTATCGCTTCTCCACGGAAAAAACGAATATGCAACTTTCTGAACCCGGACCAGGTAAATCCGGATGTGACTCATTGGAAGTATCCAATCGCGCCTGGAAAATGTAGTCAGATTGTAGTTTCTAAGAAGACTGCAAAACAGACGCAGACTTGGCTTTGTTGCTGTTGAAATTGTAAGTAGCCTATCCTTGGGTGAACTTCGTCTTTGTAATGTGGTTTGATAGTCTCTTGAACAATGTGTGTTCTCGACCATTTTATTGTGAGCCCTGTATGTGTTTAGCTTGATTTCTTGATGGCTAGCTTGCTAGCTAGTGGGGGGTTAGTGTAGCAGTCACTTGCTACCGACGCTGCAGGGGGAGCTATGTTGGGGGAAATGCGAGCCCAAATCCGGCGAAAACCCAAAAACAGCGACGGAATAACCAGACCTGCATAGGGCTTCTTTAACTCATTGAATGCCAAGCTGTTTTCGGGAGCTTTGTCCTAGAGTGCCAGCAATCTATTGTTGATTTTTGTTCAGCCACAGCATATTCTGTGTCATAGCTATGAACACATACGATGGCTCGTTTAAAAGGTGAGACTTTAAGCTCTCGGTGGGTGCAAACCGTGTATTTCTTCACGCCTCTGTTCCTGAGAAATCCCAAGCTAAACAGTGGCTAGTTTTCATCAAAATCGCTGTTTTTTTTTTCTAGAAATGGAGATATAACGTCTTTCATGAAATATGAAGTGTTGCCTGTCAGCGAGACCTGGTGAGACTGCCACCTAGTGATAGACCCACAAAAATGGCCTGGTTTTGACCTGATGTGCATGCGTCACTGATTCGACCCAAAGCGGCAACAGAGTTATGATAAAATGTCCAGATAAAATGTCCAGATTGTGCGTTTTCATGAGTTTTTTTTTCGATCGTCATATATTTAATTTCCATTAATCACAGAGTTCCCAAAATCACATATAAGGTGTGTTAGAGTGTTAGAGCGAATATTACGTTTTTGGCACTCAACACATGGGAAGGAAAAACGTAATATTACGTTTTTGGCACATGAGTTAATTGCCTCACGTAGGCTAACAAGGCCAAGACTAGAAGGAGAGAGGGATATATTGATGCAACTGTATGTGCAAATAACACTGATTTGCACAGAATCAGTGTTTGCATATTTAACATGTTTTATACACTCCTTGCAACACTACATCTGCATTTTGGTCATTGCTTTTACCTTATTGTGTAATTAATGGATCTGTGATTTTAAAATTAAGTTTGGTCAAGCAAATTCTGTGAGTTTCCCAGGAGAAATAACAAAACAAGAGGGAGCCGGGATATGACCTTGTAATACGGGAGAAACCCGAGAACACGAGTGTTGGCAGGTATGAGGTAAGCAATGACGTACACCTGAACGTGTATGGAAGAAATGTCCATAGATAGGAAATGCCACTGAGTCTCAGAAAAAGACAATCAGAAAAACAACTGTCAGCAAGTTACTTGGGATAACACTACCAAGCATGGAACATATTTACAAAGACAGACTGGTGAGAAAAGCCAATAACATTGTATGTGACTACACACACCCCCTGGCATCTCATTTTAAACTGCCATCTAGGCGTCGTTTCTGTCCACCCCTCCTGACAAAGAACAGATCCAAATTCTCCTTTATACCACAAGCCATAAAAGCTTTAAATCAGTCAAAATAAGCTAGATGTCCAGCTGGCCTGGTCATACCCAAGGATGTGTATTGTAGTGTGTGATGTATGTTCTTCATGTTATGTCTGTGTCTGTGTACTGTATGGACTATTTGTTTGGTGTCATATGTCTGATGTCCTGTCATTAAGTGCCTTGCGACTGTGCCGCAAACCCAACTGCCCCACGGGGACAATAAAGTTATCCACTACTACTACGTTTTGTCACGTCTATCATAAGGTGAATGTTGCATAGACATAAGCAAATGTTACATCTTCAGCAGACATAAAGAAGTTGACAAATGAAATCTTTATGGCACAGTGTGCAGCAGTGGTCCACACCTTCACAAACTCTTCATGAGAGCATAAAAAGCATTTGTGCAGTGAGCTAGTTTGCTCATGCGTGTGTGTGTGTTGGTGTGTGTGTGCACGTGTGACCAAGAGACCAAGACATTTGTTGGTATTTCATGTGTAGGCAAGCTTTTCATCTGAGATGTAAATACTGTATGACATTAATGGCTGATCTTGTTGGCATGCTAGTATTGACCAGCTTAAAGGCGATGAATGGGATTGTTCGAGGGATTTGGCACATACCTGTCTGATATGATGCCTGAAGAGAATGATCCAACCAGAAATCCCACGAAAAATATAGTGAGCGTGAATGGAGCTCTCCAGGCATCATCACACACCAGATTCCACTGTGCATAGTGAGAAAAGACCGTTTCAGGAGGAGATGATTAAGTGCACATAAGTTCAGGATAGGATAGGTAGATTGTCTGCACAAAGCATAAATAGATATATATCTTAAGGGTTAAAAATGACAATTGATGATGACTATGGTAAATTATCAATTATAATTTATGATAATTATCAAGATATTTGATATTTGACAGCTTTTATATTTTTATTGCTGGAATCTGGAAATATAACCCTTATAGTAGTTTAGTTTTACTCTCAAAATGAAATATACAATTACATACAGTTTGCACATGCACTACATGCACATAATGTCATTTATAAATTAGGTATTAGGTATTAGGTAAAATCATTTGACCTTTCTTGCACAGATTACCACCTAAAAGTAATTGATAATATTTACCTCAGTTACAATAGTAGACACATATCTCTCCTTACTAAACACCCAGCCATCCAGACAGCGCTCTGTGCTTTGATTAGACTCTGCATCCAATCCCTCATGTGCAGTGTAGCGTCTGCATTGACTCAGAATGATTTCTCCTTTCACCTCTTCGGTTGGGATGGACAAATTGTAGCCCAGTCCTCCATAGCTGCTGCTGTTCAGGGATGGTAACCTGCAGTGGTGAGGAGGAATATCTGCCAGGAAAACCATGGATAATCGTGTAAACCCACAAGGGACAGCACTGAGACTCAGTAGTATGTAAATGAGCCTATCAAAAGGCCCCCACTGCCCTAAGAATGCAATTATTTCTTCATAATCAATCATCATGTGATTTCAGTGAGAGTGAAACTTCTTCGACAGAGTCTAAGACCTATTTCAACCTAAAAAAATCTAATCTAATCTATGCCCATTTCAGACTCTAAATATTTAAGTATGGAAAGGACAGAGGGGTGGAGTTCTATAATAGCCTACTCCCATAATACTACTATACTACTATGATGTAGATGTGAGTTGTGTGTGGGCACACTAAACCATGCTTTAATAAAACCTGTTTGTGACTAGCAGAGTGTAGCCTACATGCATCTGCAAAGTGAAACTAACTTCACCATGGACTCATAGTCAACAACAGTCTTTTCTAGTAGGTAAAGCAACTTCCTGGCTAGAAACATGCCAAGTTTAAAAGCTCTCAGAGCTTGTGTGATTGATCTGCACTAATTTATATGCCTTAACTCCAATACGGACAGGCTATATTTTAGTCCTTTTTTGGTTTTGGGTTGTATAACAATATCTGTTAATTAAACAATCTTAGCAGTAAAATAGTTTTAGCCAAGAATCCATTTCATATATGGGAGATCTTAGAGATGAGGAAAAACATTGTTGGGTTTAGTTCTACCTCCGGTTGAGGTATCTCAAAAATGTGGGGGGCACTGTGGTGCAGCAGGCTACAGCGCCCGTATACCATATTGGCCCGAGTGCCCACTGGGACCCAGGTTCGAATCCGACCTGCTGTCATTTCTTGATCCCGCCCCATCTCTCTGTCCCACTTGCTTCCTGTCACCCTCCACTGTCCTGTCCAAATAAAGGCAATGACTTGTCTGTCATGACTTATTGTAGAATGTATATTGATAGGCCGTGAAAAGTCAAGGGAATTTCATTCAAGGAAATTGAAAATTGCAAGGGTGGGAAACCTGTTGACGGAAAAAAATTAGTGATATCTCAGTGGACCACAATAGATGGTGTGTTTGAATTCCCTTCCTTCTAGCATCCCCTTCTACATTCCACAGTGGGCAGAAGTTCCCCTGGTTTAAATAAAACAAATGATTTCCTTCTTGGCAGCATACTTGAGGTTGAAGCTGTTTAGGCATGTCAAGTTTGTCAACTTTTAAAGAAGCCCTATGCAACAATTTTAGCAAAAATGACCTTAATTATGCAGGTTGAGAGTCGTTCTGATGGTTCTACAACACTTTCTGGGTTGTTTGGTGGGTGCTTCTTCTCCCTCTATCGCTTCTCCGCAGAAAAAAACGAATATGCAACTTTCTGAACCCACAAAGCCCATCATTGTCACTAGCCTACAGCTGCCATTGAAACTTTACTATTTGGTATCACAGGTATCACAACATTTTTTTATTATTTAAATATTAAAGGGCCTTGTTAATGAGTATGTGTGACGAATGACATACTGTAGATTTATGTTGAGAGTTTAGCACTGTAGCTGCCTGGCTACTCTAGCTGTTGGCTGCAGCAACTAGAGCTAGGTAGAACCCAGGTACAGAGTGGCCATCGGGACGATCGGGAGTTTTCCCGGTCGGCCGCCGAGGAATGTGCACGGTGCGGGTCGGCCCATAGAGCCTTTAACGCGACCGTGAGGCGTACGCGGCCATTTTAGTGCCCCACTCCACCCAGGGATGGGCAGTATTTCTAATACATGTATTTAAAATACGTATTTCTAATACAAAATACTAATTTGTAATTTGTATTTTATTGAGATAATGAAAATGCCTTTGTATTTTGTATCAAAATACTTCAGTGTTGTGTATTTTTGTATAAAGCACAGAATTTCTGCATCTGTCTGTCTGTGGTACCCTTGCATGGTCAAGCCCCTCTGCTTCAGTAGAGAGTTTATTTTCCTTTGCTGGACTGATTTTTCTGGACTTTAAATTTGTCTATGTTCTCTGACCTGTGAAATATTTCAGTGCTATGGTAACTAAGATACCTCAAACAATGACATTTCCAATTTTGCACATTTTAAATAAGAAATGGTTGATAATGTCATAATAACTAGATGTACCGCAGAGCGGTACAAAATATGACCGCCGCCCAGTCCAGCACATTTTTTCCACAAAAATAAATCACGCTGAAAGGCCTATATGATTCTAACTGTCTCTCTAAATTGCATTATCCACACTCAATTCTCACTGATATCTGCTAGACAACTAGATGTACCGCATAGCGGTACAAAATATGACCGCCGCTCAGTCCTGTACATCCGTTCTGCGAAAATAAAGCACACTTCAATTTGTCTCCATATTTTACTCCATCCCCCAAACTTTTGTGTATGCTTGTTTGGCATGCCTGAGTGTGTGTGTGCGGCTGCACAGAAAGTAGCCTACTGGTGCTGAAAAGGCGAATAGATTGTAGAATAGCCAAAGAAGATGTAGCATTGTTATAAAACCTTTAAAATCTCTAAACAATCACAAGTAGGGCAGTTCATCACAGTTCATCCATTGCAACTGGATTGATGAAAGGTCACTTACACCTGTAGGCTACATTGTATTTGGGAAAAGCAATAGGTATCAGCATAATGTTATTTATTTATTTATTTATTTGTTTATTTATTTACAAAAACATCTCTGTCAGTTCCATGCCGTTTTCAACAGCTATCAAAAACAAAGGTCATTTTTGGATGGATGGATTTTTTTGTGAATGTTTCTTCTTCTACATAAGATTTTAGTCATCTTTAGTTCATGTAATACTTTATTGTCAATGCACAAATTAAGTAACAGTAGTCTGAAACGTTATTGTAATGCACAAATTAAGTAACAGTAGTCTGAAACGAAATGCTGTTTTACTAGTGGTGCAAATAACTGACATGTCCAAATGGGCCTTGATGAAATGCGTCGCTAGACTGTTCATACACATTTTAACGGGCCAAAGTTGAAGAGCTGTTGTCCGTTATTGTTCGTGCAAATATAGGCTGATTCATGTTCCCTTGCATTGTGTAACTGAGGTCCATGGCTAGTCTGGCTTTCACCAGACCAAGCTCAATCTTTTAAGAAATCAAAAAATAAATAGCGGGCAGATCAGGCTCGGTTCACCAAGCGAGCATAGGCACCCGATATTGTTCACGCTCTGGCTATTCTAAATGCAAAAATGCATCAGGGAGTTATGACAAAACTGTAACTAACAAACTAGATCCTAATAGAAAGCTGTTAGCTTCCTTAAGCTACAGGTAGGCTTATAAGGCTAATAAGCTATGCTGGCGACACAAATAAAATCTCCTTTGGAAACCAATGGCTTACGCCTTACAGTATCAAGCGGACTTAAATTGCCATATCGTGGCGAAAAGTTGTAATAAAATTCACGCAGCTCCATGAGTCAAGGAAAGCGCGAATGAAGTAGCCACCTCTAAATGGGACCCACTAGCCTACACAGTAGCTTATGGTGTGTTGCTAAAGCAGCCATAATGAAATTAAGGTGTCATTGTTTGGATACTTCACACACACGTGCTTTTTAATTTCACAGACTACAACTACCAAGCTGGAATCAAAGCACATCGATTCCCCTCTCACACCCTGCACGCACTTCAAACAAAACTAGATGTACCGCGTAGCGGTACAAAATATGACCGCCGCTCAGTCCTGCACATCCATTCCGCGAAAATAAATCATATTAATGAATTTGTCTCCATCTTCTACTCCATCCCCCACTCTTGAAACTTTTGTGTATGCTTGTTTGGAATGTGTGTTTGCACACATTCCGCACACAAAGTAGCCTACTGGCGCTGCAAAGGTGAATAGATTTGTTTCTGGGCCAAAAAATCTGTAACATTGTTATAAAACCTTTAAAATCTCTAAACAATCACAAGTAGGGCAGTTCATCATAGTCCATCCATTGCAACTGGACTGATGAAAGGTACACCTGTAGGCTACATTGTATTTGGGAAAAGCAGAAGGTAGCAGCATAATGTATTTATTTATTTATTATTAAACTAAAACAATCCCTGTCAGTTCCATGCAGTTTTCAACAGCTATCAAGAAGAGAGGTCATGTCATGGATTTTTGTGAATGTTTCTTCTTCTACATATGCATAGGTTTAGTCATCTAGTTCAAATTATATTCAGCTTTATTGTCAATGCACAAATTAAATACCAGTAGTCTAAAACAAAATGCCGTTTTACCCAGTGGTGCAAATAACTGACATGTCCAAAAGGGCCTTCATGAAATGCGTTGCGAGACTGTTCATACACATTTTAACGGGCAAAGTTGAAGAGCTACTCTCCGTTATTGTTTGTGCAAATAATATGCTGATTCATGTTCCCTTGCATTTTGCAACCATGAGGTCCATGGTTAAGCTCAATCTTTTGACGCAATCTTTTGATTTTCACCCAGCCTAGTCCATGGTAGGCGCCCGATAGAAATATTGTTTAATTTTGCGATTGAGATATCCACGCACTGGCGCCCCCCCTGCGACGTGTTCGCCCCCCGGTTTTAGAGCTATTCTAAATGCAAAAATGCATAGACATTGCATGACAAAACCGTGACTGTTAACAAACTATAAGCTATATAAGGTAGGCCCTATGCTAGGCCTATTACACAACACAAATTGTCACCAGGCTATGCTGGCGACCCAAATAAAATCTCCGTTGGAACCAATGGCTTACACCTTACAGTATCAAGCTGCCACCTCTTGGCGAAAAGTTAATAGTTTTGCATATCAGTAGTAATACATTTCACGTAGCTGTGAATCACGGAAAGGGCGAATGAAGTGGACACTTCTAAATGGAACCCAACCCACTGTACAGTAACTCAAGGTCTGTGGCTAAAGCAGCCATAATGAAAGCGTTATCATTGTTTGGATACTTCACACACACGTGTTTTTTAATCGCATAGACTACAACTACCAGCTGGAATCAAAGCACATCGACTCCCCTCTCACAGCCTAAACACGCACTTCGAACAAACAAAAAGCGCCTCAGTCTCACGGAATAGCCATAGGCAAAACTGTATCTGACCGGTGTAACGTTGGTACTAAATCATCCATCGCAAAGAATGATTTTTGTAGCACGTGCAACAAATATGTGTAGGTACAGCCCTGCCCTGAATACATCTCAACGTGCGCTCTAAAACATCTGGTTTAAATGGAGATGTAGATCATCACGGGATCATAGACAGGTTATCTTTCAGGTAGCCTAGGCCTATATATTTTCCATTAAAAAACCATCACGTAGCGAACGTGTTGTGGCTAACTCACTTAGCTCCTGTTAGTAGCCTAGGTTATGGTCATAAGCAAATGAGATGACAGTCGAAAGATACAATTAGTGCTGTTATCGATTTGCTTGGTAGCCTATAAACGCATTTATGGTTTTCTACAAATACATCAATAATCAAATTGGCCTCCATCACTCAACCATGCTAACGGTAACATTATTTTACCTACGTTCTGCTATTGATAGGATTAACGTAGCCTACCTGCAGTAAAAAACAAGCATGTCCGATAAACATTCTCAGATTTATTTCGGCTTCAAGAGGAAATGGGAATTACATTTCATGCAGAAATCATCCTACCCTTAGACGTTCTCTGCGGTAAACTACTGTAGCCTACAGTCTTGTCCTTGTAGGAAGCATAGTGTCTTTCTAACCCACTTTAGATTAACTTCCAACAAAATTACGTCTCACTGCAACGATGCGCCATCTAGTGGACAAACGACTACTTATCGCCAATACTGGAAATGCAGCCATGATGATGATGATGAATATTTATTTTGGCTTTCTTTTAATCCTACTGAATTTGTAATTATGTATCAGCCGTTCTAATACCGATAGTATGTGGGTGCCTGTGTGTGTGTGTGCATGTGTATATGTGTGCACCACCATCTACAGGCCAATGAGTGTAGAGTCACTAAATGTACACATAACTTAATTTTTTAGACCCCCCCATGGATGAAATTCTACGAAACTTGGCATACCCCCAGAGAATGTCAGGTTAATCATACACATAAAATTTGGTGCAGTTCTGAACGTCTTTACTGAAGAGAGGGGCGATTAAAGCAGAATGATATTGCATTTTCATTTTTTACCGGGGGGGTGCAAATCACAAATGAGTGATTATGGGCTAAGTTGATGTGGGCCCTTGAGACCAACATACCATAAAAATGTCTTCATCCTCGGTGCCACGGTTCAGGTAGTTATTTAGGAAAAACTGCATTTTTTGGGTTTCGGGGGGCCCAGCGCGGAGGGGGAGTGGCCCCCGGGGACCAAACGAAATTTTTCCGTAAAAGTCTAGTGGGGCTACATACCCACCAAATTTCATGTGCCCCGGTGTTTCGGTGCCCCGGGTATCGTTGACCAAAATTTCAGGAAGTAGATGACGGGAAAAAAAAAAAAAAAAAAAAAAAAAAAAACTTTGACAATCCCTATATGACCGCTTCGCTAGCTTCGCTAGCGGCGGTCATAATAAACAGGCGTCTCAGTCTCACGCATGTATAGGCAAAACTGTATCAGACCGGTGTAACGTTGGTAAATCTTCCATTGCACAGAATGATTTTTGTAGCACGTGCAACACATGACAGTCGAAAGATACAATTACAGTGCTGCTATCAATTTGCTTGGTATAACCGCATTTATAGTTTTCTACAAATGCAATCAATCAAATTGGCCTCCATCACTCAACCAACGCTAACGGTAACATTGCCTAGGTCCTTATTGATATTATAAGATTAACGTACCTGCAGTAAAAACCAAGCATGTCCGATAAACATCCTCAGATTTATTTCGGCTTCAAGAAGAAATGGGAATTACATTTCATGTGAACATCATCCTATCCTTATTAGACGTTCTCTGCGGTAAACTATAGTCCTTGTAGGAAGCGGCCATTCTTATTCCAACCCACGTTTAATTTCCAACAAAATTACCTCTCACTGCAACGATGCGCCATCTAGTGGACAAACGACTACTTATCGCCAATACTGGAAATGCAGCCATGATGATGATGATGATGAATATTTATTTTGGCTTTCTTTTAATCCTACTGAATTTGTAATTATGTATCGGCCGTTCTAATACCGATAGTATGTGGGTGCCTGTGTGTGTGTGTGCATGTGTAGCCTATATGTGTGCACCGCCATCTACAGGCCAATGAGTGTACAGTCACTAAATGTACACATAATCTATTTTTTTAAAGACCCCCCCATGGATGAAATTCTACGAAACTTGGCATACCCCCAGAGAATGCCAGGTCAATCATACACATAAAATTTGGTGCAGTTCTGAACATCTTAACTGAAGATAGGGACGATTAAAGCAGAATAATATTGCATTTTCATTTTTTACCGGGGGGGTGCAAATCACAAATGAGTGATTATGGGCCAGATTGATGTGGGCCCTTGAGACCAACATACCATAAAAGATTCTTCATCCTCGGTGCCACGGTTCAGGTAGTTATTTAGGAAAAACTGCTTTTTTTGCGGTTCGGGGGGCCCAGCACGGGGGGGGAGTGGACCCCGGGGACGAAACGAAATTTTTCCGTAAAAGTCTAGTGGGGCTACATACCCACCAAATTTCATGTGCCCCGGTGGTTCGGTGTCCCGGGTATCGTTGACCAAAAATTCAGGAAGTAGATGACGGGAAAAAAAAAAAAAAAAAAAAAAAACTTTGACAATCCCTATATGACCGCTTCGCTAGCTTCGCTAGCGGCGGTCATAATAAGTACCAAAACATGATTAGTTCATAGATTTCACATGTAAAATTCATTTTATACAACCCCACCTCCATCTTGCCTGTTCATAATTCTGAGAAATTCTTGAATTGTGTGCATGTGTGCATGTACATGTTTATGTTATGTGTGTGTGTGTGTGTGTGTGTGTGTGTGCGTGCGTGCTTGTGTGTGTGCCTGCGTATGTGCCTGTGCAAGCGTACATATGTCTACTGTGTGAGTATGTGTCATACGTATGATTACTGTGAATGTATGTGTGTGTGTGTGTATCTGTTTGTGCACATGTGTGTACATGAAATGGGTTAACATGACCCCTGGAGGCAAACATACGGAAAAAAATGGTCATCCTAGTCCCTACAGTTCTCAAGATATTCACAGAGAACTGTGTCTGCCCTACCCTCCTTTCGGGGGTCCAGTCCAGCGGGGGGGCTACAGATCAAAACGAAAAACGACGGTTCCATGCTATCCATGTGGGGTTACATGCCCACCAAGTTTTGTGTACCCCGGTCTTTCAGTGTCCCGGGAATCCTTGTTGGTGTACGTCACTAAATGTACACATACATTATTTTATTGTAAGGCCCCCCATGAACGAAAGTACACAAAACTTGGCATGCATACAGAGGGTGTCATAATGATCCTACACTTTTAATTTCGTGCAGTTTTGACCTTGTCAGCCAGAGATATTGTGATGAAAACACCTAATTTTATGCTTTTTAATTTTTAACTAGGTGGCGCTATACATGAAATAAGTGGTAATGGGATGGGTTGACATGCCCCCTTAAGACCAACATACATAAAAAAGGTGGACCTCCTAGGCCCTACGGTTCTCGAGATATTCACAGAAAACTGTCTCCGGCCACCTACAGGCCAGTTGGTGTATAGTAACATAAATTAATTTATTGTGTGGCCCCCCATGAACGGAATTCCAGGAAACTTGGCGTGCATACAGAGGGTGTCATAATGATCCTACACTTCCAATTTCGTGCAGTTTTGACTATGTTAGGTCACAGATACCTGCGATTACAACACCTCATTTTTACTTTTTTGTGTTTAACTAGGTGGCGCTATACATGAAATGAGTGGTTATGGAATGGGTTGACATGGCCTCTTGAGATCAACATACAAAAAAAAAATGGTCCCTACCCTCCTTTCGGGGGGTCCAGTCCAGCGGGGGGGCTACAGATCAAAACGAAAAACGATGGTTCCATGCTATCCATGTGGGGTTACATGCCCACCAAGTTTCGTGTACCCCGGTCTTTCAGTGTCCCGGGAATCATTGACGAAAATTTGGGCATGCGAAAAAGAAAAAAAAAAACAAAGTTACAAACTTGAAACAAAATGTCTTCAAAAGTATGTTGAGTGTTGTTATTTATTTCCATCCATCCACACACTACATTTCCGTTCGCACTTGTATGCTGCTTAAACTGAAAATTTAGCTACCATTGCTATTCTACATTGAGATTGAGCGGGATTTGGCTAACTAGCGGTAGCTTGCTATATATAATAGTTATTTGTCTGTTGCCCACATTATTTGCCATTGATTGATCTCACCTCGTTGCCCCGTATATCAGGTACACTGGCTGTATTAACAAGGAATAGTGGACATATTGTAGGCTACCAACATACCTCAAGGAATACAGGAAACTAGCGTGCTCCAAGCGTAGACTCCATGTTTGGTTACACCCACAGACAACGACGGCGCTGCTCCTGCTCTGTGATTGGTTTGTGAACTGAGATTCATGGTTGGCTAGACAAACCTGAGGATCGCCATTGGCTATTCAACAGGAAGCGCCAGAACAGTCTCAAAAGTATTTGTGTACTTGTAGAAAGAGATTTGTAATGGCAGAATAGTTTCTTAATTGAAAGACAGCAACTGTGGAATATTTAATACCTGTGGATATATTTGTAAGTGAACGACATATGAGTAATGCTTAAAATTGTTCGTGTTATTTTTTTTGTTAAATCACAAATCATTTTTACAGTTACAAATCCTGTTACACACACACACAATACATATGAGACACTTCTCATCCCTAAGGTGGTGCAAAAGTCTGTACACCTGTAGAAAAGATTTGTAACTGTAGAGCAGCTTTTTGTGCGTAGAATATTGATGTGTAATTGTAGAATATATTTGTAATTGTAAAACATTTTTAACTGTAGGATGATTTGTAGCTGTAAAACCGATCCGTACCCGTAGAATAGATTTGTAAGTGTAGGGCATATTTGTGATATTGACAATTACTTGTACAGATCATTTTTACAGTTACAAATAATTTCTACAGTTTCAAAACGTGATACACACGTACAAAACTTTTGAGTCTAATATTCTTCCATAGATAACAATGTTGACAGGTTTGGCAGGAACCTGTTGTAGTAGTTGAGCAGGCCTAAGTATGCTCTCAATTCCGTTAAATTTGTTGGTGCAGGTGCTTTCTGTATGGCACTGACCAGGGCTCGAATTATCTTTTTGTCTTTAAGGGGGTCTCTCTATCTCATAAAAAGTTGGCACACCCCGCGCATAGCCTAACAAGGCGATACAATGAAATAGCCTAGGCGCAAGTGGCGCTTTTGCGCAGTACAGTATATGCGCACGGTAGGCCTAGGCTTTACCTTGACACACGCACACAACAGACATAGATTTTTCATAGAAATTGATTACTTTTAATTAATTTCAACATATTATTGATTGTAATAGTTCATATCTCATTTCAATTTCACAATACAAAGAAATAGACTAAACGATTTAGTCTGTGCCATTCTCAATTTCACAACGTAACTCATTTAAACCAGACCATCGTCTCAGATAGGCTATCCTCAGTGTCAAACACAATAATGCATGTAGTGTAACTTATACACAGGGGAAAAAGCACTAACTGGCAGAAATGAATAAAGGTTTAAATAAATACGGTTTGCTCATATAGTCTAGTGGTGTGGTGGTGAAGTGTCATGCTGCGTTCAAGAGCGTAGTGTAGGTCTACGTCCCGTAGTAGCCTATATTTTAATTTAACGTCTTTAATGGTAAGAGATCGCACAGGGATGGATAATGAGCGGTTGTTTAAGATTAAATTACAATGCCAGACACTTTCAGATATGAGAGACCCCCTCAGGTTTTTGACTTTGTTGCTTTCATGAGAGCCAGTCCTCACTCTATGGGAGCTCGGCTCCCTCTGGCTCCCACGTAATTCGAGCCCTGGCACTGACCTTGTGTGGTAGAGGATGTAGTCCAGAGGTGTCCACCTTATGTCCTAGGAACTCTGCTTCCTGTTCCAAGAACGCACATTTGTTGCGTTTTAGGCGAAGGCCCGCTTCCTGGAGCCGAGTCAACACCTGGTTCAGTGTTGTCAGGTGATCTTGGTCGCTCCGGCCCGTTAGCAAAATGTCGTCCAGATAAACAGCCACATTTTGAATGCCCGCCAGCAGATTCTCCATCATTCTCTGGAAAATTGCGGGGCTGGAGGAGTGGAAGACGATTAATGGAAAATGGAAGACGATTAACCTGGAACAGACCTAAGTGCGTGTTTATAGTGACATATGGCTTGGATGCTTCATCAAGTGTCACCTGCTGATACGCATGGCTCATGTCCAGTTTACTGAACTTTTCCCCACCTGCCATTGGATACTGCTCAAGCTTTGACACCAGGTTGACGGTGACTTTGTAGTCTCCACAGATGCGCACCGAATTATCAGGCTTTAACACCGGCACAATCGATGCTGCCCACTCCGAGAATTTCACTGGTTCAATAATTCCTTGTTTTGTGAGTCTCTCTAACTCCATCTCCACGTTTTTTCTCATGGCATAGGGAACTGGCCTAGGTTTATAGTATTTTGGAGCAACGCCTTTGTTGATATATATTTTTGCTGGTGGGCCTACCCAGGTTCCCAGTTCCTCCTTGAAAACGTCCTCATGTTGTCTTAGCACATCCTGTAATGTCAGTTGTGGCTGCTCTATTTTATTCACAAACACACAGTTCATTCCCAGCTCTTTGATCCATCCCCTGCCTAACAGTTTGGGCCCTGTGCCTGCTACGACCACTACTGGTAGCTGTTTGGCTTGGTCTTTGTACTTTACGGTGACTTCCATTGCTCCCAGTGTAGGTACTTGTTCACCTGTATATGTTTTCAGAGTCATTGAGCAATCCTGCAGTTCTTGTGTGCGCCCTGATGTCCATAACTTGCCATATTCAGTCTTTGACACAATTGTCACACTGCAGCCAGTATCCACTTCGAATTCAACAATGTTGTCATTTATGTTAAGCTGGGTGGTAATGGGGTCTATTTTCATTATGTTGGACTTTGCAAAATGGTGAATAGTGAACACCTCTTCATCACTTGACACCTCCTCGGAAGATTCCCTTATGTGATGGGCAGACTGCTTTCTATCATTTCTGAAACTCTTTTGCTTGTGCTTCTCTCTCCCCTTAAGCTGCTGCTGGTCTAGAGACGAGGATCTGCACATTCTTTTCACATGTCCGATTTTACCACAGCCATGGCACTTTTCATTAAGAAAGTGACAGTCTCTTGCCATATGCTCACCCCCACACCTATAACATGTTAACAAAGTTGTTTTTTCTTGGCCCTTAGTTGTTGCCTTCACCTTGTATACTGCCCCTTGCGATGCAGTTTTACTCACTGTCCAGCGCTTTCGGCCGAAGCTGCAGGTCCCGCACATCCTTATTTGCAGTCTCCATGGCTTGCGCGATTTTCAAGGCTTTCTCGACGTCAACTCAGGCTCTGCCAGCAATCTCCGCTGCATGCGATCATCTGCTATGCCCCAAACAAGCATGTTGTGTAGCATCTCCGTCAACTTATCTCCATAGTTGCATGTTGAGCGAGCTCACGTAGCACTGCCACATATTCCGTCACATTTTAAATCGTTGAACAATCTCGCTGGGCTTCGGGTTATAATGTGACTGAAGCAGTGCCGTCGATTCGGCATATGATTTAGCACCCGGTTTTACTGGGCTTAACAAGCTTCTTATCAAACTGTATGTACGACTGCCTACAGAACTTAACAATATTGCCCGCTTCCTCCCTTCATCTGCAATCCCATTTGCAATGAAAAAATGGTCCAATACTTCCACGTATTCCTCCCAAGTCTGGGCGTTATTGTCAAAAGCCGTGTGTGTTCCTACCATAGCCATCTCCACGTTTCGGTTAGCGTTAGCTTTATCGTTGTCTGACATTAGCCGAGTCTACTGTTGTTTTCAACTTCTTCTGAGCTCACCGTTTTCCTCGTCGCCAAATGTAATATCTTCTTTGCTATACAAGAATGGACGGGCAGCTGAATAACCTTTAGGTTGGCTTTTACTGAACATTAGTAATTGCAGTACAATGAGCATAACCCTCACTGGCCTACTACCATGCTATAACTACCCAGTGCTACCTATTACATGGTACTTACAACCCTATGCCGCCACCTAGTGACAGAACCGAGATAAACATTCCCAACTACTACACACTGGATGTTAAAAAAAACTTTTAAACTTTTTTTTTTATTCTTTCGAGACGCTAGTTCGCTCATTATCTCAGATCAGTGAAGAACTACCAGAGAAATCGTTGGGGAGAAAACTCAAACAATGTTAGACTTAGACTAGCTGTGTTACAGTTTCTCGTTGCAAAATTAAAATCTCCATGCGCTTTTGTAGGCTACACGCAGTCTCAAAATACGGTTTACAGCTCTTGAGTCATGTACTAGGTCATTTTTTTTATAACGATAATAGACCTCTCCAGAATAAGTCCCGCCTCCAGAATAAGTCCCGCCTCCTAACTTCCGTATCCATCCAACGTTCGGTCCAAAGTAGAAAAAGCTGGTGGGCAGATTGGCCTACACACTTCTGCCATCTAGTTTCCACTGTATTTTTTAATGGCACCGACAATCAAAAAATCCTGTGGAAACTAGATGGCAGAAGTGTGTAGGCCAATCTGCCCACCAGCTTTTTCTACTTCGCAACCTACAGATGTTTTACCGGTATGATATTTCGAAACGCCATGTTATTTCCCATAGACAATCGACGCCCGGAAGTTGGATGGATACGGAAGTTACGGAGGCGGAACTTATTCTGGAGAGGTCTATTTAGATAGGCCTAGGCTACACTTATAGGGTGGGTGCTATTGCGTTTTCTAAAGAATCTCCCGTCTTGGTTTTGTACAGAAATTAATATTAAGTGACACATACGTAAAAAGGGAGGGAAAAAAGGTCACCTTCCGATATTTAGCAGGCTACGGTCTAGAATTTAATTTAATATGGTTGTAATGGTAGGATAACTACACAGTTTACATGATATTATGACTTAATATGCTGAGGAAAAAAATTCAAAAGTACTTCGGAAATAAGTTTTTTTCACATACAAGGCATTTCAGGTCACAGATATAACTTAAGGTTACTCACGTAACCCCGGTTCTCTGATAGCATGAGTGAGGTATCTCACTATGGGACACGCCCCCTCGCGAGTTCCCCAGAAGCCATTATTTCATTACGCCAGCCACCAAACACACAAAACAGCTGCTCCGTTTTCCTTAACTCCGCAGTTTTGTCCACGTACACACCCAACGCCCTGACCGGACAGAGCGCATTCAGCCGCTCCTGCTCCGGGGAGGTGAAAGACGGTGGGTTAAACGCAAATAGTTCAATCGGCCGACACGACAGTGACGGGTTGAAAACCTTTGGAATGAATGCTGGGTTGGGTTTTAATACAACCCTCGAGTCACCCGGGAAAAATTGCATACAGGCTGTATTCACAGATAGGGCATGAATATCTCTTACACGTTTAGCCGTAGCCAAAGCCACCAACAAAGCCGTCTTGAGTGAGAGCACTTTAAGATCCAACTGTTGTAATGGCTCGAAGGGAGGGCGAGACAGAACATCCAAAACCATCGGCAGATCCCATGAAGGGGCCAGTGGTTTAGAAACCGGGCGGAGGCGTCGAGCCCCTTTCATAAATTCACGTATGAGAGGGTGCTGGCCCGCTGTTTTGTCCCCAAAGCCTACATGGTAGGCCGAGATGGCAGCCAGGTAAACTTTGACAGTGGAGAAGGATTTGTTTTTATCCAGTAAGTCTTGCAGAAACGTAAGGATAACGTCCACAGAGCACTGGAAGGCTATCGTCCCTGTTTTAATACACCAATCATTAAATACACGCCATTTGCTATCATACAACGTCCTAGTTGATGACGCCCTAGCGCTCTGAATGGTCGCTATGACATTGCAGGGCAGTCCTGCAGCTGTCAGATTCAGCCTTTCACGGGCCAAACCCAGAGGGCCAGGCGCTCTGGATGAGGGTGAAATATTTCCCCGTTCGCTTGGGACAGCAGGTCCCTGCGGGGGGGCAGCGGCCACGGTGGGGAGTGGAGTAACGGGATTATTTCTGCGCGGGGCTACAAGAATGAGTGAGAGGCTCTGTTCCCGCACCCTGGCGAGCGTTGGAGTGATCAGTTCCAACGGAGGGAAGGCACAAGGATTAAAGTTCTCCGTCGTAGGACGGATTTCCGTCAATTTGATTTTAGAAATGTCATATTTGAGATCGATGCAGATCCGATGAGAAAAAAAAATAGGAGGGGGGGGGGCTATCACCTTTTCTTTTCCTTTTTTTAAGGCAACTACAAATATTAGGTCCGATGAATTAATGTGTGTGATGATACATGTTTAAAGACCTAGCTGCTAATAGTGTTCTTGAGAACTTTCTGTGTCTCAATCAGTGACGGCTCAAGAAGATAGCCTAGCCTACCTCAGCCATGAGTTCCGCTTTGTTTATGTTGTAGCTACACGCTTGTCTCGTTGGCCTGGGGCGTTTGCTTAAAAAAAAGAACACATATGGAGGACTAATAACGGTCTAAAAGTTGGATTATAGTGACACAATCGAGACAGCTGATGAGGTTGGCAAATCCGTTTAACTTTTTTGGATATGATATTGTGAGCTCTATGTGCGAGAAGAGGCTGTTCTTTCCGTGCATCAATGTAGACAATTTCTTACTATCGCGAACTCTTGTCAGGGGAGGTCATTCATTTTGGGTGTCACCTATGACTTGAACAGATAGCCTGCTATGCCACCCCATGTAGGCTACTATTATTGTTACAGTTTTTAATCAATGCAACTAACATTATGTGTAAAGCGACGCAATATAAACCGTATGCAATGTATTATCCCGTCTGTTATGACATGTACAACAATGTTTTTCACAATTTGCAACGGAAGGTTTTGACAGCGTGTTAATTCAAGTCCAGTGCAGAACTGAATAAGAAAATCATAAGGCTATGTATCTTGAAGTTCCAGTATGTGAGAAACTTGATATGCCTTAATATCTTCAACCTCAAGTATGCAGCTAATAAGGAAATATAATTGTTATTTAATTAAACAAGGTGAACTTGTCCCCACTGTAGAATGCAGAAATGGATGCTACAAGGAAGGGAATTCAAACACACTCAACACCTTACCATCTATTGATGTCATTGTGGTTCATTGAGATATCTGACATTTTTTCTGTTAAAGATTGGCATGGAGACAATAGGAGAGTCAATATCACTATGAAGTGCCTTTGGTGTCCTCATCAGACTCACTCAGTCATCATGAAAATGTAGCAGAATAATGAAAGTCTGAGGTCTTATTATAAGTGGCCAAACACTTGCACACATATCAGTACAATGATAAGTCTCTTAAAATGTGTTTCCTTCATTTTATACAATTTCTTTTCATTGGATGTACGTGATTTTGGCATGTCCCACACACTGCTCGGCTAACTACAGTGTGTGTAATAAGTGGTTAAATGATACTAAATCAAAAAAATTTTAACATGGTTTTATTGTCCACAATAAGTTATTTGATAAAACAAGTCATTTTGATCATGTATATTGTATTTTCATAATCATATTGAACATTTTGCATGTGTCCCTGAAATTGCGGTCCACCCTGTCATTATGGGGTAACTGTCCCTTTAAGAAACCCACTGATGTTTTCAGTGACATCACTACGAGCTTTTTTTCTTTCTTCAATGGAGACTGAAGCATTGGCGAGTTGCAGAGTAAGTATTTCCACTTATGTTTCATAATTTTCATCATATTATGTGTGTAGTTGGATGTTGTCAAGCTTAACATGTCCACTCTGTCATAGTGAAATATCAATTGATAGAAAAACCTATCAGAACTTTGAAATATATTTGTAAAACAGTACATAGTCAGCTTGCTGACTGTAGCATGTTGCTAAGTGAAGGTCCACCATGTGCTCATTAAATGCTAACATTAGCCAAAAATGTCCACCCTGTCATTGTCCACCCTGTCAGCAAGCCTTCCATGACAGGGTGGACATGTGCATAGTTTAGGCCACATGCTGATAATGTTACACATATTACAACAGCTATTACACACATTTTATAACAGTACATGCTATACATAGTAAATTTGGACAATTGGACAATTTGGACAATTTTTTTGGCGATATCGGTATCAGCAAGCCTAGTTTGATAAGGCAAGCCTAATTTACAGACTGCCAATTAAAATGTGTAAGGGAACATTTTGAATCGTCTTTTTCAAGGAATGAGATCAAAAGGAGCTGAGATAGCAAGGAGATATCGGGAACGTCGTGATGCTGACCCAGACAGAAGAAGAAAGTACCTTGAGAAAGAAAGGGTCAAATGGAAAAAAGACAGAGAGACTGGAAAGAAGAAAGGTGTCAATGAGCTCAGTGAGAGAGAGAAGAGGGCAAAAAGAAGGAAATGGAGAGAGGCAAAAAGTCAAGCCAGAGCCAGAAACAGGGCCAGTGCTTTGCTACAGTCACAGCCACCCCTCCCCTGCTGAAACTCCTGAAAATCAGCGTGAGCCAGGGCCCTCCAGGTTAGATCATTGGAAGTTTAGCTGATGAGACTTATTAGAAAGTTTAGATGTATTTGAAGGACAATTATCAACTGTTTATGTCCCCATAAAATGACATATGAAGGGTTCAGATGCAAAAGCCTCTAAATGCCACCTACGTCAAAAATGAGATAAAGATGGTGAATGGATGCTCTCCACACATAGTATACGTTAACCTTCTAACACTGTTCCGGTCAAAAATGACCGATTTAACCATTCCCTGTACCATAAATATGGCATTTTTCATCAGACTGCCTCAAGATCTTATGATATCCTTCACAAAAGGCTTTTGAACGCATAGAATTTATTTTGACTACTTTCTTTGAATTTTGAGTGATTTATTCAACGTAGAAACACTTTTTTTGTTTAAGGTCAAAAATGAGCGCCATAGGAAATGAATGGGAAAGAGTATAATTTTCATCCAGGAGATAAAAGACATCTCCTTACACACACTCCTACAACTTACCACCAATGTTCCCACACACATGCATGCATGCACACACACACACACAAACAGACACACATACAGTACACACACGTACACCCACTCACAGACACACACACTCACACAGTACATGTTGTCAGTTCATGTTGTCATGTTGCCACATGTACGTGTGAACCACCAATGTTCGCACACATAGGCACTCACACACATACAGAAACACACCCACCAACACACACACAAACAGACACACACACACACACATGTACACACACTCACACACACACACACAGTTCCTGTTGTCAGTTCATATTGTCATGTTGCCACATGTGCAGGAAAACCACCAATGTTTGCACACACATGCATGTACACACACGGAAACACTCACACCCACACACACACACACACACATACACATTTACACCCACTCTCTCACTCACTCACACACACACACACACACAGTTCATGTTGTCAGTTCAAATAATTTAACTTCAAAACCCACTAAATACCACTCTTTCCTGGTCTGACATATTGATTTATAGGCAAAAACCTATAGGAGCCTGATTTTAAATGCTCATTTAAAAGAAAAGTGGTCAGATGGATTTAGAGGGTTTTTGCATCTGAACTCTTCATATTGATAACTAACTTGCTAAAATCGTATAAAAAAATCCTTACAAATATTTTGTGTTTCAGGCAACGGCGTCAAGGGGAAAGCATTCTAAGGAGTGCGAAGAGAAAACTGAAAAAACAGATTGAAATATTAGAGGCACAGCTCAAAAAAGAGAAAAGTAAAACTGCATTGTTCCTTGCATTTATGGGGCCATTCAATGACATTCCACAACATGTCCACCCTGTCATGCCCAGGGTCCACCCTGTCATGTCTCTGTCCACCCTGTTATTTTCATGTTCTATGAAAATAAACAAATTATTTCCACAAGTTAGCAAAATATTTTGTGTGATTCCTTTATAAGCAAATGAGGGCCAAATAGTATTGTTTGAAAATTTGACCAGATATCTTTGTTGTTAGATTTTATTTAGAAAAGAAAGTGCAACTCTCGCAGATTTTATAGAGAAACAAATAGTTTGCCATAATTTCATTATTATCCCAATACTTTTCCCATTAACTAAAATGTATTGTTGAGAAAGGGACTAAATAGTTTTCTGAAAATGTACATTTTATAATCACTATGTAATTACAATGTATTTACTCTGTTTTGAAATTGTCCATGACAGGGTGGACATATTTTGCTGTTTGCATGTAAATTGTCTGCTTGCAGTTAATTTATAAAAAGTGTGGGAGCTTGACCAATATGTATTTCTAACAGCATAACATATACTTAATACAATGAATATGAAGTTCAATGGAAAATCTCAGCTTTTTTGGGGGGGATGGGGAAGTCTCAAAGGCACCTTATGGTGATATTGACTCAGGACATGGTTGCCTTTGTCGGTGCCCTTATGTGAACTTACACAGGTAAACTTGCTCATCTTTACTTGCGTACGACTTCACACCAGTGCTTCAGACCAGAGCTGATGCTTCAACAACAGCCGTCACTGAAAAGCTGTTAGTGTCTTTGAACACAGCTGTTCTCACATTAGCTGATTGCGATAAAAATAAACCATTGTTGCCTAATTACCAATTATTAATTACACCTGTGTGTAGTATCTACTTTTTTTAGTGTGTTTCACATATAGTATTTTGCAGTATTTCTAAAATACAAAAATACACACCAATAAAGTATTTTGATACAAAATACAGAGCCATTTCCTTCAACCAAATAAAATACAAATGACAAAATACTATTTTGTATTTGAAATACATATTACATGTTTCAGAAATACTACCCATCCCTGGGAACAGGCAGATTAGCCTACATCTTTATAGTTGACCATATGATGACATACTTAGGTTAATACTGTATTTCACCAGTTAGGGCACCAAAATGGCCAGCAGCGGCACTGTGTAGCCTATCTTGACAAGTTCTGGGTTACAATATACAGGTAGTGGGCTCTCTGTTGATTTTAATGAGTAGGCCTAAGCCTAAAGTTACAGCATTTCTATCACAATTGACCAGACTTCGACCTTTTGTCTGCTTTTAACAAAATTCTGGCTATGATTGTTCCTTGTATTGCATCATGAGCCATCACTGCGCCTATTGCATTCTACTGTTGTTAGCCTTAAGCCTAGCTTAGTCATTATGTTATACCACATCGCCCTCCATTAGAAGTGCAATGAGCTGCATTGAGCATAATAAACTGCATTTAGAATTCCAAATCCATATTTCTAGATATTTTGGTAAAAGTAACTTAAAAGTAATACAATAGTAGTGTAATGCCTTACAATTCAGAGACAGTAATATTATAATGTAACAAATTACTTTGACGATTTTGAAGTAACTTGCCCAACACTGCCTGTAGGTGGCATTAATTATATAGTAAGTGTACCCTGTAGCCTCGTTTTGGTTTAAACAATGGCCGTCGTGTGAATAAGGCGAATACTCCCTTTACTTTGCTGTTTGCATCTTTTTGTACATTAAAAACCAATAGGTCGCGACCGCAAAAGGGGTGCTATCTCTATAGGTATATATGAAGAACGTATGACTTATGGCCTGAAAAAAGTTCAGTCAAACGATTTTTTTTCACTTTAATCCCTGAAGGCATAGAGCAGGACGTGTGGCCACTGGTGTGCCACACGTATCTATCTCTAATGCATCTATCCCTAACGGGGCTTTCTGATCGCGCAGGGAGAAAAACATTGGACATTGCGCATTCTCCCCGGAGGCGAATAAGTCCACTTTCACTCGACCCGTTCGCAACCAGATTTGAGCCACCACATTGCTGTGGAGTTTCCAGTCTCCGTAGCGGGGGTTGCCCCTGGATAATAAATCTGCACCCAAATTCAATACACCGGGGACGTGTGTGGCTTTCAACGACAGGAGCCGTGTGCTGCTCCATAAGATCAGTCTGTGTGCCAACGTGTGCATATGACGAGACCTCAGTCCCCCCTGCTTGTTGACATAAGCCACCACAGTGGTGTTGTCTGTTCTGACCAAGACATGATGCCCTCTCAGGATGGGCAGAAAATGTCTGAGTGCGAGCCAAACCGCCATCAGTTCTAGACGGTTTATGTGCAAAGATTGCATGTGTGAGTCCCCCACCCCGTTTATCGACCTGCCCTCGTGAGTAGCTTCAATCCCAGCGACGCCACCCATCGCTGAACAGCCATTATGTATAAACGGCCGAGGGGTACGACCACCAAGGCTGACGCCATGAGGCCCAGGAGTCTGAGGCAGACCCTGAATTTCACAGTAACCCCCCTGCGGAAAAGCGTGAGGCATGCGCGGAACGCTTTGACTCGTTCCGCTGACAGGTGCGCTCTGAATGAGACGGAGTTTAGAGACAGCCCTATGAAGGTGGTGATCTGACACGGGCGCAGCACGCTTTTTTCCCAATTTATTCTGAAGCCTAGTAACAACAGGTGCTCCGTTAGGAGAGCTGTGTGCTGCTGCGCTTCCTGGTATGAGTGCGCGGCCACCAGCCAGTCGTCGATAAAAGTAGCCAGACGTAAACCCTTTTCCCGGAGCGGCGCGATAGCCGCTTCGGTGACCTTGACGAAGACTCTGGGGCTGAGCGCAAGGCCAAATGGGAGGGCAAGCCACTCGTAGGCCACACCTCGAAAGGCAAACCTGAGGAACTTTCTGTGGGGCGGATAGATCGGAACGTGTAGGAACGCATCGGTCAGATCCACTGAGGTGACCGGGCGCACGAAGCGCATTAATGCGTCATTGGTTAGCATCCTGAACCTGTACTTTCTTAGGTATCTGTTCAGTGCACGCAGGTCCAATATCGGGTGCAAGCCCCCCCCCCCCCCCCCTTTCTTTGGAACCAGAAAATACCTCGAGTAAAAAACGTGATGGCTTTGCTCGATGGGGACTACTCTGATCGCTTGTTTGTTTAACAGGGAAATTATTTCCCCCTGTAGAACACGGGCAGATTTCCCTGTAGCGTGGGATTGTACAATCCCATTGAACGGGGGTGGGGGTGTAGCGAACTGTAGGCGGTAGCCTTTCGCTATAATCTTTATTATCCAGTCTGACTTCACGTGCATCCGCCAGTACTGGATGCGCTCGGTCAGTGGCGAAATGACGCCATCTAGTGGCGCTAACTGGCGCGACCGAGCTGGCGTGGGCTGCAACGCTAGCGTGCTTATAATGCCCATCGCCACCGGTGAAGCTTTGGCTCCGCCTGGTGGCGTTATTAGGGAGTGATTGCACGCCATTTCCACTGAACATGGCTCGTGAATTTTTGTGAGAGCTTTTTTGTTCATTTGACAATTTTTTGCATTCTTTTGACGGATACGCCCTCGGCCCTCGGCCTGACTGCGCACCGAGACATTTATTTTTGAAGGGGGGCACTGGTGTGTGCTTGTGAGACTCTGTTGGGGCTCGAACTGGCACTCCAGGTCTCTTCTCTGCTTCAGTGGGCTGTGAACTGCGAGCGCTTCTGTGGCCTCAGCATGCCTCTTGGTGGGCAGTGAACATGCCTCTTTGAACAGGCCCAGGAACGGGGCCGGTGTGAGTCGAGGAGGGGGGAGCGTCTGGCTGGACTCGCCCCCCCTCGGCTGCAAGGCGCGTACTAGGCGCGCTTCTTCTTCCTCGCTCCCTGCACGGGTGGGGGGTTTTGCTGACCTCCCTGTGTCGCGTTAGGGTTAAAGGGCTTTTTAACCCAGGCACCTTTGAGCTCGGGGGTCTTACCAAGGCTCTGAGTGGCAGTCTGGGTCGGGAGCTGACGTCTCGGTATCCGGTACTGCGGCGGGCGTGCCGCTGCCTCGGAGAACGTCTGTCTGGGTGCTTTGGGAGCGGGGGCTTGTGCCTTTCTGGGGAGGCACAGCTGCAACGCTTCACTGTCCCGTTTCTTTTCCTCACACCGCTTTTGCATAGTGGCCACGGCTGATCCAAAGAGGCCTTTGGGGTCCACGGGCACATCTAGCAGCTGGGTCTTCTCCTTGTGGAGAGGCTGGAGAGGTCGAGCCAGCGAGCTTGGGAGACCATGTGGGCCATAGCCCGTCCCGCCGTTTGCACCGCACACCTGTGTAGCCGTAGGCAGAGGTCTGTGACCACACACATTTCGTCCCACACAGCTGGCTGGTTGGGGGCGGACGAGAAGTCTTCCTCCAGCTCGGCTTGGTAGGCCATGAGCAGAGATGAGAGAGCTCTCACGGCCGACGCCACTGCTTTGTAGCTTTTTTCAGTCACGGCGGACTGGAAATTGTCGGCTTTGGAGGGGAATGCGGGTCCCGAGGGGGTCATCGCAGACTTCTGGGTGGGGTGGAGATGGGAGGCCAGGAGCGGTTCGACAGGGAGCAGATGGGAGAATCCACTGCTTTCCATGTCTGGCCATTCCAGCGCCGCGAGCCCTTGAGCCGGGTTTTTCGCTGAGAATGGGCTGCTCCATGAGCGTGTGGCTTCCTCGAGGCACTCAGCACCCAGTTCTCCAGCGCCGGCCGGCTCCTGGGTGACTCAAGGGGAGGGGGGGTCATCCGCTCCTAGCATGGGGTCGTCGTCGGTGAGACTAGCTAGGCGTGCTAGCCTACGTCGGCGAGACCAGAGGGAAAGTCGGGCGCAGTGTTCACACACTTCCAGGGATGTGGTCTGGGCGTGTACGCGGCACACACCTGGTGGGTGTCAGCGGCCGAAATCTTGTTCCCACACAAACACATCCTAGCCGGGGCTTCGCACTTCCTCGCGGGGAAGGGGGGGCACAGGCGTCGACATGTTGTTTCGCTACTGTTTGAGGACAGGCTAGCGGTTGCTACTGTTTGGTGACAGACTAGCTTTGGAGCTACTGTATGTATGGAGACAGACTAGCTTTTGGGTTTGGAGGCTACTGTTTGGAGACAGGCTAGCGGGCTACTGTTTGGAGACAGGCTAGCGTGCTACTGTTTGGCGACAGGCTAGCAAGGGAGAGGCTACTGTTTGGCGACAGACTAGCCAAGTCCAAACCAGTGCTCTTCGAAGATGAAGCGGCGTTAAGGTAGCGTTCGGGGACCGAGTCGTTACCTCGCTCAATGAACAGTTAAGCCACCAAGCCACAGCACCTGTACACGAGAGAGCACGCCTCTGGGGGCGAGAAGAGGTTTTAGACTGAAGCAATGACGTTGCGCCGTAGAATATAAGGGAGGAGGAAGTACCTCCTCCACGTCGCATACGTCAGTCGTCCAGCCAATGGTGGCTGGCGTAATGAAATAATGGCTTCTGGGGAACTCGCGAGGGGGCGTGTCCCATAGTGAGATACCGAATGAATGCTTGAAAGAGAACCTGGACACAATGAAAATAAATGAACACTCCCCTCAATGTCAACACTATTTCTTTGCATTGATGTGAGACTTTAGAGTTGACGAACTCCGGTGATATGCAAATTCCTTGCTGCAGACATTGCAGAGGACTTTATTTTTATTTTTAACACTTGCACTAACACTATGTGTATCAATACCAGGCGCGCGGGAACCTATTTTTGACCAGGGGTGCTGAATAACAAAAATAATGGATGTCCGACGATCTCCCCGCCCCCCCTCCCCTCCCCTGGACATGTTTCGGATTTTGACTGCTAAATAGCCTACGTCATTTTAGTGCGGTGTGCGGGTGATAGCGAGAAGTTTTAGAAAAGTCCTGGGCAGCCACAAATTCCAATGTTCCGCGACAGCACTCCGAGTCCACTGCGCCCACCCTAACCCCACAGAAGCGCACTTGACATCATTAGCCTATTTCAGTATAGCTAAGGAAAATTACTTTTCTGATCGTCAAAACCACACCAGAGATGTTAGGTAAGGGATAATGCCCGACGAGGTGTCCATTATCAGAAATAAATGGATGACGCGGAGGCGTGAACTGTCCGACGCGAAGCGGAGGACGGTTGCCTTTTGCGAAGTCCATTTATTTCTGATAATGGACCCATCGAAGGGCATTATCCCGTTTATACCATGGTCACTTAAGAAATAAATAAATATGAAATCAATTATTAATACTAAATTAGTTTTAGAGTTAAAATCGTTCGTTTTTTCAGCTGTTTTTGCAATGCTGTGGAATGTTGATAAATCACAGCTGAGCGGACTAACTCAGGCGTTGTCAAGAAACGTAATAATAATTTTATAGGTGTAGTAGGCTATATCACTTTTTAAATGACACCCTTTTCAACCTAGACCATGGTATAAGCTTTAAATATAGGCTAATAATCAGGCTGCAATGATCTCGCAAATAATTTCTGAATAGCCTAAAGTGTGTCGTCTCCACAGCAAGTAGGCCTATGTGTTCTAATAATTTCTATCTTAGCGACTAGGATAGTGAAATGATTTCACTAGCTATACATTTATTAGTTTCTTTCAGCTTATCCATGCTTTTTTTGAACGTGTAAATCGCATAGAATATGTAGGCCTATATCAACCATAGGGCTACACACTTGATCGCTATCACATAGGCCTAGCTGAAACCACGCTACGGTTCTTACAGTAGGCTAACTGACTCACGTTCACGTTGATCTCTATAACTGTTAATTTTTAGTAGCCTATATTCGAACCTATCCATAACCCGTTTTTGCTATTTGACTCATCATTTCACATACAAAAATATAAATAATGTCAGACAGCGAATTAGTAATTATTTAAAAAAAATATTTAAAAATCTATCTCCTGCCAGCAGGGGGTGCTGCAGCACCCTTAGCACCCCCCTTCCCGCGCCGTTGATCAATACCATCAGGCCGTTTTTTAAAAGTAAATGTTCCAATCAGTGATCTAGGCAGCACACTTTCTTCTCTCTCCTTTATTTTACAGTCTAATGGTTACTGACTAGAATGGCTCGGGGTCAAAGGTCATACGGAATCAATTAATCTGTGTTATTTTTTTTAATCAGTTATTTTTTCTCAAATTAATTAATCGAAAGTAATCAGTTATTTTGACAGCCCTAATAATAACACGACTTAGTTGTGGAGGTAGTAACAGAAGTTTTGGTGATATTACCTTGCCATTTTTAACCGTTCTCCTTACCACTAGATGGTGTTCATCCTCTTTTAACCTGCCATAGACGCAATGGATGATTCTGCCCTGCAGGGGGAGCAGTTGTCATTTGAGAGTAAACTCCTACTGTATATTTTTACAGACTAGCAGCACAACTACAGGTAGCCTACTGTCAACCGTCATCACAATGTATACATGTTGACCACCATTATATTTCCATATCAGCAATACCTTTATTATCACACTCTTCAACTTAATATGAGCTTTATATTGCCCTTTATATTGCATTGTCCTCTGATGATCAAAGCCACTCGTGAACAAAGACAAATTCATGTGTGACAACAATAAAGCTGAAGCTGAGTAAATAGAAGTGTTTGCCTGGTCACATACATTCAGACGTTATCTTCTTTGACTGATTTCTTTGACTTTCCGACCTCTGCCCGCTGTTATCCCCCAGCTGTAAGGATAGATAGATATATACTGTAGATAAATAGATGAATAGATAGACACTTTATTCATCGCGAGGGAAATTTTAGAACAGATTGTTCAAGACTTAAGGTTGTTGATTTTTAGAAAAAGGTGTCTTAAGAGAGGTTCATGAACAGATAAATAGAAACACTGCTGTCCACTGAACATATCTGATTTGCATCACATTCTTTTTGGTGATGTTTTTGTGATAATTAAATCATGTCTGTGTCAAGTGAGATCAGCAGAGGCGGACAGAGTACACAGCTTCATTACTTGAGTAAAAGTACAGATACCCTTTGCTAAATTTTACTAAAAGTACAACAGTCAGATGTCTACTTAAGTAAAAGTACTGAAGTACATGTTTTTAAAAGTACTTGAGTATCAAGAGTACAAGAGTAGCCTACATTTTCTAAATATTGCATTACTACTGCCACAGTGCTTACATTTATCTACAGAAACGTCCTACATTGAGTTATGAAAAAAGTTAATGTTAATACCTTGGAGAATGTAAAAGGAATTGAAAGTAAAATTAAGTCATTTTCATCTTTTTACCATGTTGCCAGGGATGGGCAGTATTTCTAATACATGTATTTAAAATACATATATTAAATACAAAATACTATTTTGTAATTGAAACACTTGAAAACTATCATTAACTTGTTCAGAACATTTAAATAGTCTGGTGAGGTGGGGCCACAGGTTGGCACATTCCCGGTTGGCACATGCTGTGTGTCTTCATCCATTGTTTCGTCCATGGTTTTGTCTCTTATGGAGTTGACTTTGGCAGAAGGTGATTGCTGATAGGCTGTCTTAATCAGTGCCGCCTGCACAATCCAATCACGTTTGAGAGGGAAACAACAAATTGAGGGTTTCCGAGATTTTTCTTTTTTCCTTTTTTTTTAGAAGAAGAAACGGATACTCACGGTTATGGAAAGAAATGTAGTGGAGTAAAGAGTACAATATTTGCCTCTAAAATGTACTTGAGTAAAGTCATGAGTACTCCCCAAAAATGATACTTGAGTAAAGTACAGATCCCTCAAAATTGTACTCAAGTACTGTACTCAAGTAAATGTACTCCGTTACTGTCCGGCTCTGGAGATCAGTCATTATGCTACTAATTGCTTATTATTAGTCCTGTATCTGGTAAGTCGCTTTGGATAAGGGCACCTGCTAAACGCCATAACCATAACCATGTTCCATAGGCAGGCCTAAAACAGCACTCTCACACACATCTCTCTCTCTTCCACTACCGCTGGGAGAGGAAGCTGCTGTGTCTGTCCCATCTGTCTGGCACTCACTGCTGCCTACCACACGTCTGGAGACAGGAGTGAAGCCTCCTCATCACCAGCGCGTCTCTCTCTGTGCAGGCCCGAGCAGTGCCAGCATGACATTCCTCTGTGCGTTTGCGTCAGCAGCAGGGATCAGTCTGTCTGTCAGGATGTCTGTTGCTCTGCCAGGCAGGCCTGGAGCCATGGGACAGCAAGCAGAGCAGAGTGGCAGCCCAACACAGAGACCAACGCCCTGCTCTTCATCTTATTCACCTGGGATATATCACTCATTGAGTATGACTCATTGCCTCTGTAATTCTACCAGCAACTGTGTTGTGTAATTTCAGCATATTGGCACAGTTTTGGATGGAACTGCGAATATCCTGTCTGACCCAGAGAGGAGAAGGAACACTGCCATCAAAAGCAAGGTTATTTAAGAAGTTAATACAGGTACCAAGCCAGTTTGATTATACTAGATTTCAGAAAACATGTCAGGGAATACTGCCGTGGCATGGGAAAACAAAATGTTTACTTGACTAAGAGCAAGCTTATTTAAGTGAGCAATTCCAGAGTAAATGCCACCTTATATATAATTACCATATTATGTTCCGATAATACCATTTAGTTTAACCTCATGGCAATCCATATTGGTCATTCACCAGTCCATATTGGGCATTCAGGATGAGTGATTTTACAGATTGTGTAGGGCCCAGTGTTGATAGAAACGTAATCTGAATTCATAAATCATAATTCAATTTTACATTCGGCATACACAAAGGCTATCTGAATAATGTGTGTGTGTTTGCGTGTGTGTGTTTGTGTGCGTGCGAGAATCTCCAAGTGGATGTTTGCACAGAATATGTAATGATATTGAGCCGCAGAGACAGTATGTCCAGCCCTTCATTCAGCCAGCCTGCTGTTTACCCTAATTTCAGCTGCCAACACTGATGTCTGCTGTGGGCAGAACCATGAGAAGTGTGTGTGTGTCAGTGTGTTCAAATATGTGTTTGTGCACAGCACCCCCCTCACACACACACACACACACACACACACACACACAATAAGCTCATTAGTGGCATCCTGAAGGAGGAGATTGTGTGTGGAACACATGTCTGTGGATCTTTTTTTCACTCCACACACAATGCCAGGCCTGTTGCAGCCTCTTGTCTGTCTGTGTGTGTGTGTGTGTGTGTTTGTTTGTGAAAGAGTATGTGAGTGTGGTGTGGGGGGTTGACAAGTCCAGTATAAAATCTGAAATGAGAACGCAGACATCTTGGCCCACAGAGGGCATTTGACCTCCCCTGTAACAACTGCAGTCCAAAAGACCTCCCCTGTGATGAAAGTCCTCTTGTGCAAATGCAAATGATTAGCTCCTCCTTTCTTTAATTCTATGGGAAATACTGAAGCGAGTTGTTCTTTGTTAGTCTTTGATGTGGAATGCCCTGTTAGTGACAGCGTCACAAGGCTGTTCCACTGACACATATAAATCACTACGGTAAAACGCTGGGAATTTCACTCCAGTCATGAAAAGGGCTTTTGTTGGATTTCTTTTTTCAACCTTACATAAGGTCAGCCTACTGTTCACACAGGTTAAATGCCCAGCTGCACTCTCTTCAGTGAGCAAAAAATGAGACCAGTGCAAAAAATGTTACTGGAGGAGAAATGTCTGCCTTATCTGGACAAGCTGAACATCTCAAGTTCATCAAATGTATACAATGCCTTGTGGATTTTTGCCTTTAAAGATTACACCAACAAAACACAACTGTATCTTTGTCACGGAAACATTACACTTTATTGAAAGCCAATAATAATGATGATTATAATAATAATACAAAATAACTACTTAGAAATAACTTAAACACCATCTAAAAATGCTGTTGGTCTTGGTCTCGCAGGGCCACCTTAGGTCATTGATTCCACCATCTTTGCTTCGACTGGGCAGAAAGTGGTTTGTTGTGCTTTACTGAGACTCTCATCTCATTTCTTGCTAATCTCCAGAAGTATGGGGGAAATCAATTGGTGGGGTGACTCTCCAAAACCAGAACCAGACACAGCTGAAATACATACTTTTTTTCGGTATAGCTGTGACAGGGTTTGGTTGTTTAACTTCAAACCTGTGCCTTATAAGAATCCCATGGCTATTGGCAGGTTTTTGCCAACACGTGAAACCGCCGACGGGGTGAGCTTACTGTTACCTCTATATTGGGCAGTGTCAATTCCATTTCTCCAGGCACTGTACAAACCATTGGAGCCACAGTACACAAACACAACTCTCAAGTAGTTACCAACATCAGCCTATCACCCTCCCACATATAGAAAGTCTGTTACACAAGCATCTCAGATTAGGCCACACACATATTTTTCTGTCACCTCCTTCTTTTGTCTTAGTGTTTATGTCAGTTACCAGGCAACCCAAGTCCATTTAAGAAGTGCATGTATATCGGTGGGTGTGTTGGTCTGTATAAGTGTGTGTGTGTGTGTGTGTGTGTGCGTGTGGGTGTGTGTGTGTGTGTGTGCGTGTGTGTGTGAGGAGAAGACTAAATAGAGGACGGAGGGTGTGTGTGTTGGTGGTTAGGTACAGAGAGGACTTTGTTATCTCTCAGTGAAGTGTTGTGTTATTCTTTCTCTCTCCCCCCCCCTTTCTTTCTCTCTTTCTCTCCATCTTCTCTTCCCTCTCACTCTCTCCTTCTATCTTACAGAAAGAGGACACTTGAAGCTGTGTGTTGGTGGGTGCCTGAGGCCGCAGCGTCAGGGGCCTCTCTCTCACACCTCCAGGAGGCCCTGTGGTCCCTCAGCACCCTGAGGGGGGTCTGGCTGGAGCCGGCAGATGGGTTTGTTGCACATGGGGCAGACACTGCGGATCTCCAGCCACTTCACCAAACACCTGAGAGATGGAGGGAGAGAAGAGAGACGGAGAGAGGGATTAGAGAGAGAATTGGATGGGGGGAGCAAAAAAGGAGAGGGCAGGGGTGACAGGAGAGAGAGAGAGAGACCAGGCAAGAGGGAGAGAGAGAGGAATAGAACAGATAAGACAGACGAAGAGGAAAGAGGAAAATTAGAGAGATAAATTAGAGGTTAATTACAATATATTTGATAAGCTTGAGACAGAGGCTTCAGCAACAGTCTAATCAAGAGCTTTCATGTGTGTAGAACACTGTGTACTCTTTAGAGCCAGAGTATGAAATGGCTGTAGTGTTGTGCTAAAGTGGTGCATGTTGGTGCAGGATATTCCAGATCTGTTTCTGGGGTTGTTTGGTGTGTAATCTTTGGTGGGTGCTGGTAAGAGTTAATGGGTGTATGTAGGTGACTTTACATGTTTGATGATGTGTTCTGGCTCTTATATGTAAGGAGTGACCACATCACCAAATGCATCAGCAAAATACAGCAACTAGCAAGCTAAACAGCTTTCATCAGTGCCAACAGTGCTATTGTTGCTGTATTCAAGGGATGTTAGTTGGCTCTTAGCTTGTTAGCACACTGTTGTTATAACTCTGCTCCATAGAATATAGCGAAATACATCTAGATCCGAAACCACATCTCTTGATTTGTAAAAAGGTGCCTTCAATTTGGACACAACCTTCCTCAGTTTCTTTGATTGTTGTGTGGCTGCATACCACGTACAAAGCTTTCCTTGTGATGGCAAGGAGTTTTGCATTCTTGTACAATTACATTTACTTTTGTCGGTTTGTTTTGTAGCTGTAGGTGCAAAGTGTAGATATTCAGATTATTGTTATGCAGTCATACAAGCATGCAAAACCTGCACTTGCAGTGAAGGCTGAGCTGGCAAATCCCCAATAACCTCTTTAAGGTAGCAATAAACATGCCATAGAACAGGTGTCATGGATATTACTTTATGAGCCACCAGGGAGCACAATATAAGTGTGAATGTACTGGATAAAAGATGGTGTTTAAACATTAAAGAGGGGATGCAGAGAGAATGACACAGAGAAGAAGAGAAAAACAGAGGTAGGCGATAAAGACGATAGCTATTTTTTACTTTTTGTGAAAAGCATGTGAGCAAGGACACACGCCAAGTTCATCTCGACTCCTGAATTCCTCCAAACACACTGCACAGGTTTGCTGTAAGTCAAACACACACACACACACACACACACACACACACACACACACACACACAACACAGAGAGAGAGAGAGAATGCAAGAGAGATTAAAAATGTTAGTCCTTCATGACATTCCTTTGTTGTTGTGTCTTGTGGACAATTTGTTTGAGTGGAAAATTCTCTCTTCAATCTTTAAGCAAGGTAAAGCAGGAGGCACCCTGACTGCGTCACAGCACACTATCTTACTCAGGGGCCAAATGTGTTGAGACGTGTCCACATAGTTTGGCAACTCTTTCAAGATTACAGTTGTACATGAAGAAACTGAACTTACTCCAAGAAGACTCAGTTTCTTGCTTGCTCCTTTCAGAACCACCTACAGACAGAATGACAAAAAACTCAGTAAAGAAGTAAAACCTTTGGGATGCCTGATGACTACATCAATCTGTCTTCACTTAGTAATTTTAGACAATTTAGACTTACCTCATTGTATCCATATTGTTCTCTTGTGCCTTGCCGCCTCAACCTGTAAGTGAACCCATTTTTTAATTGTGCTGTACTGAAATTATACTCTGAAAAGTCATGCTACTTCACCACCACAATGAAAAGCAGTAAGAAAACATTGTCTATCTTTGCATAACAGGAAGCAAAGGCCTCACTTTACTCTCCCACAGTGAGACAAAGTCATTTTGGAAACAACAAGAGATATGCCACCTTTGAATGGCAATAAAAGTAGATTTAAAAAGTGACACAAACGTCCCATCCCTGGTCCCTTACCAGCCCAGGTGACAAGAGTGAGGGTCCCACCTGAACAGGTAGCAGCAGAAGATCATGCTGAGCAGGAAGATGAAGAGGCCAATTCCCAGGATAATGACGTAGACGTTGAGGGGGAGGCTGTAGATCTCCCCCTCAGAGGTCATCTTGCAGAACGGGTCGATGATTTGCAGTCCTGGGCCACACACACATCCTGCAAGACAAAAAGACAAAAAAAAATTGAGATTGAGAAAAAAAAAGAAAGAAAGAAGAAAACCAAGTTGAACAAATGAAACACAAACGCGAAAAAACGTGGAGAGAGAAAGGTCACTCGGGCCTTACTCAGTGTGTGAGTCACGAGCAATCGGCAGTGGACATGAAACGACGGGAATGTCATTAGCTTAGCTGACGTCGACCAGAGGGACAGTGGGCAGGATAATGGAGCAGCGGAACCCAGTGGGCCACTCGGGGATGCAAATGCCTGATTGTCATCACCATAAATCAGCGTGCGGCCCGAGTAGACACCCGGGGGACTCGGTTACGGCCAAGAGCTGAAGGAGCGCATGTTCTGCTGTATAACAGAGGAGCTGGGATGTAAATATGTCTGGCTCTGTTTTCTCTCAGTATGTCCTCACAGCACTGTGTGTGTGTGTGTGTGTGTGTGTGTGTGTGTGTGTGAAGATAGCAGCTAAGTGGGAGAGATCAGGGCGGAATCCATTCCTGAGTATATATGGAATATGAGTTTGCGTGTTAATGTGTGTGTTAGCACTTAGTTATTTGAGTGGGTGTGTCTGTGTGGGTGTGTCTGTGCCTGCACTTGCTTTCTCTTCTACAGCCAATGCATTAATGTTGCATATTTGCTAGCGTGTCCTCGTGTTCCCCACATTAGTGCAACACTGCGTTCATTGTGGTCTGTTACAATCTGTCTGGTGTAAAGAAGTGGAGAAGTGGGTCTTTGTGGCAGGGAGCCAGCCAGGTGGCCGAGGTGCCTCAGGTCAGTAGCAGATAGTTCGCTTTGCCACCCCCAAATCATTTCTCCACAAAAACAGGTAGCATCTCTGCATTCTTGAATGTGACAGACACACATACACAGACACACAATCTTTCCTCTTGAGAGCCAGGTAGTTTCTCCAAACTTTTAGTGCTGGTGAAAACAAAAATAAAACTTTGTGACCTACATTTCTGCCCCCACATGCATTCTCCCCCACTAAGTGCCTGTGCACTCCTAATGTTTTATTTATGCTCTTTATGGCGATTTGCGTCCACCCAGACACTCTATGGATAGGTCCTCACTCCATTTGAGGCACTTAACAACATGGCCACAGCACATACGATAACCTAATACACTCTGTCAGATTAACATATTCCCTCCATAATCTGCTTACTTCCAGTCAGGGTAGCAGCATATCACTGGAATAAGAAAATATGATGAAGGCATGTAAGCAGTCATGCTGTACCATTTCAATCTGTGCAAAATCAACAAAAGTTTGTTACTATCAAGCTATGAAATGCAATTGTTTTTCAGCATTATTTGCCATCATTCTGGTCTTATCTAAAGTGTTGACCTCACATGATAGTTCATCAGTTTATCTCTTCTAAACCACCCAAATTCTCATACCCCTCAGTTCCAATATGTTTTTTTCAGCAAAGCAAAGCAAACAGTTTAGGTAAACTTTTTTTTTTATCAAGATTTAACAAGCACATCTGCAGTGTTATATTGGGGGGGGGGGGGTGCATTGAAGGGGGGTGTTATAGCTTTTTCTGCTGAGTGAGTCATCAGCCCGTCTCTTAATGGGTGAGGTGGGTCCGGGTACGTTCGCCCTGCAATCTGTCTTCTGTGAAAAGTCCCCCCCCCCCCCCCCTAATCTGTAATCTCCCCGCAGAGAGTGGTGATATCCCGATGGCACGTTCCTAAAGCATCATCATAATGCATAACTCGGCACAACAAATGACCCCTGCCAACCAGCCTGCTCTGATCCTTGGGCTTCTCAGCGGCACTTATCCCGGGCACACACATCCAGTATATCCTCCATGCCCTGGGCCTCTGTGTAGTGCCCCACACAGAGAGAGGTCAGGCCAGACCTATAGGATACAAACAAACGGTACTGTGCGCTGAATCACCAGCTACCACCAACAATGGCTCGCCATCTGTTGCATGTCAATGAAAGATTACTGGTCCACTGGGCAGATTGTGAAGCTATTGCTGAGGCTGGAGCACATTTGTTGTCCAAAACAAGTTATAATATTGACTTGGATATATCAGTCAAAAAAATTCAAAAATACAAAATTAAAAAAAAAAAATCAAAGGCAAGATCATCAGATGTGAGAAAGTAAAAATCTCATTCAAAAAAGGAATGACAACTGAACGCCCTGTGTGGTTACGTCCTGATAGGCCGAGACAGTCAGTTTCTTACCCAGCAACAGGCATCTCCTCCTGTCCACTAATAGCGTCACATTGTGAAGGCCACAGGTCCTGAGCGCGGGGGTCATGCCTTCACGGACACCACTGAGTTTAGCACCGGGAAACGGTCGCTTCGGCCAAGCAGCAGTGTGCACTTGTGCCATGCGAATGCAGACCAACCGGGAGCCGTCACTCTGCCTTTGTGTCCACAACAATAACACTCAACAGCCATGCTGTCACATGACTTCTTTGAGCACGTGCAGAAGCATTCAGCGCAGCTACCATTTACTCCACACACTGTGTGTTTCAGGTGTTTGCATTGAGCATTACCAGAGCATTTAACCTCCTAGGGAACCGGTTGCATTCTGGGAAACTGCTGTCTAAGAATATATAGAATGTCGCCATTGTCTGGAACTGAAACAAATGTAAGCTATCAGTCCAGTTGTGTTGAGAAATGATTTGGTTTTGGCTTGTGTAGTTAACTGGAGTAGACCTGAGCTGATAAGCAACGGGTTCTGTTTGAGCATCTGTGAGATGAGATGATACGACCTAGAGCCTGAGGCTTGTCAACAACTAGAAAAGTCCCTCAGGCTCACTCTCATTTCCATATATAGTTCAGGGGTTTTCAACAAGTGATCATCGTTTCAATGTTGGAATCAATATTTCTGTTCAGTGGTGGTCCTGGGGTTGCTTAAATGGTCAGAATGATGGTCCCTGGTTCACGATCAGTTGAAAACCTCTGTTCTAGTCTATCAGTGTCTGAGTGCAGGAGAGTCAGACACTATACTGGTCTGGCCGAATGAATTCATTCATTGTTACAGTACTTCTGTATACTGGCTGGGTCATAATTAGTGGTGTACTTAGTTATTCTCCTGTTGTTTAACTGTCTGTTTAGAAGTGAAAAGGGAGAGTTGCGACTTTAGTTTGGTAAAGAACCTCCAGATATTTCCATGGAGTAAAGAAGGAAATCTTTTGAATAACCAAATAAGATACAGTAGGAGAGGAGTCCAAAGGTTCCAAAGCTGGTTTGTCAAGGCATAGTCAGTACAATTTGCAGTAGATTTTTGTTCAATATACAAACAGACTGTGTAAGGAATTTGTGAAACATTTCGGAGAAAGAACTAACATCCTGTTCATTGACAGAGAGAGGAAGAGAATGAATCCAAACAAAATGGAAGACAAATCAGATCAGAGCTGTAAAATTAGATCGGATCATGTCAACAGCACAAACAATCAGACGTGGAACAACTGAGGAAAGAGAAAAAGGGGCCAGATAATAGATACTTACTCATTTGGCTGATAGATAGATAGATAGATAGATAGATATAGTCAGATCAGTGTTCCATGCAGAAAGATAAAGAGGCTGTGTGAGGGTGGCTTCTTTGCCATGTCGTCCCCACCATCTGCCCCTCTGTGCTGGGTTGGGGGTTGGTGTGGAGATCAGATCAGGACCCAGCTCTGCCAGACTCATGACACTCCATGGGGGGAAGGAAGCACAGTTTTGGGGGAGACAATGGAGGCTGACCCAGAGGTCAAACAGAGCCTGTGCACAGCGTACTGCTCAATTGGCCCAATGGAAGGCTTGTAATACAGGGGAACAATGAGTCGCTCCAGCTCAGCCACTGGGGTACATGATCGGGTCAGAGTGGTAATACTGACCGGCTGTGCCTGGAGGGGGGAGGTTTGTCTAGTGTGTGTGTGTATGAGTGTGTGTATGTGTGGTGTTTGTGTATGTGTGTGTGTGTGAGAGAGTGTGTGTATGTGTGGTGTTTGTGTATGTGTGTGGGGGGGTGAGGGAGGGGTAGTTGTAATCTTAGGAGGATGTTAGTGAATCATTGATAGAAAGTCCAGGAGAAGACTGCAGACTCTGTGAATAACACATGCATCGTACAGACTCAGTATTGGGCTGGAATGGGCAAAGCAAATAGCCACTCAGGCCGACAGACAAACTGAGACACAAACACACATATTACTATATGTGTGGCGACAAGCTACCAATCATGAGCATAGATGCAATCCTGCACACACACACACACACACACACACACACACACACACACACACACACACACATACACACACACAATCACGCGTACACATACACACACAATCACGCGTACACACACACAAACACACACACACACACAATCATGCGTACACACACACACACACACAAATACTCACCGTTACACCACAGGACTGGGTGCATGAAACAGAAGCCCCTGGTGATCACTTCCACCAAGTCCACTGGGGGGTGGGCAAGTCAATACAAAGTGTCCCAAAAGAGTGTGATGAAGGGGGGGTGAGCTTGTCTGAGGAAGTCCCTCCCTTTCTCACGCAGAACCACCTTCCAAAGTCCCAGTTCAGATGGCAGGGCCAACTTTCCAGCCCTGGGGGGGGGGGGGGGTCTAGCTTAGATATGTGGACTCCAGGCTGAAATCTGGACTTAATTTTTCAGTGTACCAAAGCACAGGCCGTGGCCTTGGCTGGGCATGCCAGTCGCTCTCGCTAGTCGCTCTCCACTCCTCTCCTCCGATGAAACATTTACACGCATGAGTCACTCATTGTCAGGAGCTGGTTGTCAACACTTGCCACATTGAACCAGAAGGCATCAACACACGCGTGCATTTCTCATAGAAAGCAGAATACGAGAATGAGGTAAATCAATACTCAGCATTGTTTTTTGACTTTGCCCTGTTTTGTGCTCGTCGGTGTACTCGTGAGAGGTGGGGGAGAAAATAAAGAGAGAGAGGGAGAGAGAGAGAGAGAGAGAATCAAAACACAGATGTAGGAGGTCTCGGAGTCGTGAGGCAGACTAGAGTAGACACAGTCGTTCACGTCGACAGAATAACAACAGTGTTTCCTAATAGCGGTTACCTTCTGGTCCTTTGGTTTTGGAGCAGATCACAGTTTCAATCATCCAAGAACAGAGAGACCACGATGACAAAGTCAGTTCTCCAAATCTTCCCCCTCATAACAAGTGTTTTTTTCCAAGAACCTTGCGGCTGTTTTGCTTTTGTCTACCTTCAAAACATAGTCACAAGCCTTCCTTCCCCCTCCTCTTCCTTCAGAGTTTCAATCCTCCACCTCCTGCCTATTTTCTTCCTCTTTCTCTCTCTCTTTTCCTCTCTCCCTCTGTCGCTCTCTCGCTCAAATCCAGGAAAAACCTTTTCCACGTATGTCACTCTCTTTCCTTCCTCTCCCTCCCTCTCTCTCTTTCCCTCCCTCTCTCTTTCCCTCCCTCTCTCTCTTTCCCTCCCTCTCTCTCTCTCTCCCTCCCTCTCTCTCTCTCTCTCTCTCTCTCTATCTCCCAGCGCTCACAGTAGAAATCCTGACCTTGTTTGCCAGCGCTGGAAAACAAAAGGGGGTGAGGGGAGGGGATGGCACAGCACGGCGGGCGAGATGACGACGGCAGCAGGCGGTGAGCTCCGCGCAGCCCCCCTCTTCAAGCTGTGGCTGGCATTGTGCTGCCGCTGCCTGCCCCTGTCTCTGCTCTACACCATCTGCTCAGGACTCCTAACGCCGCCGCCGCTGCGGCGCTGAGTTACACAGACACACGGAGAGACAGAGAGAGAGAAAGAGAGAGAGAGAGAGAGAGAGAGTGACAGCAGACGAGACAAAAACAAAAGGAACCCACCCTTTCAGACACGGCTCCACGTCTCCTTTCCTTCCTCTCCCGTGCTTGCCTCTCTCCCTTTCTCTCTCTCTCTCTCTCTCTCTCTCTCTTTCCTCTCTCTCTCTCTGTCTGTCTGTTTATGTGTGTGTGTCTGCCTTGGTCAGCTGTGCGTCGGCTCTGTGTAATGGTGCCGAGTGTTTTCTCCAGCTTGCGTTGGGCTTGCGCAGGCTCCTGCTCAGTTTGTACACACAGCCCTGCTCATGTGATTCGCTGCCTGCATCATGGCTCTCTCCTTACGCCCGCCCCTTCTTTCCCTCCCTCCCTCTCTCCCTCTCTCCTTCCACCCTCACTCCCTCTCACTCTCTCTTGCTCTCTCCCTCCCCCAGCTTCCAGCTGCAGGCTGTTAGGAGGTGACAGTGGAGGCAGACAGGCAGACACACTGAATCTCGTCAGCCCTGTTTTTCCTGGTGGACTGTGACTGGCGCCGTGGGTGACAACCCAGGGCAGCCGAACGAGGAAAGCACGGGCAGACACTGAGGTGAGAAAGTCGACCCGCTGCCGAGAGACCCTTGGAGAAGAAACACAGAGTGCTACTATGTGTGTGTGTGTGTGTGCTTCCCATAGGACGCGAGAGTAGAAAGGACTGGATTTTCTCTCTTTTGTTTACACTGTAAATCTGTGCTCTTCTTGGTGATGGAGTTAAATTCAAGTGTTTCACAGGTGTGTCTTTCTTCACAGGCACCACCTGTGTTTAGTATAGGCCCAGCTCTGTAAAATAGATAGGATATGTGGATAGGATATGTGACTTGCAATCCACCTCTGGGGGGTATTCCAAGTACGTGGTTTATTGACAAACCTGGGTAAATTAACTCAGAGAAAGTGGTAAACTTCTTACAACAAAGCCCTATGGCATTGTTTTGTTAGGAGAATGAAGCCATACAGCTCTTCTATTAGGTTTACCCCATACTCTGAGTTAACTTACCCAGGTTTGTCACTTAACCACATACTTGGAATACCCCCTTGAAGTGCTTTTAATCTCAACAATAATATAATGATGGTGCATGTGCCTTAACATGTTTGTCTTCAGTCTGCTGCAGAAGGACATCTAGATCCACATCGAACTGAAATACAACCCTCCCCCACATGGCCCCAGATCAGTGGCCTCTAGTACCACATGGCTTCTGTTGCCAAATGGAACATTTTTGTTTCCCAAAATGAGGGTCCTTCATGGTCTTCTGTGGGGTGGGGTTCAATGGGCATAAAACCGCAAAAGCTATTTGATTTGGAGAGTAGACAATGAACTGGTCAACCACCACCACCAACAACCCGCCCCACCTCACACACACACACACACACCCCTCTGTCTACTTATCTACCGAGTTTAATCCACTCCTGTGATTGTACTGGGCGGATGGATGCTGCCTGCTATTGTCCTCCAAAGGCTAACAAAGCCATCATCTATATTACAGCATTAATTACACACAGGCTGTAGAAAGCCCCATTGGTTGAGTGCTGGTTGTTTACCAAAAACAGCTGAATAAGTGCAATGTCTCAATCTGCATTTAGCTCCATAAGCTTGCCTAGGATCAAACCCTGAGTTAAGGTCACTCAACATGAGTTATAATATGAGTTGTAATATAGTAATGTAGTTGTTCTCAATCACAGAAAAAATATTCAAACTCAACATCGTAATCTCCTTTTTTTGTTTATAATGTAAGATTTCATGTCAAGGTTGCTCCATTGTGTTCTGTTACAATGACATTTTCATGTCATAAATATGTAGGTTCTAATCTCATAAAAACAGGTATGTCATTTTTGCCTGAAACAGTCTCAATCCTACCCACAAATTGCCAAGAAAAGGCATAGGGTGAGATTGTTTATATCTGAAATGACAGTTTCCTTGTATGGTCATTCCATGGATGACGTGGTTTTGCAAAGGTAGATGAGCTGCAAAGTCACAGGAAAGTGGCTATTTTTAGTACCATGCAACTGACAGGAGCATAACAACTGCGCCTCCAAGTGGAGAAAGTTTAAAAATACAAGCTGTACTGTGTGGATATTCTCAGTTCAGTTGGTGCCATGAGCTATCAAAATTGAGGCTTACAAATGCAGTTACATGTCTATGTCTCATTTGTAAACATCATTTTGTTGAGACAAATTGGCATATTCTAGGAGACAGTGAATATTAAAAATGAGTACAATTTTCACACAAAATGTAATGATGTTAACATACAATGAATGAATGCAAGAAAGATTTGTATGTTGTCAAGGCACAACCTTGGTCTTGTTCTTTTATAGATTGACTCGCCATTACAATCATAAATGGAGGAAATGGCCAATGTCCTAATAGGGCTGCATGAGAAGGCCACAAGAGATTGGTTTTGTGCGTCTATCTTTCGTCTGAAAGATTTCATTACATGCTGAAATTCATCACACAACATGCATTCATCTTCAACATCTTTCATACTGCAGTTGTATATGAAACGAAGGTGCAGTTGTTTGCCATAAGGATGTGTCTTTCTCTATGGTTACTGACTGACTTTAAAGAGGAAGTCAATTACAGGAACAGAAAACATGAACTAGTACTAGTAGATGTGTGTATGTTTCAAGAGAAACTAAAGTAACTGGTCTCTCTTAGCAAAAGTCTTTCTCCATAGCCTCGATGTTGTTCTGCAGTGTGTAGTTGGACCACTTGTGGAGGCGGCTGTAGAGGGGCGCTCCCTGGTTCTCCCGGTATAGGTACACCCCTGTGATGCGGTTCCACTCCAGGCTGGGGACCTCGGCCTTGACGTCGGCCGTGCTTTCCAGAAGCTCCTGCTCGTCCTTGTCCAGGGCCACAAAGCCGAAGAAGCTGCGCACGTTGCGGATGGCCTGGATGTGCGCGTGGGCATCCATGGTGCTCTGGAAGACTTTGCTCTCCTGGGAGCGGAAGTGGGACCAGTACGCCTCCTGCTGGTAGCCCAGGGGAGAGCAGCAGCGCCTGAGGCACAGCATCAGGAACACGAAGAGGGACACGAAGCCCACCAGTATCCAACCCAGCAACTGTAGGGCAATGACAGATACTCAAATACACAAATATAGACACACACACACACACAAGCAATACTGCATATTGCATATTGCATTACATTAATGGACTTTACATTATTGGTACATTATTATATTACTGGGTTCTATCAAGTCAGAGACTGTTAGGCAAAAAGGCCATAGCTATTATGTATTTCACAAGTTCAACAACCTCACTAACAACATGGATTGTTACTGCTTGCCTAAACATTTTTCCATTTCTCTTAAAGTAAAAGAAATTACTGTAACTTTCTGGAAATGCCAACATTTTCTCTTAATGATAGACAGATTTTCCCTTTAAGATGTCGGATGATGTTTGTTTATGTTTATGTTTCCTAGCAGACACTTTTATCCAAAACAGCTTTCATCATATCTGAACAAAAGAGCAAACAAATCACCCCAGAGAGGTAACTCACTCTTTCCTTCAGTGCTCTCCAAGAAACTACACAGTGTTTTGTTATTGTATAAGTAAAGTAAAGTATATATACTCTTTCGTTCCGTGAGGGAAATTTGGTCTCTGCATTTATTCCAATCCGTGAATTAGTGAAACACATTCAGCACACACAGTGAACACTAATCCCGACAGTGAGCTGCCTGCTACAGCGGCACTCGGGGAGCAGTAAGGGGTTAAGTGCCTTGCTCAAAGGCACTTCAGCCGTTTTTACTGGTCAGGGATCAAACCGGCTACCCTCCGGTTACAAGTCTAAAGCCCTAACCAGTAGGCCACGACTGCCCCATGGCTGCTGGTTGTTTGGAGGACAGGCTCCCCTCACTTTGTTTGTTTCCAGTTTATGGAGCCAAGGCTGTGTAAGAAGACCAGGGAGGTATTCCAAGTATGTGGTTTAGTGACAAGCCTGGGCAAGTTAACTCAGAGTAAGTGGGGAAACCTTCTACAACAAGAGCCCTATGCCATTGTTTTGTTAGGTGAATGAAGCCATACAGCTCTTCTATTAGGAAGTTTACCACTTACTCTGAGTTAACTTACCCAGGTTTGTCACTAAACCACGTACTTTGAATACCCCCCTGGAATTTTTACATACTCCGAGAATGGAGAGCTAGCGGATCGGGAGGAGAAAGTTGAATGTTACAAATAGTGTTAGATGGTAGAAATCACCATTGCTTACCCTAGCTTACCCAACCCAACCTTGCCTATTTAAGATGTTAATTTAATTTAGTTTATTATAGGGACATGTGTATTTTTGCTATTCATTTATTTGTTTATTTATTTTCATGTGAACTTAATTTGCACATTATCAGTCCAGAAATGTATAGGCCTATGCTTTGTGGCACTGTGCACTTTGCAAGGCAGGTTCATCTGGTCAGTTTTTGAAACAGACGCCCCAATGTATTAAATACAAATACTGTGAACAAACACTTTTTGTTCCTTTCCAGGAATATTTTTCCCTTCTTCTGTTACACATACATCATCATGATATATCATAGATCAAATTGTCTTGCAATGAATAATTGCAATGAAGAGTAGAATCACTGTATCATGATACCATCGTTATCATGAACAAAATTGTATTGTAGTTTAGAGTAGGCCTACACCAGTGTCTTATGTAATTATTCTTGCATCACTAAATGTCGCAAAAAGTGTCCTCCTTTTTGGTGTTATGGAAATGGTCACTCTACTAATGCAACATCAACAAAACCTAATCTTCTGACATTTAATTGTTGTGTTGTTTTTGTTCAATCAATATTTTCTTATCCGAAGCTGTGCTCCAGGATTTTATGTTTAATTATTTTTAAAGCACTCCAGAAAAAAAGGGCAGTAGCTCAAGCCCCCTTTGATGTGCACATGCTTGCTAAGGTCCGATAATGCCACATTTCTGCCATTTTTATTGCCTGACTAAAATTTGATACCAACTATTGAACACCCTGAAAATAGTATTTTACATCTACAGAATTACATCACAATTCACTGGTTTGGAAGCAACAAAATGGCAAATCACACCTTTAAGAGGAAACTGGTGTTTCCGTTACCACTAAGATATTATCAAGGGAGTCTACACTACAGGGAAACAAATAATACTGTTAATATGCCTGCAAGTGATCAAGTGGGTTAACTCAGTGTCAGGGCTGTTCGATGTCAAATTATCATGTCTGTATTTAGAACAGTCCCACTTCACTCATGCAAATGAGAAGTTAGATAACTGAAAGAAGTTGCTGACCACTTAGAGTTAAAAATAAATTTAATCACTTTTGATGATCTCTGCCTCCCACAAGTGGTGTAAGGAAATCCCCCGTGACACATTTTGTTTAGATTCAACAATTACAAACAAAAACCCCAAAGACTTCTCACCATTAGTTTAACAAACATGCCACAAAAATCAAGAGGTTTTAAGTAGGGACAGAGTCAGTGTTACAAACATGAAGTTATGATTACTGCGTGACTATTACTGAGTTTGGCAAACTACTGTACCTGAGACTCGTACCGTAGTCTCCTTTCAATCACATTCCAGAAATGTAACAGCTCCACAGGAACATGCTGGCATGGAAAGCCAGCCATGATTTCGTGCACATCCGAGTAGTTACTGGGGAAATCCTTAATGGACGCCGGGTCCACAAACTCACTCAGGGCGCAGACGTACGCCTCGCCCCTGAGCAGCGACAGCACCATCCAGGTGATGGGGGCCACGGCCGCCCGTCCCACGATGGAGGCCAGCAGCGCGAACACGGCCACCCCCGAGAGCTTCCGGCACCTTCTCAAGCGACACTCGGACAGGATGTCCCACGTGTTGTGGTTCAGCATCACCCCCACAAGGAAGAGGGCCAGGGCAGGCACGCCCATGGCTGTCAGGCCGTACAGGTAGTTCCGTGCCGTGGAACACGGGCAGCTGAAGGCAAAGATGTTGTAGGCCGTCTGTCCGCCGACCGTTCCCAGGGCAACGAGCCCATTGAAGATCATCACATCCTTGCTCTTGAAGAAGAGGGACATGAATTTGAAGTTCTCACGGACCAGGTCAGCCATGGTTGCAGATTGTACAGGGTTTTGTAAAGTATAAAATCTAGACTGGCAGACGTTCCTGGTTCCTTCCTCTAGTTCACTTCACACTTTAAAATATCAACCAATAAGGGAGAGGCAGTGAAAAGTAAAGTCCCAGAGAGAGAGAGATAAAAGAGAAAGAGAGAGAGAGACCATGAATGGATCAGTTTTCAGTGTACATGCCAGTCATTGCAAACATGCAGAGACCCGACTCAGGGGTCAGGTTGCAAAGAAACTCATAGTGAGAAAACAGCTGCAATATGTAATTATTCAATACCTATTCAATAGCCTTTTCCCATACACAAACACAGACACACACATAGGCTACAGAGAGAGACTGAGAGAGAGAGAGAGAGTTACCCAGGGCCGTAGTCACCATAGACATTGAGGGGGACGTGTCCCCCCCCAATATTCAAATATGACCAAAATGTCCCCCCCAATATTCGGACATAGAAAAATAAAGAAAGAATAAAGCGCTATACTAGGCCTAAAGGAAACCAACACGTACTGTATCTGAAATGTAATCAAACGTAAATAACGCACAAATTAGTGACCTATGGTTCCAGAGTAGCCTACACCCCTGAGTGGTTTGTCCAGGTGATTTTCCGTTTTTCGTTAATGGAGTGCGCTATCAAAAGCTTCCATTTACTGCACCCTACTGCGGTGAGGTAGGGCTGTTAACAATATCGCAAAAGCTACTGGTACAATTTTCACAAAACTTCTTGAAAAGGTGTAGCACATGCTAAGGAAATCCCATACATGTTTGGAGCCGATCAGACTGAAAGGGAACATTTTCCATATTGTAGCCTATTCTCGCAATGATAGCGAAAGTGAAAAGTTTTATTTTAAATGATGAATTTGTGCAAGCCTGTGTCATTTCTTTCACATCTTTCAACATAAATAATGCATTCATATGCTAGTAGTAATGCCAGAAATTACCGTTTATAGGCCTCTTAGAAATGATTGTTGCATCTTGCCATGGGCGGATTATGAACTTTCGGACCCCTGGGCCCAGATGTATTAAGGGCCCCCCACAAACTTTTAATTTGTTTGAAGTGATTTCCTGTATTCTGGTGCATTTTGGGGATGGCCAATACTAAATTCGATCAGATTCATAGCTTACATCCTGATTTGTTGATATTGAGGCAATGATTCCATGCAAAGGCTTGGGCTTCAGGGCCCCCTGACCCCTTGGGCCCCTGGGCCTGGGCCCGCTAGGCCCGTGCAGTAATCCATCCCTGCATCTTGCATATTATTTAGATGCGCACTCAATCGTGCATCCATGCAGGCAAAACGATCAAATGTGGCGACGTTTACAATAGGCCTACGTGATAGCCTACAGTTAATGTGAATCGCGGACAATAACCAAAGAAAGGAATTTGCACCTCCATTCACCAATTAAAGGCTGTAGTAGGCCTAATGTTTCTACATGTTGGCACAAAACGTCATTTCTGTCAGAAGCCAGTCTATAATGCATACAGGGGTAACATGAGGTGGGTCAGACAGAAGAGGGGCCAGTCTTAGTAGCCTATTCCTGAATCCTGTCCCTTTCAAACTATGTTAAAATTGTGTGATTAGCCGCCAGCATAATAAAATCTAAATTAAAAGACAAAATCTTATTAGGCTCCAAACCTATGAGTCTAAGCCTTAGTTTAAAAAAATCTTCAGGTGTAAGTAATAAGTCAAAGAACCACAGTGTAATATGAGGTTATCACAAGATACTCTAGTTTGTAATTTCTTTTAAAGTATACATTTTGAACACAAATGGAGTCACGGGTCCAGGGATGAACCAATGAAGTTGCTTCTTCTCCACCCTTCTCTTTTCACAAAACTCACCAGAAGGGGGGGGGGGGGGGCATCTGTGTCCAGGGGTTCATAATCCATCCATGCCATGCCTATGTCCGTCAAAAGTTTGGAATAACCTAATTGACTGACCTAACGACTTGTTTGTGATTTTTAATAATATTTTTGCATGGTAGGAAATGTATTGAAATTCTGTTTGGGGGTCCCCCAGACCCCACCACAGATTTGGTCCCCCCCAATGTTGACATCATGACTACGGCCTTGGAGTTACCTAATGAAAGCATAATTGTCACCCTTAACATTTTCTGGGTAATAAACACTCAGCAGCCATTGCATTGTTAGGGACTGTCAATGGTCCGACGCGAAGTCCATTTATTTCTGATAATGGATGCATGGAAGGGCATAACCCCGTTTATACCATGGTCACTTAGGCTACGAAATTAATAATACAAAATGAGTTTTAGACCTAAAATCGTTCGTTTTTTCAGCTGTTTATCGCAACGCTGTGGAATGTTGATAAGTCACAGCTGAGCGGACTAACTCAGGCGTTGTCAAGCAACGTCATAATAATTTTAGGTGTAGTCAGAGCCATAGCCGCTCTGGGTATCACTTTTTAAACGACACCTGTTTCAACCTAGACCATGGTATAACAGTGGAATAATGTTAATGTGTCTTTTTTTTCTGACTAGGTTTTTCTTGGTCAGACACTGGCAACAATGTATCTTACCACACGCCTTGTGCTTCCACCAACACAGCCATAGGTCCACATATGGGCACAATTGATTTGCTATTTAGACAATGTGTGAACCAGACAGGAAAATGATTACTGAATTGGGCACAAAATAGCAAAACCACATTGTGTCCCACTTGGGTCATTACTGTGTTGGGCAAGAGATAGTGCCCTTTGACTTACCACAGTAATGTGTATGAATTGAGTTAATAGACTTCTCTTTCCTTGTGTACAAAGCCGTTGGTCAATCGCCAGCTCTTTTCAGAAGCGAAATTATCATCCATTTCCAGTCAAAACATTTTCAACAAGATAAACCACACATCCATAAACTGGACCACATTAACTGTTGTTGTTGAGTTCTGAACTGCACCAAATTTCATGTGTCTGATTAACCTGACATCCTCTGGGGGTATGCCAAGTTTCGTGGAATTTCATCCATGGGGGGGTATAAAATAAATGCATTTATGTGTACATTTAGTGACTGTACACCCATCGGCCTGTAGATGGTGGTGTTGAGCGAAGGGTTACTGGTAGAGGATGATAAGAGGAGCTACAAGGCAAGACCGTCTTACACACACTCTCTCACAAACACGCACACACACACATGCACGCATACACACACACGCTCACATGTACACACACTCTGATCTGCATTTACAGTATTGGTGTTACGTAGTTTGTCCACCAGATAGCGCAGCGTCTTGCTGCAAGACAGAGCCATATAGGGCTCTGCTGCAAGACACATTTATTACTCCACTTCACTTCTGAAAACCACTATGGATAGCTTACGGTTTCACAGCTTGTGGCTTGTGTATTCATGGTAGGATGATTTTCAGTTGAAATGTGATTCCCATTTCTTCTTGAAGCCGAAATAAACCTGAGAATGTTTATCGGACATGCTTGGTTTTTACTGCAGGTACGTAAATCTTTCACCAGCTTAATATGATAGGTAAAATAGCGTTAATGTTTTCATTGGTTGAGTGATGGAGGCTAGTTTGATTGTTGGTGTAGTTGTGAAACATAAACGCGGTTATACCAAACAAATTGATGACAGCACTGTATTGTCTCTTTCGACTGTCATCCCATTGTGTTCTGACCATACTGACAGGAGTTAAGTTAGTTAGCCACAACACTAACGTTTGCTAATGCTATAGTTTGCTGATGGAAGATACAGTATACAGGGCATCAGTCTATGATACACCCTAAATACCAGGCTAGGACATTTCTGCTTGCTAAATATGGTTTTCTGCTGTTGACTCGCTCACAGTCCTTGGTGGCCCTGTCAGCTGCTTTGTAAAATGTTGCATTAAGACCACAAAAAGTCTACACAAAATAAATGTGAGCATGAGCTAACGTTCATTCCCAAACTGCAGTGCCACATTTGACATTGTTTTGATAGGATAGATTGATAGATTAACTAACCACTTGTAACTCCTGAGTTACAGTTTTTCTCAGTCGCTTTGGTGCTTTTCTGACATCACTATTAACATTTGCACAGCAGTTCTCAAAACAATTAGTGCAAACTGCAAAACCTAGTGAATAATCTGCAAGAGCACGTCAGTTGCTCAAAATGGATAGTCCATTCCTCAAAAGCAAGTATTTATGTCAATGAAACTGCCAGTGTCATCAAAATGAGAAGTCTTCACACCATTGTTTATGAACAAGATAGTAAATGGCTTTGTCATGTTTTCATTATGGCAGTTTATTCTCTCAGTGTTTTTCCATGCAAAAAAAGGTCAGAACTCGGTGACACTACCTGAACATGCTCAAGACAGCACTATACAGTACTTGTACAGCCATTTGAAAACTACAGTAAAGTTAGAAATTGCTGGAGTTGGGAGAGTAAGTGAGTACAAGACACTGAATATGTACGTTTCACATTTTTACTGTATATGCTCTTTGCAATTCTACAGCATTGTAACATAATTTGATAACTAGTTGACCAATTTTGTATGTAATGACTCAAGCAATGAAATGAAGACTATTAGTTTTATTGGGAACAACTATTCAGCATCCATAAGTTAGTTCATTTTGACTGACATGACAAAGCAACTGATACATGTCCAAAAGCATTTGCAATTTGTTCAGAGAAAGGAGAAATTGCTACTATGATGTGCACAAATGACTAAACGTTGTGGAGGTTGAACTAATAGTTATGAGAATTTTCATTCTGATCTGAGAAAAGCACCAAAGCGACTGAGAAAAACTGTAATCATGAATTATAGTATCAGGAAGTGGTTTATAAAATATGTATCCTCACCCTAACTAATCATTAGTGCATGCGTATGTAACAACGTAACAATGGAAATATTACTTCATCAACAAAATATTATTGCATATAAACATATTTTAGATATAGGCTTGACAAATGATGAGTTGTGTGTAGTTATTATAAAGTGTTACCAGTTAAGGTATTATAATATAATATTCAACATTCATTATTAAATGCTTAGCTGAAATTATGTTTTTCCCTATCATCTTTCCCTATCATTTTTAAAGCATGCCTACCTGCAGGCATGCAATTGGGCTGTGGGTTTTCTACAGGAATAGCATGAGGGATCGGATCAGAGGACAATACAGTAGACTACAGTAAACAAAAAGCAGAGACAAATCAACACAAAACACTTGCTGTGTTAGCTGTGTGTGTGTGTGTGTGTGTGTGTGTGTGTGTGTGTGTGTGTGTGTCTATGAGTGAATGTGCGAATAGTATGAAATTACTTGATGTAGCAGACATTTTTTCACCCGGATTAATAGGCCTACTCATTTTATTCACAATAAGGCTAAACATGCATTACTCCTAAAGGACAGCATGCAGACTTGAGATATAATTAGCAAGCACATTCCCTGTAAAACAGCCAGACAAACTCACGCCTCATAGTCCTGAGATGAAGTTCACCGCTCTTCCCAAACACTCAGCTGTCCGTGGAATCAACACTACCCTCCCTCAGGGCACTGCTAATTGGCACGATTAGCTGGATGAATACTAGATGTATCTGCTAGTATTTTTGTCTCAAAAACTTGGTGCCCATGATTGGGACAGACAAAGAAAGAGGGCAGAAAGATGGGCTGGACTATGACTCAAAGGAGGCCGGAACTGGCGTCTGGTTTCCTCCCCGGTGGAAAAAGGGCTTTTTTAAAGTGGAAACATGTGTGGTATGGCACGGCATCACGTGGCTGTTCCCTCCACACGCAGAGAGAAAAGTCCCTCCAGTATGCCCAGCAAGAGAGCTAGCTGTGATTGTAAGACCATTTCACCAAACAAAAACAACATACCAACAAACACAAAAGTGTCCATACTTTCATTGGTTTTAGGTTTGTGAACTCGACACAATGTTTGCCTTTCCCCTTAAATTCCTCTGCAGTGAATCACAACATAACACTAACAGTAAAACACTTCAATGCCCTCAGCCCATTGGGACTACATATGGTACCAATACACTATTTACAAGAAACCCATGATCATTTACGTTACCTCAAAACAAAGTTCTGCATCAAGTAAGTTACATGAAAGATTCAGACTAGATATTATCTTCATGCAGCAAAGTGGAATTATATGTTTCTTAGTTCATTAAGCGCTTCTTATGCGTTATGGTTTGTGTAGTATTGTTTATTTTCATTAGGCTGTTGATTGACATTGTTGTTTTTATTGATATTCTTCTTAATGTAGTCCATGCTATTGTTGTTGTTATTATAATATTGATTGAATGGACATTAGTGTTTATTATTGCTATTTTCTTTCATTTTCATTGTTTATTTCATTAGGCTATTGATTGAATTGATATTGTTGTTTATTATTGCTATTGTAGTCTGATCAACATTATTAATTGTTCCCTGTTAAATGTAAGTATTATATTGTTTTGTATTTGTGTGTCACTTTGGACAAAGGCATCTGCCAAATCCCATGACCATAACTGAGACTAGAGGGCGATAGAGGAAAGTGTAGAAACACACACACACACACACACACACACACACACACACACACACAAAACACTAACCCAACTTTTTGCTGAGAAAATTCACAAATGTTTTGGAGCATTTTTATGTCATGTCATGTTCATGTGTAAGACAAGTAATGGCTTTTTGTAGCTGTACAACCAACTACAGTGAACAAAGAAAATGTACGTTCCTCCGCAGACCAGAACTGTATCCACCATTTATAGACCATGACATCAGAATCCACAAATTTCCATGCACTTGTCCCTGAAGAAAACTTTTTCATTTTATGAATTCTCTTCTGAATAGGAGACTGGTCTAAATATTTAGATTATAAATGTTTTAGATCATACGGCCCTTTCAGAGGACAGTCTGAGTAAGGCCTGCTGAACTTCTATTATTCAGACCAAGCCTTTGAACAAAAGAACATCTGTTTATTTATAGTGGTTTTCGGTGCATTTGTACACGTTGAATAGGTTATGAATGAGACATTATATGACAACCTTTTAAAAAAGGATATCAACAACTTCTGCTTTACATTCCTTCAACTCATCTTGAAGTCTAGCCTCTACAGACATGGGACTAGGGTGATGTCTCTACTGGAATGTGTCTGTTCCGAATTTTTAAGTCTTTTTATTCTCCCACAAAATCTCATAGAAGTGGCTGGCCGAGCAGTCACGTTGCTCTGTTAATTTCAAGATGAACAGAGAGACACTCCTCTGTTGTTTGCATCCCTATTCAAGGTCATAGGCTGTGGAGGCAACACATGCAAATTCAAACAAAGTAAATCTGAGCCACCTCAAATGACTCAGCAAGAGCAGCCTAATACAATTTGACACCATAACCTCAACCCCAGTCACACCCAGCCACTCATTATTCAATTGTAATATATATTTATCTATCGGTATATGTCTACCTCTATGTTTCTAGATGTAAAGCCTTCACTTTCCTTTGGTCCTGTCCATAAAGGTGATGAAAGAATACAGGCACCTACTCACAATCTACCTACTAGTAGATTTATCATAGGACAAAGTCACAAAGTCTTTTGCGTCTGTGTGATCTCTAGGATGCAAACTCAAGTCTTTTATGTTCCCACGACTTGGGCTGTCAGTTGAAGTGGAAGTAGCTTCATGAAATGACTGAAGGAAACCACCATATGATATCCACAAACTTCAACCAGTTTCAAGCCCATTCGTTCCTATACATCCGAGAAGACTGCCCGTCCCTGGTCATCTTCCCAGGTGATACAGGCTCTGGGTCTGTACGCCATCTTAGTCACGTCCAGCTCAGGCTTACTCTGGTACCAAGCGTGCAGCAGGTGGTCCACCTGGTCCTGACGGGTGATGCCGTGGAGGCGCTCCTCCTCGTCCTCTTCCTCAAACTCATCCCGTCGGCAGGGGCGGGTGATGAGGGCGCGGGCCAGTGGCAAACGCAGTACGGAGTCATCACGCCTGCCTTCGAAGAACTGCACAACACACTTGCGGGCGAAGTCACGTGCATGCAGGACGCAGGTCTCGTCGAACAGCTTCTGCTCGATGTCCAGGTAGTTGCTCCAGTATCGCGTCTGCAGAAAGCCGGCATGGTTGAAGCAGGGCTTGACGACGCGACCCACTGCACCCAACAGAATCAGGAACAGCAGAATGGACCAGCCTATTGCCTGGGCAATGGTCAGAGAGAATACAAACAGAAAGGCATAAGAACAAAGGGTCATGTTGTGTAACTCCACTTTGTTTTGTAAAGCATGACACTATTGTTGTCTGTCAGTACATATTTATTGTTTCAAATGACTTGTCTTGAGAACATTATTTTAACACATATAGCTTCAGTGAAAACACATAGTGTGTTAGTTTCGACATTTAACCTCTTCAATAACATCCATGAAGCCAGTCACCTGAGAATAGCAGCGGACATAACGTGACACGGCCTTGCGGAAGGTGGTGTTTTGGAAGATGGCGTCCTCCTTGCAGGGCACCTTTGCCAGGATCCTGGTCATCTCTAGCCCTGTGTTGTTCGGAATGCCACTGAAGTAGTTTGGATCCACGTTCATGCTGAACGCACACACAAAGCATTTCCCATCCAGAAGGGTCACCAGGATCCACACCATGGGGGCCAGAAGGCTCCTCTGGATCATGGCTGAAAACAAATGTCTGACAGAGACAATATTACACCATTCACATATCTTTTGTACAAATCAGCTATTCAAGAAAAGGTTTCAAATTACTGTTATTAAATGAACTAATGAACTAAATCCAATGCAAACACCAACACTGACTCAATATATAAAAACAAGACACTGTTGCATATGTGAATTACAGGATAGATTTCATAATATTCAGTCTACAAGAAAACGCTTAGAAGACTCACTTGATCACAGCAGGATTTTTGGATCGTTTCCCTATGGGTCTTAGCCATTCTTCCATCATAACACCCGTGTGTCGGTTGATTAGCACTCCCAGTAGGAAAAGTATGAGCGGGGGTACGAACATGACTCCTAGTCCGTATAATTTGTTATATTGAGGCATGCACGGACAGTTAAAATCAAAACTAGTATAAAGTTTTACACTGATAAGTGCCAAAATAGCACAGATTCCGTTAGATATTGACTCAGAGTTGGACTGAAAGTATTGCAGAACTAATTTAAGACGCTCCATAATTTCGCAGAATTGAAAAGTAAAACGGCCAGAACTGTTTATTTGTGGAGGTTAGGTTTCTTTCGCCTAGAATCTCCCACAACAGCCGAAAACTGCAAACTAGTCTAATCCCTTAAACCAACGTCAATATCAGCCAAACCAAATCGCGAAAGCAATCTGATTTTTGGATTTTTGTCTAATTCACACGGAATCCCTGCGTTCGTTCTCCAGAGTCTATATGGAGAGAACGCAACGGATGGAAAGACGTGAAAGGCTGTTCATTTGCTAAGTTCCGATTTCACACAACAGCCGAAAACAGTTAGATTAAATAAATTACTCGGGTGTCCAAATCAAATAACTCAACACAGTCTGAATTTTGCACTCGTTTGATTCCAAATCGAATTCCTACGTTCGTTCATCAGATCCTGAGCGAACGCTCGATATGGCTGCGCACCTGTGATGTATCCTCCACCGCACCCTTGTAACCCCAGTTCCTGGACTGAACAGGTTCAATGCAAACTTTGTTCCTTTGGTTATTGGCCTAAACATCAAACCATTGGTTGAAGAAACTGCAGGATTTACGGATAGTGATCTTCTGCTTGAAAAATGAAACAAATCGAAAAACTATTGCACATTGTCTATTTTATTTTCCATACAAGATAATCCCAAAACCAGTTGGATTTACTTGATCTATTTTTGCCCTCTTGTGGTGCCATGTTCAGACGACAAAAATCACTGGCACTGCTTACAGAAGAGGCAGAAAGATAGCTAAAATTGCTTACAGAACAAAGGTATAGGGCTAATGTTTCTGATAGAAAGGTGTCAGAACACACAGTGCATGGCAGTTTGTTGTCTATGGGACTCCATAGCCGCAGACTGATCAGGGTGGCCATGCCGACTCCTGTCCAATCGATCCACTTGATCTTGATCTTTACCTTCTCAGCCCAACAGAAGTCATCTTTTGCAAATGATTTAACACATTTTCATTGGTTTAACACATGTTTCACATCCTTTTTCAAAACATTTAACACAGTTATCATACAAAGAATCCAAACTTCTTTGGATTAAGTGTGTGAGACAAATGGAAAATATTTATTCACAGCTAATAGATATTGCTTGCAAAATTATGAACTTGTAATGTCAATATTTGAATCCCCTTTGCACTATTCTTCAATCAGCAATCATTCATTATCCATAAGAGATGCCATGTCTGTTCTGTGTTGCTATTTGCAAGTATGGATAAGGCACATTTAGAGAAGGTACTGTATTGTCTATTTAGTGAAGAAAACAGTACAAAAGCTGAGAAGTCCAGGTGTTTACAGTTTTTCTTGATTGCTTTGACCTGCTTAAGGAAACTGGGATCCACTTGGTCTTCGTGAACACTTTCTTTGCACAGCAGAAGTCATCTCTTGCGAATGTGTTCACATGTTTTCACTGGGTTCACACAGTTCTCACATCCTTTTGCAAAACAGTTAATACAGATGTAAGATGTTTTGCAAGCAAAATGTGTCATTTTGGCCAGAGTGCTTTTGTTCAGACATGGGTGTTAACTGTTTTGAGAATGTGATGTAGGAGGAGAAAAAATGTAATGTACAGTAGGTCTATTTTAATTACAAGTTGTAGTTCAATGAAATTTGTCTTGTCTAGGTGCTTACTGTACAGTAGGTATTATATGCCAATGACAATTACATCTTGGGAGGAATGAATTCAATTCATTTTTATTCAATGTTGTCTTTTCACAGTTTTACTATGGCACTGAGTAAGCAAAAATGAAGGCTGAAATTCATAATTTTGAGAACTATGTTTTGCATTTTGATGTCCAGTGTGTAATGCTTGATTGAAATCACACAGTGATTTGACTACAAGATAGATAGATAGATAGATAGATACTTTATTTATCCCCAAGGTCTGGAAAAGATGTGTTGTTTGAAGGCAAAATTTGCTTTTGCTGCATGTTTTAAATGTTTTGAGAGAGTAAGAGCCTTTTGCAATCAAAATGTGTAATTTTGGCCAGAGTGCTTTTGCTTAGACCTGCGTGTTAATTGTTTTGAAAATGTGATGTCAGAGTTGACACAAGCATTACAGTTTTTCTCAGTCGCTTTGGTGCTATTCTCACATCACTATTAACATTTGCACAGCAGTTAGTGCATTTCTCAAAACAATTAGTGCAAACTGCAAAACCTAGTGGATGACCTGCAAAAGCACGTCACTTGCTCAAAATGGATAGTCCATTCCTCAAAAGCACGTATTCATGTCAATGAAACTGTCAGTGTCATCAAAATGAGAAGTCTTGACATCATTGTTTATGAACAAGATAGTCAAATGGCTTTGTCATGTTTTCATTATGACAGTTCTCTCAGTGTTTTCCAATGCAAAAAAAGGTCAGAACTCAGTGACACTACCTGAACATGCTCAAGACAGCACTATACAGTACTTGTACAGCCATTTGAAAACTACAAAGTTACACATTGCTGTAGTTAGGGGAGTAAGTGAGTACAAGACACTGAATACGTACATTTTTACTGTATGCTTTTTGCAATTCTACAGCATTGTGACAGAATTTGATAACTAGTTCAACAATTTGGTATGTAATGACTCAAGCAATGAAATGAAGACTATTAGTTTTATAGGGAACGACTATTCAGTATCCATAAGTATAGTTCATTTTGACTGACATGACATATGCAAATGATAATGTTAAAAAACAGCAGAGAATTGTATGAAAGCAACTGATACATGTCCAAAAGTATTTGCAATTTGTTCAGAGGAAGGATAATTTGCTACTATGATGTGCACAAAATAAATGACTAAATGTTGTGGAGGTTGAACTAATAGTTATGAGAATTTTCATTCTGATCTGCAAAAAGCACCAAAGCGACTGAGAAAAACTGTAAAGTGATTGAGAAAAACTGTAATGTGGATTCTTAAAATGTAAATTAAAAAATACATCCATTTAAACATTTTAAATTAACATATAATTTAGAATTTATACCTGGCCTTGAACCAATACTAAAGGAGTCCTTACTCTTCATTCACCAGTAAATATAGAACAGTCTGCAAGACGTTAAAGAGATGAAGAGGTTGGTGGAGGCTTTTTGGTTCTGGGCTGTAGTACCACTATTGGTCAACGGGGGGTGAAAATGAGCTGGTATTGGTGGGGCACATTGGTGAAGCTGCTGCGCTCTGGCTTTATGTCAATGCTGGATGGTCCTCCAGAGGTGCTGAGGTGGAACTGCTGCACTATGGACACCATGAAGAGCAGAAGCTCCATCCTCGCCAATGACTCACCTGCACACACCCGTTTACCTGAGAAATACACAACACAACACACACACACACACACACACACACATAGATAACATTTACTCATTATTTATCATCTGTCGACTTAGACGGTTAAATGGAATGAAAGGAGTTTTACCCTCTCTCTAATATGTATTCAAGATTCAAGATTAACTCTATCCTTCTACCTGCAGAGAAGGGAAGGAATGCTGGGTTCTTCTTGAAGTTGCCGTTCTTGTCCAGGAAGTGGTCAGGGTTAAAGGTCCAGGGTTTCTCCCATTGGTCCTCGTCCCGGAGCACAGAGTGCAGCATGGGGATGATCACAGTGTCCTGCAAGGGGTCAGAGGTCAGGAAGTGTGCAAACACTGGGGTGTTTTAAAGTAACCCCACTCTGAGTTCTGAGTGAAAAGTCTTATGCTTGTGGATGGATAAACATAAGGGCTGGTTCAGACAGGCTGTGTGGCGTGAGCCTGTCAGCTGCGTGGCGTGTCCATGTTTTTATTTCGGCTCCCATGTTAACAGGCTATAGCTTGCAGACTGCCTGCGTGACACGCTCGAGCCGCGTCGAAAAAGCGTGCCTGCTGGAAATAGGACCAACGGCTATTTTTCACGCAGCACGCAAGCGTGTTGGAAGCGTTTCCATTCAAAACAGTTCGCCACGCGCAACAGACACACCACATTCACGCCACACAGCCAGTCTGAATCAGCCCTAACATATCTTATGGATGTTTATGTTTATGTAACTTAGGTGTACCTTAGGAATGGTGTAGCCCTTGAATGAGATGTCCTTGGTGGCATAGTGGGGAACATTGAGAGGTACAAGGTCCATATAGCGCTGAACTTCATGGATGACAGCATCAGTGAAGGGGAGGGACTTCCTGTCCTCCATTTGCGGGACACCGTGTTGGCCAAGCAGCGAATCAATCTCCTTATGCAAACGTTCTGCAGAAATGAGGAAAAACAGATAAAACTTCCATATAGACATATGGATTGGACCCATATGCACTTAAACCTAATCCATATCTCTCACTTTCCCTAAGTATGTGTGAGTTTGTGTGTGTGTGTGTGTGTGTGTGTATGTGTGTGTGTGTGTGTGTGTGTGTGTGTGTGTGTGTGTGTGTGTGTGTGTGTGTGTAGCCCATGGTTTTACCTTGAGTGTCCGGGTGCTTTATGAGTATCGTAAGGGCATATCTGATGGTTGTGCTGGTGGTCTCAGTCCCAGCCAAGAAAAGGTTCATAACCGTTGCTACCAGGTTATCATAGTGGAACTCTGTTGTTGCGATGTCTTTCTCCTAATAGTTAGACATAAGTTCATCATATTGATTCTTTTGCATAGCACCGGAATGACAGAGTTTGTACAAAGATGTGAAATAAGAGGTGTGCTATCTACATTAAGCAACTTACCTTCTCGAGTCTGATGAGGAAACAGTCGATGAAGTCTCGAGGGTTGTCTGGGTCCAGAGTTTCCTTGTGCTGATGGATCTTTTCTTTAATAAAGGCTTTCGTTTCCTCCATCTGTTTGAACATAGTTTGATGAGGGCCGGGGAGGTGATCCATCAGCTTGGGGAAGATGTTGTACAGCTGTTTGGGGGAGAGGAAAATGGAATGGCTTACAAGGTATGCTGGTATCTCTACTAGTCATCAACTGAATATTGAACAAGACTGATTTGATTGACTGAAGAAAAAGGTGGACTGTGTTTTTGTGTGAGACTTGTTGTGTGAGCATATTAGTGGCAGGCTTCTGCAAAATGCATAATTCTGAATTTGGCCATTCAATTCATGAATTGAATTGGAATTGGAATAGACCTGAAGTTCGCCTACAAAAAAGTTGCCCGGCATCTGGCGATTTTCCCCACGGGAAAATAACATGGGGATTTTGAATTATTGCACCTGTTAAAGTCTCTCGTGGGGATGAAAAAGTCTGAAATGCAGAAGTTTTCCTGAACACACTTTTTTGCTACACCAGAGGTAACTTGCTAACTAACTTAATGGAAAGTTGCATCGCACGTTAGCTCTGGGATAACAAAAATCAAAGTGTGCCTCCTTCACGTACTGGAGATCACAGTATCTACTCGAAGGCAGAGGACAAAAGTGTGTAGAGCAAAACGTTTCAGATTTCCCCATGTTATTTTCCCACAGGAAAAATCTCAAGATACTGGACCTCCTTATATGGGGAAAGATGGTAGCTTTTTTTGTAGGCGAACTTCAGAGGTCTATTGGTATGACAGGAAGTGGAATCAAAGATCCTTGATTCCACTTCCTAATGAATTTAATTCTACCAGAGAGGTTAAAGCAGATTATTTCCAATCCTCTCCCATTCCCTTTGTTTTCTCTCTTTCCTTCTCTTTCTCTCTTTCCCTCTGTTTTCTCTCATTCCCTCTGTTTTCTCTCTTTCCTTCTGTTTTCTCTCTTTCCCCCTGTTTTTTCTCTGTTTCCTTTTTTTCATTCCCTCAGTCCATCCTCTCTTCATTTTGTAACCCAGGTTAAAATAGCCATAAACAGATTCTTGAATAAATAACAGCAAAAATACTTTTGAATAAATATTCTGATATTAGAAATAAAAGTTAATGATTTAGTGTAATAAATAGGATTACAAATATTTCGTTTCAATATTGATTCTTACAGGAAGTTTTGTCACTTAAATTAGTCAGCCAATCAGAATAGCTGGTTGCAACTTCCTGTTTGCGGGAATGCAATGCCATGCAATAATTGAATTGCATTGTTTACTGAAAGAACTGATTAGCGTTTAGCTTGATACTTGATACTTGATACTACACGTGCATAGCCTTAATGTTATGCTGAACAGTGAATGTTTTGTTGATATTTGATGGTATTATTCCTTTTGCATGTCAGTGCTAAACTGTTTTGATTTTGTTCTGAACTCGCTAAACCTAGCAGCTCGCTGGTTTAGATATAAACAATAGGAGATTAATACCGGATTCTAAAATAGGCCTATAGATTAAAAAAGCATTTGTTGCCATTGATAACTAGCATTGATATTATTGAATTCAGCACTTAATGCTATTGATAATTAGATTTGTAATTCCATTAAATCAAAGTACGTACTCAACTTAAACTTAGATAAAATAAGACTTTTTTGTTTAAAGTTTAGCTAATCTAAACTCATTGCTACAATGCATAATTACATCTTATAAACCAAAATAAGAATTTATGTTAATTGCATTAAAATAGAATTTAAAAGAAACTGAGTTAACTCTAAATAGAAACCAAATAGCAATTTAAAAGTAACTTTAAATCTAACTGCTAACTATACCCTTTGAATTAAATAGCTTAATAGAGATTAAATTGTTTGACCCTTATTACCTGAAAGAAGAGGTAATTACTAGAATACTTGAAAGTGTATTGAAAGTATTTGAAGCACTTAATTTCAATTCTTTATACATATTGTCTGTCTAAATGTCTCATGTGGTACCAATTTATGTTTTATACTCTTTCTCTACTTAAATATAAACAAGCCGGCATTTCAAACTTACTTGATGGTCTGTGGTGTGTCTGATATTATTTTGCTGTTATTACTGTTTTAACTACTTCTACTCCCTACGAACCTAGACACTGGTCCTAACATAACATTACTTATCTACAATTCGAGGTAAGTGTTACACTTTCCATACCGGTCCCCAGGGGCTGCTCCCATTGCGAACTACGTTATTAATAATCTGCAGCAGACGCAAGAAGTTGACGTCATCATAGCTGAAGCGCTGTCCGAACACCAGAGCACAGATCACATTGGACACGGCACTGGCCAAGAGGAAAGTGGGGTCAAATGGGACCGCTGAAGGCATTTTCAAAAGAGAGGGGGGGGGGGGGATTAAAATCTTGTACAAACTTGTGTAATATTCTAACAAGAAACAAACTTACAGAGGCCAAAATGTATTCAAACATTAACACGACATGATGCATCTTGACAGGACAGCATGCAGGACTGCAAGATGATCCATACTCAGATGCACACTATTACAAAAACACACCCACACAGACTCACACTTGGTTTCTCTCAGGCTCTCCAGCAGGTATCTGCTCTCCTCCTGAATCCACTGCTCCATCTTCTTGCGGCCCATCCCAAAGTCTCTGAGCGTGCTCACTGTGAAGCGTCTCAGCTGACGCCAGCGCTCACCATTACTGATGCCCAGACCTGTATTAACCAATTAGCATGCACAAGTAAAACAGCACGGTACTGTATTAGTGAACCGGCAAACACAAGTAAAACAGCATGGTACTGTATACGTCAGTTAAAGGATAATTCCGGTATTTAGCACTTTGAGTCCCTTTTCTGGTTTGTTTTGGATGAACTAGAGTGGTGGACACCGGAATTTTGACGATGGGTCCTGTCTCGACTTTCTGACTCGTTTTGAATTGCCTTTGACTGGCAGGCTATGGGCATGCACAAACATGTCCTTAAAACAACCCTTAACATTTGTTTTCTAAACTGTGCAACTCCCATGGGATTATACAAAATGGCAAATAAAACACGACAGAAACTGTATTTCACTACGCTCCTTGTTTTGGAACATCAACGAACATCACAAACCACTCGGTGAGTTGCACAGTTTTAAAAATGAACGTTAAGGGTTGTTTTAAGGACATGTTTGTGCATGCCCATAGCCAGCCAGTCAAAGGCGATTCAAAAGGAGTCAGAAAGTCGAGACAGGACCCATCGTCAAAATTTCGGTGTCCACCACTCTAGTTCATCCAAAACAAACCAGAAAAGGGACTCAAAGTGCTAAATACCGGAATTATCCTTTAACAGGTCAATGAGTGACTCTTGAAACGACCCTCCTTCCGATGAAACCTCCGCAAGCTGTCTCCTTTCCATTTTCCCCCTCTAGCTGCCTCTGCTCTCACACCCCCCAGCTCATTCTTTTTTCAAGTCTACCATCACTGCTACAAAGAAGGCTTTTTACAATAACAAGATCCACAGTGCCACTGAGACCCAGAAACTACTCTAGTCCTCATTTTATAAGTCACTTTGGATAAAACATGTCTGCTACATGAATAAATGTAAACGTGAATGACGAGAGTAAACAGTAATTCTGAGGCACTTACAAGGAATATACATTTAAAAGCCTCTGTGGCCTATTTCAGGGCAAATTCAAAATGACAGTGAATGACGAGAGTGTTTCAAACAAGGACACGGTACGAGGTGACAGGAGTGTTTGGCGTCCAGAAGTAAGACAGCTCACCGTATCCCTTCAGAATTCGAATGCTAAAAGGCACCGGTGCCCTTCCTGCAAAGTCATCTGCCTGGTCCACCAGAGCCTCCTTTACGATTTGGTACCCACTCAGAATCACAAAGCGCTTGGGTCCAAGATGCACAGTGATGACTGGCCCATACTCTTTACTCCACTGGGATGGGGGAGAAAGAACATGGTTACTGATATAACACAACCCTGAGTGGTTAAACCAGCTAAATGGCAGACACTGCTAACAGAATTCAAACATACAGTGTTCAAAGTTAAAGTTGATTGGTATTTAGCCGGTATTTAGCTAATGCTTTCATACAAAGTGACAGACTCACAACGGTCCGTGGTTCTTAAGGGAATCAAGCCTGTGAGGACCGATTGTCAGTGACAAATGATGTAAAGCGGTACAACATATGACCACCGCTCAGTCCTGCACATTCTCTCCGCAAAAATAAATCACACTTGTCAATTTGTCTCCATCTTCTACTCCATCCCCTACTCTCACAACTTTTGTGTATGTAAATGAGTGTGTGCATGTGTGCGTTTGCTTTTGTGTATATGTGTGCTTCTCTGTGTGTGTGTGTGTGTGTGTGCATGTGTCTACTTGCCTGCTTGTGTGTGTGTGTTTTATGTTTGTGTGTGTGTGGGTGTACGTGCATGCCTGCTTGTGTTGCTTGTTGCATGTGCTTGTCTGCATGTGTGTTTTTTATGTGTGTGTGTGTGTGCGTGCCCTTTCAATTTTGCCTGCCTGCAAGATGCGCGCATCGTAGACTATTGTTGTTTTAGATCACTACAGACAGTCTTTTTCCAAAACCATTTAGCTGATGTTGAAAAATAAACTGTAATATTCATTTCGTTTTGTATTGTCATTTTGAAGCAGGCTTATATGTTTGCCAGTAAAAGCTTTTTAACAACCATAATTGAATTGATCAGTGAAAGTGCTACCACTCTGGGGAGCGTTTCCCAAAATCATCGCCGTTAGCAACTAACATGGTTGAAACTATGTAAGTACGACACAACTGTTTCCCAAAACTATAGTTTGAACTAGGGTGGTGGAACTTAGGGACTGTTCGTTATTTATAAACGGGGCCACCGGAGGAAAATAGGGGAGGGCCATGTCTTTTTATTCTTTGTTGAGGGGAGGGTCACCTAACTTTTTTTTGTGTCAGGACCCTGTCAGACCTGCACCAAACCCCGCCCCTGTTCTGTAAATATTTCCATCTTCCAGCAGGGGGCTGTAGCCGTGCAGGTGTGGACAGGTGTGCTGTCGATTGGTCCTAATGAGCCAGAGGTTAAAATGTCCCGCTCTCAGGATGCAGACGGACTCCCTCTCCTCTCGGCCGTCGTCATAGTGCTTATGTTATGTTTTGTTATGCTGTCGAACACTTGTACTCATACCCCTATGCACTACACTTTAGTTTTTAGCTTCCACATACTGACTTTTCTATAATTATTTAATAAATATACTTTATTGTTACTCTTGCGTGGACCTCCCTTTATGTTTCATATGCTTGAGCCAGCATGTGTGACATTTGTCTAGGAGGGGGGGGTCACCCATCTTTTCTATTAATGAAAACAGCAAAAAATCAAAGTGGCTTGTTTGATTGTTGATTTCTTTCGCCATATAACGTTCTCTTTCGTTCCATAGCTCTGTCAACATTGAACAATGAAAATAAGGGAGATTTCCCGGGTTTCTCACGCAAAATACGGAAAATGTCAACATTCGTCCCCATTAACGTTGGAAGGGTTGGTGCAACAAAGAAGCCTACTTTATTCACGCCTAACAGCCTATATCCATTTGGTCAACTTTATCCAGCCCTAAAAAAGCTAAATTTAACTTTGGTTTACTTGTAGCCTAACTTTAAACAGTGTGCATGCTTAACATAAAGCATACTTGTGCTTCATTCATCCACACATCCAGCTCCTAACATTTTGACAAGCATTTCTACCAATTGACCTTGTTCCTGTCCATCTCTAGCTTTGCTGTCTCCATCCTTTCTGTTTTTGTTGTTCGCAAAAAAATATATAGTACAGTAGGCCCTATTTATTGGTAACCAGCAACAAGTGCAATTTGTTAATCGCTGTCATTCTCTCTCCTGCCAACAAAAATGTGTTACGTTCCAAGTAGCAGTGCGTAATTCTGCTTCATAAAGTTGAACAAATACATTGGTCATATAAATAGCCAGTTTATGGTCTACAGTGTAGAGTTGGTAAGTTATGGTAGGCCAACTTGGAGTGAATAGGCCTATACAGGGGGAATTCTTTGTCTAATCGTAGCTGAGTAGCCTGGCTGGTGCGCACGTAGACATAGCCTACAGCCGAACACTGCAAGCGTCAATGAATCGTGCTCTCACGACAACCACGTCGTTAACTTAAATAGGCCTAGGTTAACATCACTCTGAGTTCCCATTCAAGCAAGCAAAACGATGATTTGAATACATCTATTTCACTGGAAGGGCAAGGGATAACAACAGGACAACACAGAGACAGGCCAGAATGCAGGACTAATGTTATGAGAGTATTACAGTAATATGGGATATTCTACGGGAAAATATTAAAACAGCAAGACAGCGGGGAAAAGTTAAAATGATAAACCCAGAAAAAGTTGGCATGTTAGGTATTTTTCGGTCCCTGTGATTATTTGTGAAATTGTGCAAACCAGTGGCGATTCTAGACATTTTTAACAAGGGTGGCCCTAGTGGGGCACTGATTAATTCAAGGGTGGCAAAACATCCAGATAAACAGAAACAGGCTCAAGATATTAAATTAGCACAAATACATTAGGAAAACCATGCACCAAACACCATACTCATCAATTTAAAGGCAAAGACCATACTCTCACATAAAATGTATTTGAATAAAATGCAAATACAAATAAACAAACATATTAAATCTAAGTTGTCTATCAATGGGTTATGCTGTGCAAAAACAAATTCCATCATGGGGACATTAAAATATATTCTATTATATTATATGGCTATCTATGGCCATCTATTTTTGTAGCTGTTAAAATAATTTGACCTGCTTTTTTTGTCTGAATTGGCAAAGAGCTATAACAAAGTCATCCAAAATTAACAAACACCTCTGAACTAAATGCTTAAAATACTTTTGTATGAAACATGAATGAAATAAACACCAATTAAAGACTAATCTTAATCTAAACATAATGTTACATTCATAATGCTACAGACGAATAAAACAGGCATGGGGTAAGAAAGAAACATACAGTTTAGCCCAAGCTACGTAAACTTCCCAAAATGTAAATATTTCACAACAAATCCTTGACTGGTTGAATGGTCACCAGAATTCATATCGCTACCTGTAGCCTATGCGACGAGTGTTTATAATGAGTGAGATTGATGAACAGTACAGTAGACCTGCATCACTGTATGAAACCTGACAAAAACATGAAACATTACATATTACATAGACCTGTAAATCATCTGATTTTAATATTTACAAATATCTAGGCTATATTTAACATTTATGTTTTATTTGGCCTGTTTGCTATGAAATGTAAAGCCCACAGTTGGAGACATGTAGAAATTTGCTGCAAGTTCAAAACCAGATTACTCTGGAATGGCTATCTGTACAGGGGGATGCTTTACACCTTTGTGTTCGGTAAGGTCCGCTGTTTATTCTGATATATGGTTTGTATGTATTGTTTGTATATGGGAAGAGTTCGCAAAGCATTCCACCGAGATGAATGGGTAGGGAGATGGGCGAGGAACTGTATAATAATATGATTCAATTAAAGTTACTTTTCTCACGAACCGTTTACCACAGCAATAAGTGGCTCACATCGTTTAAAAGCTGAGAAAACGCTCTTTCATGTGATGTGATACATGTAATGTCTGTGTGATGAGTAGGCTACTTTGCGAGTAGGCTACGGTAGTTGGACACTCTTTCTTTCTTGCCGTGCGCTGTCACTTTCTCCACTGCGTAGCCTAAAAGACTAAATTAATTTGCGCTGTAAATGCTAAGATTATTTGACAGGCCATAGGTTAAATGAAAATCGCTATTAGTCAGATGCAAAGAATATTGAAAGAAGGGGGCACCAAGTTCACAGTGGCCTGTGAACCTCCGATTTTCCAACCTTGATTAGGACAGTATTATCATTAAACGCTTTTACAAAAGTAGGCCCACAGTTAACACTTAATGACCTAGCAAATGTTGGCTGGGTAGGCTAGGTAAAATAAGCAGGTAGGAAAATTAGTCTAGGATGATGCAACTTGTGTGTGTGATTAGATAAATAGGCACTGGCAGATGCGATAGGTAAATAGATATCTTTGCGTGTTAGCACAAGCAGGCCTAAACTCACATGCTAAAAACAGTAAGTCATGTATAATGGCAAGCGTGTTTGCCACTTTCTGATGTCTGTCTGACACTTCAAACTAGCGCTGCAAGTGCATCAAGAAAGGTCCCGCCTTAGACCGTCATAATAGCCAACCGTAGACTAGGATTTTGGGGTGGCACCTGGGGTGACCAATCGAATTTCAAGGGTGGCCTGTGCCACCCCGAGCCACCCCTCTGGCTCCGCCCCTGGTGCAAACGACTTTTCAAGTCATTTGAGAAGGAAGGAGTGTAGCAAGCTCCCAAATTAACGCTCGTCTAAGAAATTGAGTTTTGGATAATGTTCAGCTTCAGCAGCTTTACAATGACTGAGGAAGCCTAGAGACGAGTTCATAGCAACAAGTTCGTGTGTTGAATTTGTTATTACCCAGTGTGCTTTGTTGAATGGTCTCAATGTTTTATTGTTTTATTTCATGTGAATACTTACTAGAGGAGTAACTTATTTCAAGTATACTAATGCAGTTGCAGGAAGTGTGCATTTAGTTTCCATGCTTATTGTGTTTCCACAACAATGTTAGTGAGTAAATCTACTGAAATGGCCACCATCTTGGTGAAGTGTGATGTGTAAGATCAGAAAGCAGAGGTTGATTTTAAAACGGTAGGTTAAGTTGATGTGTTTTCATAGTGCTTAAAAGCGTGGGCGGAAGATATCGACAATTGGCTGGGGAGGGTCATGTCTTTTTTGAAGAAACTGCTGGAGGGTCGTTGAAAATTTTCTTGCAGGCAGGGGAGGGTCATGCAACTTTTGATTGAAGCACTCAAAATCCCTCCAGTGGCCCCGTTTATAAATAACGAACAGTCCCTTACATAGTCCGATGCATCGTTACACTACTGTACGTTACAACTACACCTCTCGACCTGTGGTAGAATGATAGTAGAAGCATAGTTCCGGGGATCTTCATGTCAAAGACGTCACTGACGCCAGTTATTTGTTTGCAAATGAATAATTATAAATAGATTTAGGTTTCTAATTGATATTTACACTTCTAACCACCATACATCCATACTTTAAAATCCCCAAGGCAGAAAAAACTGACAAAACCTATTATGACCGCCACTTTGCTACGTGACAGTCATAATAATCAACAAACAAAAGCAGAATGTAGTATGTGCCTACACCTCACCTTCATAAAGGTCTTATAGGGTGCACTCTTGTCCACTTGGGGCAGGTTTCCCAGCAGGGGTAGTCCAGCGGGGCCTGGGGGCAATGGAAGCCCCCGTACCCCCCTCCTCCTCCAGGCCAGCAGCAGCAGGACCATCGCCAGACCAGCCAGCAGCAGCATGCTGGACTCAAACATGACGCACACACACCTCCTCTACAGCCAGTGACTGCTGTTAACAGGATGTAGATACTGTTAGTCTAAGATTATAAAATAGCATTTTGTGATGAGAATGTGGTTCACTGCACATTCCATTGTATGGCACAATAAAGGATGCACTGAGATTTTTCAAATAAATGTCAAAAAATACATACTACAACCCCAAATCAGAAAAAGTTGGGACATTGCGTAAAATGCAAATATAAACTCACTCCACAAAGGGTCAAGGCACCTTCCTCTTTCTGAAGGGGAGATTTCCCACACTGCTGTCTTGGTCGGTCCTTCAACCTAATCAATTACTCTCTCTCTCTCTCTCTCTTGCTCTCTGAGTATCCTTATCTTTTTTCTTTTTTTACCTTCACTGCCTCTGAGTGTCTGTCTCTCACTCTGGCACCCTCTCTGTTTTTATCGTGAACTGAGAGGTTTTATTTACTCTGTGATGGAGGAAGCCAGTGGGTGGAGTTACTGTCAGCAGTAGGACAGAGGTAAGTCAGTACCGTAACCTCTGGCACAATGCGCATCTTTAAATCTGTCACCACACCTCCAGCAGTAGGACAGAGGTAAGTCTGTACCGTCAGCAGGCTGTCAGCCTGCAAAGCCCTCAGTCCAGATTTCAACACAGAAGCAAGCAACCCTGACAACAGCCTGGCAGCATCTCCAAAACTATAGGAGCATAATTGAATGAGAAATTATGTCAGACCTCAAATGGATGTAAACTGGGAAAAACTTAATTATGTAATATGAAACCAACTGACGTTGCAAAGACATTTTCTAGGTAGGCATGTAGTATTATTAATATAAAACTAAAACTTTCATAAATATGAAATAGAAAAGAATTAAAGTATTACATTGAAACAGTAAAATAACTACATGAACCGCAAAGCAGTACAAAATATGACCGGTGCTCAGTGCACATTCTCTCCGTAAAAATAAATCACGCTTGTCAATTTCTCCATCCCTATGTAAATGAGTGTGTGCCATGTTAGCCTAAATAGACACCTTATAATTTGACTTAAGGAAAGTTTACTTGTTTATTGATATTGTAATTGCTTTGGAATAGAAAATATCATTGCCATATGTTTAAGTGAATGAAATCTGTGTCCAAAATAGACAGACGTTTGTAGGAATGTCAAACATCCTAACCAGCAGGCTACCTGCCTGTAGTGTTGACAGCTGTAGTGATCTTTGTGCAGAGAAGCAGTACTCACCTTTGCACACCCAACCAGCCTGCAGTCCATACCTCAATATCAAAACAAACAAAGCTTACAACAATGTGAGACTTTCTCCAACACCGTTAATGAGAGGAAGGTTCACTGGGGTCAGTATGGACAATTTCTGTTCTCTCACCTCTGAACACACTGGGACATAAAAGGCAATAAATTAAAGACTATGTATGGGGTTAAGACTAAGAGCACCTCACCAGATCAGGGGATTATGCAAGATATACTGTTTTTTTTTATATTGTTTTGTCTGGGGCAAAAACTCTAAAGGGGGATCTCTATGAAGGTATATTGGGTGCAAAAGTGGCGAGCACATTTAACTGCAGATTTTGCATGTGCACACTAAAGTCATAAATGTGTAACAGTAAAGTTGAAGTTGTACATATTTTTTTATATCTTGTTAACACAAAATAGGGGCTACGGGTTCACAAATCCTTTTTACAGGGACACAAATCCTATCCTGTGAGTCACAACTTTCAAGAGTCACGCACTCGACACTTTTGCTTCAATCGTTGCAGCGCAGTTGGTGCGAAACACATTTGCACATCCGTGTTTCATAATCTGAGAACATGCACAACATTCGTGCATTTGTAAACCCAAATGTGAACTAATGCATCCTAAGTTGTGTATCTGTGAAATAATTTCTCATTAATAAAATTCTACAGATCGCTTTGATTTTCTTGCACGACTACAAGTCAATTGATACAAGTGCTCGAATCTGCTTCTACGAGTGACGATACTTTTGCTCCTGGCTAGGTGATATCAGAGAATGTCTAATAAGGGGAGAACTGCCACTCTCGGAAAACTTCCGGTTTCTGAACTGGTTGCCGTTCCTTCTGTGGTTCCACATGAGGGCGCTCGTCCACGAGTGCAGAATGCATGGAGGTCTATGGAGCTGTACCCCTCAAAATCCACTTTTCTCGGGATATAATTTTTTTTCAAGTAATTTGAATATTGTATTCGAAAGGGGAGGCAAAGGAAATACACTTGGTGGAGTATTATATTTTTTAAAGTCACTTAATTGTTCTAAAAAGCTTTTCAAACATGTCAATGACGTCACTCATTAGCACAATGCTAGCGTGTTATGGGCAACAACGACCCAAACTGTAAGAAATCAAAAGGACATAAGTACTCGTTCATTCAACTTTTGACCTATAACCCATGTTGAAGTTATATAAACTACAATAAAATCTGAGATTTGTCAACGACAATCAGGTGAAAGAGACAAATTTAGCCGTCTAGCTCCATTGACTCCTCCATTCATTCTGCACTCATGGCGATCGCCCCCATTGGAAATCTAGTGGAACTGCAACCAAAATTCGGTACAATGGGACTTAAAGGTGCGATTTGTAGGATTGTTAACGAACGTTCTGTAGGCCAAAATCAAAACACTGGTGAACGTTCTCAAGACTACCAGACGCGAGCCTCTTCTGGGTTGCCAGATGTAATGAAGACTTAGCTAACGTTAGTTGACCTGCAGCTGCTTTAACGTTTCTCCAACCATGACCCAGCTACACATTACGGAAACAGTGAAAACAAAAAATACCTCTCTAACCAACACATATTTAGCTTAAGTTAGCGATGCAGATGAAGTTTAGCATAGGCTACCTGTTGTGGAGAAATATGGCCAGCTCTGCGTCAGACTTGATATTCTTAGTTTGACGAAGACGTTACCATCTCAGGAAGCTCCTCCAATGTCCACTTAATTTGTTTCTTGTTTTAATTTTGGAAATTTGCCTGCCTCTTGTAGGCGTTCATGACTACAACTGACAGCTGTTGACAGTTGGCCTTTGCTAATTTGGCAACCCAAATAGGAGGTCGCGCTAGCCCATTATTAATACGCTATTCTAGAATTAATCGTTCAAAACAGAAACGAAAATTCCAAGAGATTCCGCCCCGTAAATAATTTTTTTCCATGGGTTTTACGGGGTTTCACGGGTTAGAGTAATGTTGTCAAATAAGCCATTACTTCAATTCATCGTGTTTCCTCACTCTCTGACAACATATGGTGATCATTTTTGGAATGGTTACAGTTTATTTTCCATTATTTCCTACATACTGGACCTTTAAAGGTGCGATTTGTAGGATTGTTAACGAATGTTCTGTAGGCCAAAATCAAAACACTGGTGAACCGTTCTCAAGACTACCAGATGCGAGCCTCTTCTGGGTTGCCAGATGTAATGAAGACTTAGCTAACGTTAGTTGACCTGCAGCTGCTTTACGTTTCTCCAACCATGACCCAGCTACACATTACGGAAACAGTGAAAACAAAAAATACCTCTCTAACCAACGTAACATATTTAGCTGAAGTTAGCAATGCAGAAGAAGTTTAGCATAGGCTACCTGTTGTGGAGAAATATGGCCAGCTCTGCGTCAGACTTGATATTCTTCGTTTGACGAAGACGTCACCATCTCAGGAAGCTCCTCCGATGTCCACTTCATTTGTTTCTTGTTTTAATTTTGGAAATTTGCCTGCCTCTTGTAGGCGTTCATGACTACAACTGACAGCTGTTGACAGTTGGCCTTTGCTAATTTGGCAACCCAAATAGGAGGACGCCTAGCCCATTATTAATACGCAAAACATAAACGAAAATTCCAAGAGATTCCGCCCCGTAACTGATTTTTTTTCATGGGTTTTACGGGGTTTCACGGGTTAGAGTAATGTTGTCAAATAAGCCATTACTTCAATTCATCGTGTTTCCTCACTCTCTGACAACATTTGGTGATCATTTTTGGAATGGTTACAGTTTATTTTCCATTATTTCCTACATACTGGACCTTTAATACGGAGTGGCAAGGCTCTCCGTAGACGGGCTCTGGTGATATAATAGGAGCAAAAAGATTTGTATGTGTGCACGTCGAGCGAATCGATCGAGAAAACAAGTGGCCGGATCTGGATCGCGCTCAGACTACCATTGCCTGCTCATAAGGTAGGCCTAAGTAACATGATAATAATATGAAGAAAGCAGGGCCGTAGTCACCATAGACATTGAGGGGGACGTGTCCCCCCCCAATATTCAAATATGACAAAAATGTCCCCCCCAATATTCGGACATAGAAAAATAAAGAAAGAATAAAGCGCTATAGGCTACTAGGCCTACAGGAAACCAACACATATCTGAAATGTAATCAAATGTAAATAACGCACAAATTAGTGACCTATGGTTCCAGAGTAGCCTACACCCCTGAGTGGTTTGTCTTGGTGATTTTCCGTTTTTCGTTAGTGGCGTGCGCTATGAAAAGCTTCCATTTACTGCACCCTACTGCGGTGAGGTAGGGCTGTCAACAATATCGCAAAAGCTACCGGAACAATTTTCACAAAACTTCTTGGAAAGGTGTAGCACAGGCTAAGGAAATCCCATACATGTTTGGAGCCGATCAGACTGAAAGGGAACATTTTCCATATTGTAGCCTATTCTCGCAATGATAGCGAAAGTGAAACGTTTTATTTTAAATGATGAATTTGTGCAAGCCTGTGTCATTTCTTTCACGTCTTTCAACATCAATAATGCATTCATATGCTAGTAGTAATGCCAGATATTACCGTGTATAGGCCTCTTAGAAATGATTGTTGCATCTTGCATATTATTTAGATGTACACTCAATCGCGCATCCATGCAGGCAAAACGTGATCAAATGTGGCGACGTTTACAATACGTGATAGTTAATGTGAATCGCGGACAGGAATTTGCACCTCCATTCACCAATTAAAGGCTGTAGTAGGCCTAGTGTTTCTACATGTTGGCACAAAACGTAATTTCTGTCAGAAGCCAGTCTATAATGCATACAGGGGTAACATGAGGTGAGTCAGACAGAAGAGGGGCCTGTCTTAGTAGTCTATTCCTGAATCCTGTCCCTTTCAAACTACGTTAAAATTGTGTGATTAGCCGCCAGCATAATAAAATCTAAATTAAAAGACAAAATCTTATTAGGCTCCAAACCTATGAGTCTAAGCCTTAGTTTAAAAAAATCTTCAGGTGTAAGTAATAAGTCAAAGAACCACATTCTGTGAAATATAGAGGTTATCAAAATATACTCTAGTTTGTAATATCTTTTAAAGTATACATTTTGAACACAAATGGAGTCACAGGTCCATGGATGGACCAGTGAAGTTGCTTCTTCTCCACCCTTCTCTTTTCACAAAACTCACGGGGGGGGGTCCCTCAGACCCCACCACAGATTTGGTCCCCCCCAATGTTGACATCATGACTACGGCCTTGGAAGAAAGTTATCTTGTTTGTTGGTTTACATTATCATGACAGCTATGTTTAGCTTAGTTTACCTGCTTGCTAAATCCTCCAGTGCCAGATCAAGCTAGCTATCGCTAGATAAATAACTAGTTTTAGTTCAGAAATATGACACTGCCCGTCCAAAATCGTTAGGACACACAATCTGACACAATCGTTCTGCAATTTTCAAACAGCTGATTTGTATCTTGCAGGAAGACTATTGGATAGTGCTAGGCAAGTTAGCAATTGTTTGCTGTGCAGACATTATGAATAATAATTATACTTAATTATCAATGCAGACTGCATGGTGCTTGATTAATACACCTGTGGAAAGGGACCTGCTGAAACCCATGAATAGGCTACTGCACATTACAGACATGTGTAACAAAAGTAATAGCTTTATTGAATGTAGATCATGTAGATTAAGGGGCAGCCGTGGCCTACTGGTTAGTGCTTCGGACTTGTAACCGGAGGGTTGCCGGTTCGAACCCCAACCAGTAGGCACTGCTGAAGTGCCCTTGAGCAAGGCACCTAACCCCTCACTGCTCCCCAAGCACAGCAGTCGTTGCAGGCAGCTCACTGTGCCGGGATTAGTGTGTGTTCACTGTGTGCAGAGACCAAATTTCCTTCACGGGATCAAAAGAGTATACTTATACTTATATATAGTGCAGATTGAACGCAAACCATCTTTAATACACTAAGCAACAGTTTAGACTGATAGAAACACTGCAAAGAGGGGCAATTCAGCCGAGTAATCCTTGTGATAGTAATGGTAATTGCAGTAGTCTGGATTTATGACCTGAGATTCTAGGTATACTGTCCTGTAGTACCATGGCTAATCAACGGGGGGTGGCGATAAGCTCGTATCGGCGGGGTATGTTCCCAAAGCTGCTGAACTCGGGCTTTATGTCAATGCTGGATGGTCCTCCAGGGGTGCTGAGGTGGAACTGCTGCACTATGGACACCAGGAAGAGCAGAAGCTCCATCCTCGCCAATGACTCACCCACACACGCCCGCTTACCTGAGAAATACACACACACACACAGACACACACACACACAAACACACACACACACATATTGCATATTGTTGTGTTTTCCTGTTGTTATCCTTTTATAGCCTATATTTATATATTTGAATAAAATCATCTGTCAAGTAAACTCAGCAGTTAGCCAACCGCCTTGTGTGTAAACCACATGACAGTATTTTCTGTAAAATAAAAACGCACCTGTGTATTAACTGTGGTGCCCATATATTCAAATAAAATAGAAATTCAAATTGTGCTTCAATCAGAAAGAAAAATGAAAAGAAATGCATTCCCATGTATAACCCATCACTGTGTATTAACCTCATATACATTTTGATGAATCAATCAATGTAAATAGCAGGACATTATGGTACTGTGCAGATTTGTAACTCATTATTCTGTATGTAAATAGCTTCCCATGCTGCCTTAATGTGACACTATTGTTAGTGTGTTACGGTAGCAATAACCGCTAACTGTTTTACGAGTGCAGGTGTATTCATTAACCTACATGCCGACTCATCAAACAGTGCCACACCAACATACCCATATTTTCATTTTCACTGTTGGTACTTGCAAGAATCACAAGATTGTGCTTAATGCTTAACTCATGTGAGGCAATTTCTGCTCTGTTTTCACACTGAGATTAAGGGCAGAGTGAGTGTCTAGAATAGACTACAAATTAAGATTTGTGAAGCTTTTCAATATAGCAAGCAAAGAAATATTTTTATAGCCAAAGATATATCTACCGTTAATGTTACCTAGCCTACATTTGCCAATATAATGCCTAACAAAGTTAGAATGAAGTATGTCTTTACAGACTTCTTTCATAAACAGCAAACAAACCAAACTCTCCACACCTGCCGAGAAGGCAAAAAAGGCGGGGTTCTTCTTGAAGTTGCCATTTTTGTCCAGGAAGTGGTCAGGGTTGAAGGTCCAGGCGTTCTCCCATTGGTCCTCATCCCGGAGCACAGAGTGCAGCATGGGGATGATCACAGTGTCCTGCAAGGGGTCAGGGATCAGGAAGTATAACAGTAAGTTTTATCTCCACAGCTGTCTGTACTTAGGCTTTTATCACTTTTCTCACATACGCTGTAATCTCATTAGCATTTTTTCATTAGTATTTTACAGATGTGTCGCTAAAGAAGAGCCAAATAAGTATATATACTCTTTTGATCCCGTGAGGGAAATTTGTAGCCTAGAAATCTAGACGCGACCCTAGCGGCAGCCAGGGCTAGTCTAGCAACTCTCCGTTGGCTTGTGAGCTCCAGATATCGAAACTTCTCCGGGCCAATTACATTAATACACAGGATTAGATGTTAAAATCCCTTGTGCCAAAATCCAAGGTAAAAACACATTCAGAAGCCCCTGCTCAAGTTTAACTTTAAAAAGCACACTACCCACAAATCCGCCAACAAATGGTCACAAGCACAATGCAAATGGCCTATCCAACAGCAGTAGCCTATATAGTATGCGGCATGTCATTGGGGTTATCAAGTGGGCACCCTCATTCACCGATGTTTCGTTAAGTTAGGCCCACGACACCTCATGAAGGCTTAACAGTGAAACCAGCGTCCTGGAGACACTCCCCTCCATGCTGCCACCATATTACCACATTGAAATATCCAATACTCAAAATACTCTTAACCAGCCCAGGCATGGTCTAAGTTGGCTAGGTCGGTCCGTCCCGTTGATGTGGACTGAACCATAAACCATAAAGAACCTTAGCCAAGTACCATCACCCTAGGCACAGCCCATCACAAACACAAAACAAATTAGCCAGTTAGCTTAGCCCATTATCTTAGGCCCCATCCCAAACACAAAACAAATTAGCCAGCAGTTAGCTTACGCCCCATGCTGCCCCATATTACCACAACAAGCATCCAAATACCCTTAACCAACCTAGGCATGGTCTAAGTTGGCTAGGTCGGTCCGTCCCGTTGATGTGGACTGAACCATAAACCATAAAGAACCTTAGCCAAGTACCATCAACCTAGGCACAGTCCATCACAAACACAAAACAAATGAGCCAGTTAGCTTACCTTAGCTTGCGCCCCAGGAAGGGTAACTTCTCCTTACCCACCACCAAAACAAATGAGCCAGTTAGCTTACCTTAGCTTGCGCCCCAGGAAGGGTAACTTCTCCTTACCCACGACCAAAACAAATGAGCCAGTTAGCTTACCTTAGCTTGCGCCCCAGGAAGGGTAACTTCTCCTTACCCACAACCATTCGCTTGCCCGTTCTGCTGCTAAGGACATGTTACTAACCACCTGCCTTAGACTTCGACCACAAATGCCCAATTCAGACAGCAAGCCAATAGCAGATCTGGCCACAAACCCACGTGCACCGATTTCAATAGGCCTTAATCGTGCACTCCAACCTCGCTTAGCTGCCTCCTCTGCTATTTCAGTATATTTAGCTCTCTTCAGCTCATTGGCCACTTCCACTCTGTCTTCCCAAGGAACAGTGAGTTCAATGAAGTAAACTATCTTCTCTGAATCCGACCATAGAATTACGTCAGGACGTAGCTTAGTACTCACTATATGTGGAGGTACCGCCATCTGCTGGCCAAGATCAACCTTCATTTCCCAACCCGCCCCATTTTTCAACTGGCCGGTTTTACACCTGGCCTTCGCGGAACAAGGTTTATCCCCCTGACGTACAAAGTTAATTTGCCTTACCCCTTTACTAGCTGCTAATGAATTGACTTCTCTTCTTTTATCCTCTATTGCCGCTGCCACACATTTCAATACCTGGTTATGACGCCACGTATACCGCCCCTGGGTGAGACTTACCTTGCATCCTGATAGGATATGGTGGAGACTGCCCACACACGAGCAAAGTATGCATTTATCATCCTCACCAAACCATTGACTTAAATTCTTGGGAGATGGGAGCACATCATATGTAGCACCTAACATAAATCTGATCTTACCAGCTTCCATGCCCCATAGATCTTTCCATTTAATCTGTCTTTTTTCCACCCCTTCCCAGTTCACCCACTGCCCTTGTTTTGCCTGCGACACTGCCTTAGTACATCTTACAGCCTCCTCCTGTCTATGCATTTCCTCCACTACCATTTTCCTCTTTTCTCCTGCAGAAGCCTTACTCCACAAGGGTTTACTTGCACCAACCCCTAGACCCCCCCGCCCGTGCTGCACATGGCCCATTATATCTCTATGCTTCAATGCTGATTGAGCTTGCTTAACTGCCTGCTCTGGGTTCCACTTCCTCCCTGCATTAACTGAGGGTGCAACTTTCCTCACCACTGGGTCCTTGGACTGAGTAAGAGTCAATTCCAATCTAGCCTTAGCACACTTAAATTCCTCTGTCAGACTAGATATTGGCAACTCTACAATACCCTTCCCATACAAGGCTACACTGCTTAAGCAGCGTGGGACTCCGAGCCATTTTCTGACAAAGGAGTTGATCATTTTTTCCAACCTCTCTACCTTTGACAGAGGAACTTCATAAACTGTCAATGGCCACATTAGCCGAGGCAACAAACCAAACTGCAAACACCACAGCTTGAGCTTACCTGGCAGCCCCGACTTGTCAATTTTTGCAATACCTTGCCTAGTGACCTGTCTCAAGTCTTCAACCTGTGATTTATCACTAAGGCTTGCATCATACCACCTTCCCAGGCTCTTCACTGGTTTCTCCAGAACTGTGGGAATCACCTCCTTATTTATAGCAAACTTCTTATCTGTTACCTTCCCTTTAATAATTGAGAGACTCCTAGACTTACTTGGTTTCACCTTCATTCTGGCCCATTGCAGATTACTATTTAACTTACCCAGCAACCTGTTGGTGCATGGAACGGTTGTCGTCAAGGTTGTCATGTCGTCCATGAAAGCCCGAATCGGGGGGAGGCGTAGCCCTCCCTGCAACTTCTCCCCGCCCACTACCCATTTTGAGGCCCTAATAATGACCTCCATTGCCATTGTAAAAGCAAGTGGGGAGATGGTACATCCGGCCATGATTCCTATCTCAAGTTGTTGCCAACCTGTGGTGTAATCAGCTGTAGTAAAACATAATTGAATATCCAGAAAGTATGCTTTTACTAGGCTTTTAATGCTACCTGGGATTCTGAAATAATCAAAGGCCTCCCACAACAGACTATGCGGCACAGACCCAAAAGCATTAGCCAAATCCAAGAACACAACGTGCAGGTCTCTCTTCTGACGCTTTGCTAATTGAATTTGGTGCCAAATCATGCTGGTATGCTCTAAGCACCCGGAGAAGCCAGGAATTCCAGCTTTTTGCACCGTGGTATCAATTAGTTTATTCCTTTCAAGGTAATTTGTCAGTCTCCGTGCCACCACACTAAAGAAAACCTTCCCTTCAACATTCAGTAGACTAATTGGCCTAAATTGATTAATCTCCACTGCGTCCTTTTCTTTGGGAATAAATATTCCCCCAGCCCTCCGCCAAGCCTTGGGAATACTCTGCTTTTTCCAAACTATCTTCATTAATTGCCATAAAAATCTTAAAACATCTGGTGCACTCTTATACAACCGGTAGGGCACTCCATTAGGTCCCGGGGCTGAAGAGGCCCTTGCACGTTTTATTACTTCTTGCACCTCTTTCCACCTTGGTGGACTATCGTCGCATTGGCTACTTAGTTCACCAATAGGTGGGATATCAGCAGGAAGTACCATCTCCCTGAACCTCTCCCTATCTTTGTGCACTCCCTCTAAATACTCCTCAAGCTTCTGCTTAGGTTCCAAAAGACTACCACTCTTCTGCATTACGAATAAAGACTTAACAAACTTAAATGGGTCTTTATAGAATGCTAGTCGGGCTCGTGATTTCTTCTTCCTATTTTTCCTAATATTTTCAGCTCTTCTTAGCACTACTAACCGCTCCCTCACATCTGCCTGTAGACAGTCAATACCTTCCTTCTCATCATCTGTAGCTTTTCTCCACTGCTTCTTAAGCTGCCTCCTCTCCTTGATAAGTTTATCTATCTCCTGCTGGCGCCTAGATTTAACTACCTCATGTAGCCGTTTTGTCCTTCTCTCAATAGTCCCAAATCTTTCCTTACCATAGCTATAAATAATGTCTCCCATTTTCTCTAACTTGCTTTCAGCCGTCCCCTTGAGCTGACCCAGGATACTGACCAAATCACTATTAACATCTTCCCACATTCTACATTCTGCTGCGCCTGGCCATCTAACCCCAGGCCTATGACCATTAATCTTCTCCCTCCTTGGCTGACTGGCCTCTCTCTCTGCCTCAGTGCTAGAACTTACCTCAACAACAGGGGTACTGATGTCTTGCGAACTGTGGGTTTCTTCCTGTCGCTGGACTTCAACCGACTGACTTGATGCACTTCTTAAGAAATAGCTATCAATGCGGGGACCCTGTGTTCCCTCTACCAAGCACTTCTTTTTCCCTTGATGAATTTTCAGGCCCTTTAGACTTGTAACCTTCTGCCAACCACACACACACACATCTGCAGCTTTTTCTCAGTTTTCTCTGAACTAGTGGCTTCCACAAACATGTTTTCCTTACTCGTAATCAAATTCGTTCCAGGGTCAGTAACCATGTCTATCACAAGTGAGTCATCCTCCGCCCCTGCTCTCGCTGACTCTAGGGGTATTTTTTCATTATGTCGTACTGTAGCTTAGTAGGGTGCAGCCCATAGCTTAGTGAAGCCTGGGCTACTGCCACAATGAGCTGCTAACCCATTGTAGCCCCGGCGGGGTCTATTCCCTCCTGTTCATGAAATCGTGTATAGAGTCGTTAGGTGGGCTTAACATAATGATTGATGGCAGAGTTGCAACGGTTTGGCTTGAATTCCCTGCTACTTGAAAACAAATAAGATGGATGTTGCTGTTGCCGAACAGTGTGACACGAGTTAAGCTTTTATTAAGTTGGCAAACGTTTATACTAGCCAACTAGCTCCGCTGGTGGGAAACGCATGGGACTCATAGCGCTGCCGCTGTCCTATTGCGTGCAGAGGGAATTTGAAAGACAACTGATTATCCCGCCCCTCGGACTGAGCACTGCGAACGGTGAGTGTCCAGACCCTACATGTTAATGTGGGTCTGGCTCATCAGGCTAGGAAATTTGGTCTCTGCATTTATCCCAATCAGTGAATTAGTGAAACACACTCAGCACACAGTGAGGTGAAGCACACACTAATCCCGATGCAGTGAGCTGCCTGCTAGAGCAGTGAGGGGTTAGGTGCCTTGCTCAAGGGCAGACATGTTTTGTTTAATCAGCCGTGTGAGCACTTTACTCTGCCAGTGACAATTATGACACATTACGCCATTAATCAGTCTGATTGATCAGCTGATCAAACAGTCTATCACTAGTGTAATCAACCACTAGATAGATACTATTATCCAATTCTTATGCTACATTTGACACATCTGTGGTTAGTGAACACACACACACACACACACTAGGAGCAGTGACCACACAGTGAGTAGTACACACAAACACCAAGATCAGTGGACAGCCATTGCTGCTGCAGAGTAGTTGAGGATTCAGGGGCCACGTATGTGTGGAAATGGAACAGCGCTGTTTCTGTAAACCACACACACGTTTCCTACCGGTCGCGGTCGAGGATCGAACCGGCTGCCCTTCCGTCTGATTCACTAACCAGTAGGCAACGGCTGCCCACTCGATACAACAGTCAGTTGTTACTGAACATCAAGCAATCGCAAAGATCCCGTTACAAAGTAAACCTGTTCTGGAGCCAAACCTGGGTTGTCACACAGGCGTGTTGGCTGTGTAGTACAGTGGCAGAGAGCAGAGCAAGAGGTGTTCCACTGACATGTGGAGTGGACAGACCTTGGGGATGGTATAGCCTCTGAAAGAGATGTCCTTAGTGGCATAGTGGGGGAGATTGAGGGGCACGATGTCCAGGTAGCGCTGGGCCTCATGAATGACAGCATCAGTGTAGGGGAGGGACTTCCTGTCTTCCATTTGTGGAATGCGATGTGCGCCAATCACTGTCTCAATCTCATTATGCATGTGCTCTAGAAATCAGACAGACAACATAAATTGTTTAAAGTGTTATAGGTATGCATAATTGTTTATAAAGTACTCATAATGTATCTTGGAAACTGACATAAGTCTGTATAACTGTTAGTATATGAACATGCCTGCACTTCTAAAGCATTATGATATTCTAGTACAGTGTTTCCTCTATGTTGATTTGGTAGTGGCGGCCCCCCACGGTTTAATTTTCTTCCCCCACGGTATCAGAAATGGGGCAGACGTACAATAGTCGCAGTTGCCTTTCAAAATTCATTGTGCAGACCTGTTGTAGATTCTCCAAATATACAGCTCAATCACAACTGAAAATAATGCCTCATTGTGTGTGAATAGAGGTGAATACATATAATTGTTTGTGTTGCAGCGAAGTGTCAGTTGTCAGTTCCGTGGGACGTGGGGGGGGTGGGGGGGTTCGGACAGGCCTGCCCCCACTGCTTAAAAAAATCCTAGAGGAAACACTGTAGTAGTGTGTGTGTGTGTGTGTGTGTGTGTGTATTCGAGCCCTACCCTGTATCTCTGGATGTTTGATAAGAAGCATGATAGCATATCTCATGGTTGTGCTGGTGGTCTCTGTGCCAGCAAAGAAAAGGTTCAGGACAGTGGAGACTAGATTATCATAGAAGAACTCTGTGGTGGGAAGGTCTCTCTCCTAAGACAGTAAAAAGACACATATGATAAGTGAGAATGATTGGACGTGGTTAGCTTGCAGCAGGCTATACACCATGTCTATCTGCTCTGCACACTTTGTAAAGTTTGATTATGCATGTTGTTGTAGGCTATCTCTCATTGAATGTCAGACATGTAACTGAAGTCCATGCCAGAGATGAATGATTAGCAGGGTACTTGATAGAACGTAAAGTTCAAAAGCAACATGAGCAAAATGTCTCAAATACAGCCTATGCATTGCTGAAGTGAACTGACTGAATTCACTTCTCAAAATTTTGGATTTGGCAACAAGGTCACTCAATATCCCACTGATCCTATATGGAAAATGTATATTAGTATAATGTTTTTCATATACTGTCTGTCAGCATGTTCACACAAATCATTTTGGCCACTTTCATGCAGAAATAGAAAAATGTATGTTTAATTTTTGATCAACCATGCATGTTAAAGGGTATCATGGCATTGTAATATGAAATGTATTGAATTATATTGAAATGTTTTGAAAAGTATGATTACTACATGATTTTTGTAGACCTTTTTCATATGGGTTTACTCAGCTAGCCCACTATAAATCATATCAGTTGTCTCCTGCCTACCTGCTCAATTCTGATGAGGAAACAGTCGATGAAGTCTCGAGGGTTGTCTGGGTCCAGAGTCTCCTTGTGCTGGTGGATCTTCCCTATTACAAACTCCCTAAGTTTGTCAATGCGTTGGAAGAATTTTTGGTGGGGGCCGGGTGCGTAAGTCATCAGACGGGGGAAGATGTTGTACAGCTGTGGGGAAGAAGGGTTGTAGCCTGGATCAGGAGAAACATATTCCAACACTAGGAACACATGAGTGGACAAGTAATCCTTTTGGAGCAAAGTGAACATGCGCCCACACAGATTTTCTTTTTAATATGTGGATCTTTTAAGTTTTAAAAGAATCCATTCTTGTCTTTTCATAGCCATACTTAATATTTAATAATAAGCAAAGTTATTTCACTGTTCAATCCCTACCAATTTGCCTACCGTCAGAACAGGAGAACACAGAGGATGCCATCTCTATGGCACTTCACTCTGCCCTGTCCCACCTTGACAATAGCAACACCTACTAAACTAATCACCAAACTCCGAACTCAGTGAACTGGCCATCAATACCTCCCTCTGTAATTGGACAGTTTGGTATGGCAACTGCTCTGCCTACGACCGAAAAGCACTGCAGTGGGTGGTGAAAACTGTCCAACGCATCACCAGTTCCTCACTCCCCTCCATCGAGGCCATCCAGGGCAAGCGATGCTTGCGCACAGCATCATCAGAGACTCACCCCAACCACAGAGTGTTCACCCCACTCCCCTTTGGGAGGCGTTATAGATCTCTCCGCACCCGAACCAGCAGGTTTAGAAAAAGCTTCTGTCCTGCGGCTGTCACTCTACTGAACTCTAGCGCTGCATCCCAGTGACAACCAACCAACTACGCCCCCATTTATTTACAGATGTACATACTGTAATTACACATATACATAGTAATATCCCACTGCTCTTCATACTATTTATCCTGCACATACACTTATTCTTACTACTCTTATAATGTTACTGTGTCATGAATTATGTGACTGTTGTTCCTTTTTTGGCCATGTGAGGTCCTCAGTGTTTTTGTTTGATGCCTGTCACATGTTCAGATCACATGTTCTCATTATTGATTTGTTAGTTTCACCTGAGCCTTGTTAAGTTGCCTATTTAAACCCCCTGTTGTTTTGAGTTCTTTGCTCAGTCTTGAGTTGACACTGGTGCAGTCCTGTAGACTAGCCGTTCCGTGAGTTTTTCTCAGAGTGTTTCCCTGTGATTGTTTGCTTGTAACTGACCTTACCTGCCTGTTTTCTGGATTACGAGTTTGCCTGCTACTTTTGGATTGTTCACTGTTTTCTGACTGTTTTGGATTGGACCTTGCCTGGATTGTGACCTTGGATTTTGCCTGTTCCCTGTTTGGATACCTTTGCCCTGCTTTTCAAGTAAAAACCTTGAACTGAGTTAACGTGTGTCTCTGCATTCTGAGTCTCAACACACCACCTTGTGGCACCGAGGTAGGGCTCCCGCCTGCTATGCGGGAGACCCGGGTTCGATTCCCAGACGAACCTTACAGCAAGACTGAGCCATGGACGTAGACTCAGCAGAGACCCAGCAGGCACAGCCGAAGCCGCAGACACCGCCTCCCCGTCCTTCGACCATGGAGCAGATGTATGCAGCGGTGGTCAGTCATGATGCTACGGTGCTTCGTCACGAGGAGCGACTACGGGCTCATGACAGTTCCGTTAGCCGCCATGAACAACTTCTCCACCAGATCCAAGGGACATTGACCACATTAGTCAATCGTTCTCCTCCAGCTCCACCGGTTCCAGTCCAGCCTGCCTGCGAGCCTCGTCTGCCTACTCCCGAGAGATTTGACGGTGACCCAAGAGACTGCAGGGGGTTCCTGACCCAGTGCTCGCTTACCTTCGAGCTCCAGTCCTCCACCTTCCCTACTGATCGTGCCAGGATTGCTTACATCATCACCCTTCTGACAGGGAAGGCCCGAGCTTGGGCTACTGCCATTTGGGAGCAGCAAGGTCCTTCCTGTAACTTCCTGTTACTGCTGAGATGCGGCGAGTATTCGACCATCCAGTTGGAGGGAGAGAGGCTGCCAACCGGTTGTTCCAGCTGCGTCAGGGCAACTCTAGTGTGGCTGAGTATGCTGTGCACTTCCGCACTTTGGCGGTAGAGAGCAGGTGGAATATGGAAGCACTCATCGCCGCTTTCCATCACGGCCTGTCTAATGGCATTAAGGATGAACTGGCTACAAAGGATCCGGCCACAGATCTCGATTCCCTGATCGACCAGACTATTCGGCTTGACAACCGAATGCGAGAGAGGAGACGTGAACGACAACCAGAGCTTCAATCCACCCACAGAGCCAGTGCCCCAGCCTCGAGTCCACTGCAGGGGTTCCAAGAGTTCCAGAACGTGTCCCCTTGTCCAGAGGAACCAATGCAGCTAGGAGGCACCCGACTTTCCCAAGCCGAACGAAACCGCAGGATGAGGGAGAGATGCTGTCTCTACTGTGGGAAGCCGGATCACTTTCGCTCATCTTGTCCTGAGCTTTCGGGAAAAGTGCAGTCCCGTCCAGGAGGGGGAGTACTGTGACGGGAGCAACTCTTACTCCCACAACTTCTACCACGTGCCTGCGGATTCCAGTCAAGATTTCCTGGGGACATCAACATCACCACACCCTGCAGGCTCTCGTGGACTCCGGCGCTGCTGGAAACTTCATGGATTCCTCCCTAGCTAGTGACCTTCGTCTCCCTGTAACCAACCTGGACCACCATCTCACTGTGACTGCCCTTGATGGAAGACCCTTGGGAAAAGGTACCGTTGATCTTATTACTACTCCTCTTCTCTTGTCAGTGGGCGAAAGACATCATGAGAGGGTCCAGTTCAATCTCATCCAGTCTCCTGAGTTCCCTGTTGTGCTTGGTTTTCCCTGGTTGTCTCACCATAGTCCCCATATCAACTGGTCTTCAGGGACTGTGGTTGAGTGGGGCCCTAATTGCCAAGCTACCTGTCTTCTCTCCAGAGTCTCCCCCTGTGCTCCTAAGTCTCTTGGTCCTCTCGAGTTGTCCCGAGTCCCTTCCGAGTACCATGACCTGCGTGAGGTTTTCAATAAGAAGAGGGCCACATCACTGCCACCTCACAGACCTTACGATTGTGCGATTGATCTCCTTCCAGGGGCCTTTCCTCCACGTGGTAGAATCTTCTCCCTCACATCCGCTGAGACCAAAGCCATGGAGGAATATATCACAACCTCCATAGAAGCTGGAATCATTCGTCCATCATCTTCTCCCGCGGGGGCTGGATTCTTTTTTGTTGGTAAAAAGGATGGCGGTCTCCGACCCTGCATCGATTACCGTGGGCTAAACAAGGTGACTGTGAAGAATCGTTATCCTTTACCACTAATGTCTTCAGCCTTTGAGTTGCTTCAGGGGGCAACAGTTTTCACCAAGCTTGACCTTCGCAATGCCTATCATTTGGTTCGGATCCGAGACGGGGATGAGTGGAAGACAGCTTTTAACACGCCAACAGGACATTATGAGTACTTGGTCATGCCCTTTGGGTTAACCAATGCTCCAGCTGTCTTCCAGGCACTCATCAACGACGTCCTGAGGGATATGTTGAACAGATCCGTCTTCGTTTATTTGGATGACATCCTCATATTCTCCAAGTCCCTACATGAGCATGTACATCATGTCAGACTCGTTCTTCAGCGTCTTCTGGACAACCACCTTTTTGTGAAGCCGGAGAAGTGTGAATTTCATGTTTCCGAGGTGTCCTTTTTGGGGTTCATCCTGTCCAAGGGAAATCTTTGTATGGACCCCAAGAAGACTCTAGCAGTACGTGAATGGTCTCCACCCACCTCGGTCAAGGAGGTCCAGCGCTTTCTTGGGTTTGCTAATTTCTACAGGAAATTCATTAGAGGATTCAGTTCAGTGGTTGCACCACTGACCAACCTAACCAAGAAGCGATCGGGTCCTTTTGTCTGGTCTCCAGAGGCTGAGCGGGCCTTTCAAGCTCTGAAGGTGAGGTTTACTTCAGCTCCAATACTTACCTTGCCTGACCCTTGTCTTCCTTTTGTTGTTGAAGTAGATGCTTCGGATGTGGCAGTGGGTGCGGTCCTCTCCCAGCGTCTTGCAGATGGCAAACTCCACCCTTGCGCCTTCCTCTCCTCTCGTCTCTCTCCTGCTGAAAGGAATTATGATGTGGGTGATAGAGAGCTTCTGGCAATCAAGATGGCCTTAGGAGAGTGGCGGCATTGGCTTGAGGGGGCACAGCATCCTTTCCTGGTTTGGACGGACCATAAGAATTTGGAATATGTGCAAAAGGCCAGGCGTCTCAATCCTCGGCAGGCAAGGTGGGCCCTTTTCTTCAATCGTTTTGATTTTGTGCTCTCTTATCGTCCTGGTTCTAAGAACCAGAAGCCAGATGCTCTGTCCAGACTCTTTCAGAACACTGACCATGACGACACCCCGGCGACAATCCTTCCGGATTCCAAGATTGTGGCTCCTGTGCAATGGGGAATTGAGACGGTGGTGCGACGAGCCCAGAGGATGGAGCCGGGTCCTGGTAATGGTCCTTCGGGACAACTTTTTGTTCCAACCTCTGTGCGCACACAAGTTCTACAATGGGGACATTCCTCCCAGTTGACTAACCATCCAGGCACAGGCAGGACATTGGAGTTTTTGAAAAGGCGGTTCTGGTGGCCCAGGATGAGTACTGACGTTAAGTCCTTTGTTGCTGCCTGTCCTGTTTGTGCCCGAAACAAGAGCCCCCACACCCGCCCCCATGGCCTGCTTCACCCCCTGCCCATACCCAAACGGCCCTGGTCCCACATCTCCATGGACTTCATTACGGGTCTTCCCCCCTCCCAGGGTCACACGGTCATTTTAGTTGTTGTGGACCGTTTTTCCAAGGCCTGCCGTTTTATTCCCTTGCCCAAACTGCCCTCCGCTCAAGAGACTGCTGAGCTTGTGTGCCAGCAGGTTTTCAGAACGTTTGGCCTTCCTCTGGACATAGTCTCGGATCGTGGGCCTCAGTTCACATCTCGGTTTTGGAGAGCCTTTTGTAAACTGATTGGGGCTGATGTCAGTCTCTCCTCTGGCTTTCATCCAGAGTCTAATGGTCAGACAGAGAGGCTCAACCAGGACCTCGAGACCACCCTCCGATGCCTGGCCTCCACCAACCCTTCTTCTTGGAGCAGGTATGTCATTTGGGCGGAATACGCTCATAACACCCTGTGTTGCTCTTCTACAGGTCTCTCGCCCTTTGAGTGCCAGTTTGGGTTTTGGCCTCCACTGTTTCCGGACCAGGAGGCAGATGTTGGGGTTCCTTCAGCCCAGAACTTCGTCCGGCGGTGCAGACGTGTCTGGCGTAAGGTCCGGTCGGCTCTTCGAAGGTCTGCGAGCCAATACCAGCTTCAGTCCAACCGCCGTCGCAGGCCTGCTCCACCACTACGCCCTGGGCAGAGAGTCTGGCTGTCGACACGAGATCTTCCTCTGCGGGTGGAGTCCCGCAAGCTGGCGCCTCGGTTTGTGGGACCCTTCAAGATCTTGAGGAGGATTAATCCTGTCTCCTATCGTCTTCAACTTCCCCGGGCCATGCGGATTAACCCTACGTTCCACGTCTCCCGTCTTCGGCCTGTTGTCACCAGCCCGCTGGCGCCTGCGACAAGACCACCACCGCCCCCTAGACTCATCGATGGTGAGCCGGTGTTCGCGATTAACCGCCTCTTGGATTCCCGTCGAGTTCAACGGGGTCTTCAATATCTGGTGGATTGGGAGGGGTATGGCCCAGAAGAACGATCCTGGGTCCCTGCTCGAGATATTCTGGACCCAGACCTCATCAAAGACTTCCATCGGAACCATCCTGATCGCCCCAGAAGGAACGTCAGGAGACGTTCGTAGGGAGGGGGGGTCCTGTCATGAATTATGTGACTGTTGTTCCTTTTTTGGCCATGTGAGGTCCTCAGTGTTTTTGTTTGATGCCTGTCACATGTTCAGATCACATGTTCTCATTATTGATTTGTTAGTTTCACCTGAGCCTTGTTAAGTTGCCTATTTAAACCCCCTGTTGTTTTGAGTTCTTTGCTCAGTCTTGAGTTGACACTGGTGCAGTCCTGTAGACTAGCCGTTCCGTGAGTTTTTCTCAGAGTGTTTCCCTGTGATTGTTTGCTTGTAACTGACCTTACCTGCCTGTTTTCTGGATTACGAGTTTGCCTGCTACTTTTGGATTGTTCACTGTTTTCTGACTGTTTTGGATTGGACCTTGCCTGGATTGTGACCTTGGATTTTGCCTGTTCCCTGTTTGGATACCTTTGCCCTGCTTTTCAAGTAAAAACCTTGAACTGAGTTAACGTGTGTCTCTGCATTCTGAGTCTCAACACACCACCTTGTGGCAGCGAGGTAGGGCTCCCGCCTGCTATGCGGGAGACCCGGGTTCGATTCCCAGACGAACCTTACATACTGTTTCTGCAATACAATGGTGCTCTTACCACACTGCACATAGCTGTACATACTGTACATATCTGTCTATATGGTTCATACTGAATATCCATATTTATTCAATTTTTTTATATAATATATTCTGTTAATACACTGCATATTTCTATATTATTCTTACTACTGTTGTAATGGTACTGCCACTACATTGTTGTTCATAGATTGTGAATATTACATAGCCATATTTATTCTGCTTTTATAAGGTAAATGCTAATACACTGCACACATTTATATTTAATTTATATTACTCTAAACCACCTTCTATAAACCAACTGTATACTACTGTTTACACTGCACTATAGTTCTTGTCTTTTCTTGTCTATGCACCACCTGTCTATAATTTGTATATCGCATTACACTTTTCTGCTTTTTTGCACTTCTGGTTAGACTGCAGTTGTCTTTGTACTTGTACTCTGTACAATGACAATAAAGTTGAATCTAATCTAATCTAATCTAGTTATAAGAGTTGTTTTAGTTTGTGTCATTTTTCTACCTGTCCCCATGGTGTGCTTCCGAAGCGAAACACATCTGAGATAATCTCCAGCAGACTCAGAAAGTTAGTGTCATCATAGCTGAAGCGTTGTCCAAACACCAGAGCACAAATCACGTTAGACACGGCACGACTCAGGAAGAACGTGGGGTCAAAAGGGGCCGCTGAAGGAGAGAGAGAGAGAGAGAGAGAGATCTAGAGAATGTATGGTGGCCCTGTATATGAAATTGCTTGGTTTTGTCCCTACTTAATCAAATGCACATGTTTGTTTGCCACACACATACACACACACAGACTCACACTTGGTTTCTCTCAGGCTCTCCAGCAGGTGTCTGCTCTCCTCCTGAATCCACTGCTCCATCTTCTTGCGGCCCATCCCAAAGTCTCTGAGCGTGCTCAGTGTGAAGCGTCTCAGCTGACGCCAGCGCTCACCATTACTGATGGCCAGGCCTGACGAAGAAAATCAACAGACTGCATAGATTTGATGGCCTGATCATAAACAGCCAGAACGGCAATCAATAACCACAAGATCACTTTTAGTAGACAACCAGAAATTTTGATTTTATGATCTTACCGTATCCCTTGACGACCCGGTTCAAGAACGGAAGTGGTGCCCTTCCTGTGAAGTCATCAGCCTGGTCCACTAGGGCCTCCTTCACTGTCTGGTACCCACTGAGGGTCACTATCCGCACAGGCCCAAGGTTCACAGTCATGACCGGCCCATACTGCTTACTCCACTGAGAAAGAAAAAAACAGAATCAGGGGAGTTTCATCATTTGGAGTCCCTCTGTAAATACCCATGGTCTGGTCTCCTGTACAGCTATAAAACCTTGTCCTAAATTATTTTTCACCTTAATATAACCTTTATGGAGCCAATTTGATGGTAAATGAACTTTAATAAGTGAATCATTTACCTAGCACAGCTATACAGCAACGGCCTTGTGAGAATCGTGAAACATTACCTTGTCAGTAAATATAGCTCTTTGGAGATAGTTTTTGCCTGTTGTTATTCCTTCACCTCCACAAAAAATGTAATTCTCTTTTCCTAATCCATGCCTAATTCTGCCTAACCCATGCCATGTATGGCAAACCAGCCCTTATTGTTTACGGTCCTTTTGGACCACTCGCGATGAAAGAACAAGTATGGTTACACTTTACTTGACAGTGTTGACATAAGAGTGACATGACACTGTCATGAACATGTCATAAACAAGTCATAAACGTTTATGACATGTCACTTCTGTTATTAAGTGACATTCGGTTTTTGTCATAACAAGTTAGGGTTAGGGTTAGGTTTAGAGTTATGGTTAGGGTTGGGGTTAGAAGTTAGGATTAGGGTTAGGATTAGGTTTCATGTGTCATGACAGTGTCATGTCACTCTTATGTCGATACTGTCAAGTACCAACTTTCTAAAACCACAAGCAGGGTCACATTCTTTTCATGCACATACTTGCACAGCTATGATTGGATAACTTTGCAGACAAACCCAAAGTGCTACTTTGCTCACCTTCATGAAGGTCTTGAATGGTGCTCTCTTGTCCACTTGGGGCAGGTTTCCCAGCAGGGGTAGTCCAGTGGGGCCTGGGGGCAGTGGAAGCCCCCGTGTCCCCCTCCTCCAGGCCAGCAGCAGCAGGACCATCGCCAGACCAGCCAGCAGCAGCATGCTGAACTCAGACTCAGACATGACACACACACCTTTCCTCTATCTGTTTGTACTAGCTTCACGTTCTGGTTACTCCCCGTGTCCTCTGTCTGCTGTTATTTCTCTCTCTCTCTCTCTCTTTCTCAATCTCTCTCTCCCTTTTCTCTGTTTCTGTATCCCAATAACTATATGTCCTTTTCTTTTTACCACAATGTTTGGTTTCTCTCTGTCTGTCTCTCTGTCTGTCTGCCTGTTTGTTTCTGTCTGTGACTTGTTTTTGCTCTTACTGAGTCTTCTCCACAGAATTCGTATGGAGGGTGTTGCATTCATGCATTCGTATGGAGGGGGCATTATTTACTGAACAGGCATTGGATAGAGGGGAGTCATGTGACCAGTTTAACCTGGAGAACTACCCTTATCTTGTCTGAGAAAAGCTGACACATTGTACGTGGCATGCGCTACGCTCACCGCTAGGTTGCTCTTGGTTGAGGTAATGGCCCAAATATTTGTGTTGTGGTTGCTGCCGGGCTCAACGCAAAATACCTATGATTTGCAGCGCGCTGAGGTCAAAGTTCAACATGGTTCAACTTTGACCGCGGCATGCGCAAGAGCGGCTAATCAATGCAAAATGCTGCTTGCACTGCGCTTTGGTCAACGCAGCGGCAGGCCAGTTCTTGCACAGCTCTTGCGCGTACAATGTGACTCCCACCCCCCCTTCAGGTTCCTGTAGCTGTTGTCCCCATGGCTCTGCAGGGGTTGTGCAATGCAGGAGACAATATAACTCAGCCTAATAAACTCAGTCTAAAGAGTTGGGTTCTTAAATCTATGATGACAAATGGTCCACAAATGTACTATAGCCTCTCAATTATTTTCATAGGGGTCTGCTTTTCCAGTTTTTCCTTTTCTGACAGGGCTAAATAGCTGCTTGGGTATGTAAGAGGTCTACAAAGTTACAACACCCACAGGCTTCAGCCAGAGAAAGCAACACTCAAACAAACCAATTCTTTGAAATTACTCATGGTGAAATTGGGCGTAAAAGGGCCTTTTTTAACTCAATTAATATTTCATGAGTAGAGCTACTTATCAGGTTGCCTGACATTACCCGATAATAGATATTGACATGGCAGATTAATTATGTGATACAAAAAACATCCAAACCTCAAGTTTGAGTCATATTCATCAGGGCTCGGAACAATCCAGCATCATATTTGTACTGTACTGGCACATTTCAAACCATGACTGCCACTCAACATTTAGGTTTTCAGACCAGGAACAGAAGTGATAACAGGCTGAGGTCAAGACCAGAGAGGGCAGTCAGTGGCAGGCAAACAATCCAGAGAGCAGGCAAAACTCAGAGTCAGGAAACAGGCCAGTAATCCCACGCAGATCCCAATAGAACAGACAGGCAAATACTCCAGTTTCTCATGACTAGATTCACAAAATATGGTGAGTGTGCGACACAGAAACAACTGCGACGAACTCACAAACTAAACTGAAAAGGGCAGGGTGATTGGGTACAAACAAGAGCACAATGAGAAACAGGTGAGCACAGACACATATAGATATTATGCCGCACTGGGCCAAAGTCCTTTTAGTCAGGTCCCTCTACTCAGTGGCCATATTGCAATGCATTTTGGGCATTTATCAGGCATCTATTTTGGGCCGAACTGCATGTGCGCAAAGCTTTACAACACCAATCTCGCTTCAGCTGCGAGATCACAACACATGATTGGCACAATATATTCATAACATTCCACATGATTGGACATATGGACATATGGAATATGTATTCACATACATATTCACATACTCGCTTAGTTAAAGTCGATGGCTTAAAGTTTAATCCAGACTGCAAATCGTTTCGTGACCCCTCCAAAATTTGGCGACTGCCTTGGGGGTCCCGACCCCCAGTTTAAGAACCGCTGAGCTAGTGCATAGAACTCAAGGGACAATTTGGTACCTAGCTTTCTAATGTATATGGAAGGAGCTACAATTACAGGAAGTGTAACAGGACAGGTGAGGGCGGGATCAAAACAACAACAGAGCCACACAGCAAAATAAACAAAGCAAATGAAAATAGTATAAAAATAGAAAAAATAGAAATTCAAGCCAGAACCCTAACAAATTCATTAGACAGAGTGCAGAGTGTTTCTCTGTGGAGAACCAAACTCACGGCCTTAGTTTTCTTAGCCCCCTTTGGTTTACCAGTCAAGCTACAGGAATAATCGTCCTCACTCAGCCTCAGTCTATGATAGAGCTGCCTCTGATGACTGTTGACTGTACTGTGTCACAATTTCCTGGATGCAGTGGGGGGGGGGCTCTGACTCGCATTACTTTCATGAGTGCCTTCCAAAGCAAATCAGAGCTGAACCCTCACCTGAATGAGCGGAGTGGTAAACATTCATGAGCACCTGGGCCAAGTTTACCTTCTGTCACTGTTGTTCCTCTGAACTCTGTGTAGATATTGTACGTTCTAACCCTTGAACACACAGGAAGGTGTCACAACCTCTGGACACAGTAAGATAGCAAAAAGAGAGAGAGAGAGAGAGAGAGAGAGAGAGAGATGGTGACAGAGAGGGATAGATAGATAGATAGATTAGATAGATAGATGGTCAGTAGTTTATTCAGTATCTTTTTTTCTACCACCAGTCTAACTCCATGCCAACCAGAGAGCCAGTCCGCCTGATCAGCTTGTGTAGCCTGCTTTGACCTCTTTTGTAGAGGTGCTCGGTGTTACTTGTCCAGTCTAGTTTGTCATCCAGCTGCAGCCAAAGGTACTTGTAGGTGCCCACTACCTTTCACCCCTTTAGTTTTTGTAGTGTTGAGCTGCAGGTGGTTCGAATGGCACCAGGCAACAAAATCTCTCAACAGACTCCTGTACTCCTCCTTCTGGTCACCCTTGATGCACCCAACGTTGACTATGTCATTACCAAACTTCTGAGTATAGCATAGTTTGAAGATGTAACTGAAGTCCACCATGTATAGACAATTCATAGCACCACTTACTTTAGAGAACATCTCATCTCATAGCACCACTTACAACAATTCTTGCTGATCCTAGCACTTACCACCCGTCTTGAACTGACACTCAACTGTTTAAAAACAGCACTCACTGATGCACTTATATACCTGAACCGTGGCACCGAGGATGAAGACATTTTTATGGTATGTTGGTCTCAAGGGCCCACATCAACCTAGCCCATAATCACTCATTTGTGATTTGCACCCTCCCGGTAAAAAATGAAAATGCAATATCATTCTTAATCGCCCCTCTCTTCAGTTAAGATGTTCAGAACTGCACCAAATTTTATGTGTATGATTAACCTGACATTCTCTGGGGGTATGCCAAGTTTCGCAGAATTTCATCCATGGGGGGGTCTAAAAAAATTAAGTTATGTGTACATTTAGTGACTGTACACTCATTGGCCTGTAGATGATGGTGCACACATATACGCACACACACACACACACACAGGTACACACATACCATCAGTATCGGCAATTACAACGGCCGATACATAATTACAAATTCAGTATGATTAAAGGAAAACCAAATATTCATCAGAATAATTTGCAGCATTTCCAGTATTGGCGTCAAGTAGTCGTTTGTCCACCAGATGGCGCATCGTTGCAGTGAGACGTAATTTTGTTGGAAGTTAATCTAAAGTGGGTTGGAAAGACACTACGCTTCCTTCAAGGACAAGACTGTAGTTTACCGCAGAGAACGTCTAATAAGTGTAGGATGATTTCTGCATGACATGTAATTCCCATTTCTTCTTGAAGCCGAAATAAATCTGCGAATGTTTATCAGACATGCTTGGTTTTTACTGCATGTAGGCTACGTTAAAGGAACCATATGTAAGATTGTGGCCAAAACTGGTATTGCAATCACTTTGAAATTACTGTAGAGTGGTGTATCCCTTCCCCCTCCCCCCTGACTCAAGGTTGCCAACCCAGATGCCGAAACACTACTGACTTTGTGATTAGTAGATAGGTAGAGGGTGGCGCATCAGGCCAAAACACAACATGACATGACAAAACACAACATCAACATCAGTTGAGGGCTGCAACTTTACTTTTTAAATGACAATATCCTGGCCGGACTACTGTTGTCAGTGATATAAGTATTTGAAATGAACATGATTTCTTAATGTCTAGTGACATATCAAATACATTTCTTACATACGGTTCCTTTAATCTTAAATTATATCAATAGCCTAGAGTAGGTAAAATAATGTTACCGTTAGCATTGGTTGAGTGATAGAGGCCAATTTGATTATTGATGTATTTGTAGAAAACCATAAATGCGGTTATAGGCTACCAAGAAAATTGATAACAGCACTAATTGCATCTTTCGACTGTCATCTCATGCTTAGGCCTATAACCATAACCTAGGCTACTAACAGGAGCTTAGTGAGTTAGCCACAACACGTTCGCTACGTGATGGTTTTCTAATGGAAAATATAGGCTACCTGAAAGATAACCTGATGATGCATCCTAAACACCGGGCTGGGACATTTAGCTCAAAGTCTCAAAAAGCATCTGAGTCAACGTTCATTCCCAAACACCCATATAGGCTACTTAAATCCTCTATTTTCAAAGGTGATTCAAGTAAGGAAGAGCATGGCTCAAAGTAAAGTAACTAGGACTGAAACTACATAAATTCGTCAAAGAGAATAATTTGTGTCAACTCGCCGCAATGTAGATTTATTAACGCACCCGTGATCTACATCTCCATTTAAACCAAATGTTTTAGAGCGCGCGTTGAGAGATGTATCCAGGGCAGGGCTGTACCTACACATATTTGTTGCACGTGCTACAAAAATCATGCTTTGCGATGGATGATTTAGTACCAACGTTACACCGGTCCAATACAGTTTTGCCTATGGCTATACCGTGAGACTGAGACGTTTTTTGTTTGTTCGAAGTGCGTGTTTAGGGTGTGAGAGAAGAGTCGATGTGCTTTGATTCCAGCTTGGTAGGCTAGTAGTAGTCTATGCGATTAAAAAACACGTGTGTGTGAAGTATCCAAATAATGATAACGCTTTCATTATGGCTGCTTTTGCCATAGACCTTGAGCTACTGTACAGTGGGTTGGGTTCCATTTAGAAGTGTCGCTTTCCGTGATTCACACAGCTGCGCTAGTGCGTGGACATCTCAATTGCAAAATTAAACAATATTTCTATCGGGCGCCTACAATGGACTAGGCTGGGTGAACTCAGCCTGATCTGCCGGCGATTCCTTTTCGATTTCTTAAAAGATTGAGCTTGGTCTGGCGAAAGCCACACTAACCATGGACCTCATAGTTGCAAAATGCAAGGGAACATGAATCAGCATATTATTTGCACAAACAATAACGGACAGTAGCTCTTCAACTTGGCCCGTTAAAATGTGTATGAACAGTCTAGCAACGCATTTCATGAAGGCCCTTTTGGACATGTCAGTTATTTGCACCACTGGGTAAAACGGCATTTTGTTTTAGACTACTGCTATTTAATTTGTGCATTGACAATAAAGCTGAATATCATATGAACTAGATGACTAAACTTATGCATATGTAGAAGAAGAAACATTCACACAAATCCATGACATGACCTCTCTTCTTGATAGCTGTTGAAAACTGCATGGAACTGACAGGGATTGTTTTGTTTAATAATAAATAAATAAATACATTATGCTGCTACCTTCTGCTTTTCCCAAATACAATGTAGCCTACAGGTGTACCTTTCATCAGTCCAGTTGCAATGGATGGACTGTGATGAACTGCCCTACTTGTGATTGTTTAGATATTTTAAAGGTTTTATAACAATGCTACAAAATGTTTGGCAAGTGCTACAAATCTATTCACCTTTGCAGCGCCAGTAGGCTACTTTGTGTGCGGCCCGCAAACACACATTCCAAACAAGCATACACAAAAGTTTCAAGAGTGGGGGATGGAGTAGAAGATGGAGACAAATTCATTTATATGATTTCTTTTCGCGGAATGGATGTACAGGACTGAGCGGCGGTCATATTTTGTACCGTACCGCTATGCGGTACATCTAGTTCTTACTGTACTTTACAGTTTTTAAATTGTCCTAAAATTGTTCAGAGAATTGCTTTAAAAAACGTAAACTGTTTACCATGTTGTTAGATGCTTTGGTTAAAAATGCGTCAGTCAAATGTAATGTAATGTAGGCTAATGTAGAGAGTGAATAGAAGTGTGCTGCTGACTACAGTCTCAGATGTGATGTCCTTCAACCTGACAAACTGTGGTCTGTCTGTCTGTGGGGTAGTTGGTTATACATGACACCAGGATTGGACCCACCCGCATCCTGGCCAGTTTGTCCTGCAGCATTAGGGGTTGGATGGTGTTAAATGCAGCCGTGGCCTAGTGGCGGCAGCTATGGCCTACTGGTTAGGGCTTCGGGCTTGAAAACGAAGGGTTGCCGATTCGATCTCTGACCAGTAGGAAAAATGTGAGTGGGTGAAGTGGTTGAGCAGTGCTCTCACATGCCCACATCCACAGCTGAAGTGCCCTTGAGCAAGGCGCCTAACGGCTCCCACACACAGCTGCGTTCCGTCAACGCATGCCAGTGGGTGTGCCCCCACGGTAGCTATGCAAATGACTTGAAGTAAAACCTTAATGTGATTGGTTGGTGCCGTCCGTAGATTGGCTTGATTGGCCGGTGCCGTCTGTCGGTGCAGCAACAGCTGAACTCAACGCGAGCGGCGGGAGAAACGTGACGCGACAGACCCACAATTCAGTTCGGCAACGGATCACGTGAGCCCATGTAAAGTGAATGGGATGCGTCTCCAGCAACGCGAAGCACGCAGCTGTGTGTGGGAGCCGTAAAGGCCCGGTTATACTCGACGCACCCGACCTGTAGCGCGACAATGTGACGTCACAGAAGCGCCGTAACCATTTATACTCGCGCGTCGTGGTCACGACACTAGACACAATATTCTCCTGAACAGAGGTGTCGCTGTTGTGAAAAGATTAACGCTAACTACGTTAGGCTACACAGCAGAAGAAGCTGCATTAAGAAACACTAGTAGCAGAGAATGTAAACGGGCTCTGCTATTACCTAGCCTCTGTGATGGTACTTCAGACTTTGGTTGCTACTATTCACAACTACCACCATCATTATCATCTAGTTTCCAAGGTGTGCGCACAGGTAGATAGATAGATAGATACTTTAGTCATCCCGAGGGAAATTTTAATCATTTAAACAGTTTAGTTAGCTGGCTAGCTAGCTAGCAGCTGGCTGAGTTTGTGTAATTTCCTGAAGTGGAAAGAGATTTTGTTCAGGCCTTAATAGATATCCTTTGTTTGAAAATAAATCGTTTCTATTCTTTCCTCTTAATTCCATGTGTTGCAACTCTGACTGGTAACTTTGTTAACTTATCCAGCAAACTATTCAAAATTCACGACTGTAACAAAACACTGCAACTCGCTTGCCCTCGAACTAGTCCATCTTCCTGTTTCCGCCTGGTCACGCTCGTCTGAAAAAAAATGAGTGGTGCGCTACCGTGGGGCTACACGGCCAAAACCCTGGCGCGCCAGAGAGATCTACGTCATTTTGACGTCACGTTGTCGCGCTACCGGTCCGGTGCGGCGAGTATAACCGGGCCTTAACCCTTTACTGGTCCCTGAGCACCACTGTATGTAATGGACCACCCTGCTGTGTCCTCGTGTGACTGGCACCCCAGTCATGCATGCAATGGTGGTCACTGACCATTAGGCTTGAGTATCGAATATCGAGTATTGGTTGGAACCGGGACTATCTTTGCGATTTTCCCGGAATCGTTCAAATGTTTAAATTTTGAATCCTAGTTTCGATTCCCAGTCCGCCGACCGGAAGAAGAAACGGCTGAACACCAACGAAGAAGCGCATAGTTCATAGAATTAAAATTCATGTTGAAGGTCAGACTATTTCATTCAGAAAGCAGGGTTCCCGCGGATCCTTAAATAGTGTCATCAGTATCAGGAAGTTGAGGGTTTACAGATGCTGCGTGATGTCTTTGCGCCTGGCAGCGGTGCTTTGCCGGTGCTATGCCCGAAAATAGCTCCAAATCTAAATTGGTCTAGTAAATCCCTTCGTGTTAATTTGCATTGATATTTGTACTCGATGTGAATGTACAGGTTACGAGAAATAATTATAAAAAATCTTGAGTTATTTGATTCACTTTTGCAACGACATGCTAGCTGGCAGCGCCGGATTACAGCGACTACGCTAAGCTAAAGCTAACCGGGCCGTTTCTAGATTAGGACAATGGCTGGGTCGGCTATAAAACGCTTTGGCTCACTCATCCAACTCTAGGGACTGCGGGGAGAGACCCAATTTCACCTAGGGGTGGCGTATTCCTTTAAGTTGATCTGTTTGCATCTTTCCAGCGTGTGTTGCTGGAAGTTGTAATAGCCTATCTGTAATATCTGCCAGCAGCTTGCTTGCCAGCGTTTCCCAGTAGGCTAGGCCTACTTCGCAAAAGTTGTGAACTATAACCGCATATTTTTTGAATGTCGGCGACTGGCTACATAAAAAAAACGTGCGTTCATAATACGTGCGTGCTTGAGATGAAACCAGCATTTTTCAGCAGGATCATGCGAGGAGGACCTGTCTCTTAATTAATTTAAAACAAGTCAATGGTTTTACAATGTTTCAGTCAAGCTTTGGTTGGTTTAGATACAACTGGTATGCAAAATATAAAGTAGTGGATTAACTTTAATTTGCTGTGCTGCATATTGGACAATAGATGCACATAGTAAATTATATAAAGTAGGCTTATTAAAATATGTAAATAGCTTAGTCTAACTTTGAAAAAAATATTGAAGGGAATCCAGTCCAGTGCACATGTCTTTGGCAAGTAGCCTAGGCTACTACAGACACAGGTGAAGAACAGTCAATAAGCAAAACCAAATATGTACAGCCAGCTTCAAAAGCAAGCAGCCCAGACCCTAAAATTGGGCATTTATAGCTTTGAAGGTAATTCACACACAATTATTTTTCTTTCGCCAAAATATATTTGGTAATTTCTGTAGATATCCAAAATGGGGTGGGGGTTAAAATTAGTAGGAAAAAAAAAACTATTGCATAAACAGTCATATATATCTTTTTGCCGTGGTATAGTCTTAAGTTTCATGTAGATGTCTTGAAAAGGTCTTAAAAGTCTTTAAATTTGCACTTGGAAAATGTGCAAATACCCTGAGAAAGACCGTTGGTTAGCTAGCTCATTTAAAATATCCTAAACTTTTTTTGACCCTGCCTCTTAAAAAAATCGGAATCGAGAATCGTTAGGAACCGGAATCGAAATAAGAAATCGGAATTGGAATCGGAATCGTTCAAATTCAAACGATACCCAACCCTACTGAACATACCTGCGCTGGTGCTGACTACCCTTCACCATGCCTTAGTTATGCTGCTCTAACATGGACTTTTCATGTGTCACGCCGTACAACCCCCCCTCTCTCCCCCTCCCTCTCTCAACTGTCCCTCCTACCTCTTCTCTGTCTTGCCATTCAACTCCCTCTTCTCCCCCTCTCTCTCTCAACTCTCATTCTCTTGCTTTTTCTCTCTATAGTATAACACTATATAGTACCATTGATCTACTTATTAATACTAACCATCATGACTTATAGTAATACTAACTCTATACTCTATAATACTCTATAATCTATATCCACTCTATATCTCTCTTCCTTCCCCCTTACCTCACTTGTGAGGTAAACCATTACCAGTCATCAGCCATCATTGTGTTTGGCCCTCATCTCACCTGAAGTCCCATCCCTATGACTGCCCTGTCATCGTTTGTTGCTGTCCACTTGCCCAGATTCCTGGCCCATACAGCCTAGCGACCCACTACTTGCCCTATGACAACTTCTAATCCCCATGGACAATTCATTGCCTACACTGGACTATTTGAACTTTCTGACACTAAATAGGATTCATGCATTATCATGCTGGATATGTAACCAATAACCATCCTACCTCTTTGTAACATATACCTCAGGTGGCTTTAAACACCATGTTCTATTCTCTACACCTAAAGTAACCTATTTATTTATCGTGTGTACAGACCTTACTGCTCTAGTTAACTGACCCTAGGCAGATAGGTCAGACCCTTGAGTCATGGATCTGTTCGAGGTTTCTTTCTAGATGCATCTTCAATTCTAGGGAGTTTTTCCTCGCCCGTTACCCATGGACCCTCTCTGAATGTTTAACACTCTGTAAATGTGTAATGTGTTGGCGCTCTATAAGTGACATTAAATTGAAATTCACTGTAGCAAGGCAGCTCACTGCTCCAGGTTATTAGTGTGTGCTTCTTCCTGTAGTTGTATTTAGCGTCCCTCACACACTGTTTCAGTTCCCTCTGTGCTGACTTCATCTCCTCCCTGTCCCTGTTGTTGAAGGCCATCTTCATCCTGTTCTTCCTCTTCTGCCGTGCACACTACCCTGGCTGGTTTCAGTCCCAGTGTGTAGTATGAGAGCAGAAGGAAATTTAACCAACTGGGACAATGACATTACTGATACTGATGAGTGTGTGTGTGTTGGTGTGTATTTGTCAGGTAACAAACGGGCATGTGTGGGTGACACTGGCATAGATGGCACTGCCAATGTTTCCCCTCTAACCAGCTCGTTGTTACCCCCTAGTGTCCAAATTTTTTACTGCAGGTAGTTGTTGGCTTCATCTAGCCTTTGAACATCAGTGCCCCTTTTCACTTCTCATGCAAATATGTTATGACACACCATTGGCATAATGATGTAAATAGAGAAAAGGAGGAATAATGAATAAAGATGTCTTTGATTCAGCGTCTGCTTCCCTCTCCTTCTCACTTCTTGTTTGGTTCTCAAATGCTGATCCTGCAACAGTGTGCCCATGTCTGTTCAGTTGTAGGTAGAAGGGGTGAGGCATTCTCTTCACACCTGCATGATCTTTCATGAAACTTTAAGCGTTTATGCTCAGTTGTGTACAGAGGTGAGACTCTCATTTCACCTTTCTCTACACAAAGATCATCAGTGCAGTGGTAGTCCAATAATGTCAGCCCCTGGTGCCCTATCAGCAGACAGGTAGTCCATTAACGTCGGCACCAGATTGTTCCATGTGGTGGTAAGCTTTGCTACATATGCGGGCTGGTTTCGGAGGAGCACTGGGCAGGGAGTTGGAGGATGCCGCAGGTATGTGACCCCGCACTCTGATGCTCCTGCCAAGCTGACATGCACACACCTATACATCACAGTTTGGACCTACTTCCAAGTCTGTGCACCACACGTAAGACTAGCGTGTAGGGTAGCGGTTCTTTTGTGCATTTTAGTTTATGTTGCGAGTGTAGTAGGCTTTAGTTAGCACTATACAACCCCTAGACGTTTGAGAGCATTTGGCATGTGCTGACTTCACTCAACGTTAACCAATGGGAATAGCCTGGCCTCGGCCTGCCTACGTACTTCCGGTCGATTTCTTCTCCCTACAGTACTCCGTCTGGAATAGGTTGATACACGCTCGTTTACTTCGGCAGTTGGGCAGCCGACCAACCAGCGAACAGAGGGCGTCCCTGAGAGCGATTACGTACCCAGGCATGGTGTTTCAATTACTATGTCCCCGCCCCTGAAGCAGATCGCTTGGAATACATCAACGTAGGGAGCGAAAAGGACTTATCCTTATGAAATCTTTGAGCAAATGTAAATAATAGTTTAGCCTATTAACAGGAGTGTCATGAACGAAGTCACAGTGGAGTAGGATGTTATATCGTCAGCTAAACTTTAGTCATAGATTTTGTCACTTGAAATAGGCTACGAACGTACCCGAGTCAAACTGTAGTTTAGAAGGCTACATGGTCGGGTCAAAATCGCTATTTTTCAAACACTAAGAAGGCTCGACATAACTTGAAACTTTGATCGAAGCATCATCAGTGTCTCTACATACAGGGTTCCTACACATATTCCATACTTTTTCCATACTCAAATTTTCAAACTTCTCGGTACATTTTTTATTTTTATATATTTTTAAAGTATATTTTTTTGGGCTTTTATGCCTTTAATGCAACAGGATAGTGGAGAGTGACAGGAAGTGAGTGGGAGAGAGAGTCGGGGCGGGAATCTAACCCGGGTCACCGGCGTACGGTGCAGGTGCCCCAGCCAGTTGCGCTACGGCTGGGGGCCACGGTACATTTTTCTGACCATATTCTAGACATTGTCAATGGAGCGTTCTACTAGCATTGTGAAGAGCTGTATAATAATGTTTATTATTAACTTGGTAGCCCTTGGATACTTTTCGTTGGGGGAAGTGCTGTGTTGGAAGGTGCACTCACATTTTTAGTTCTCTGTACAGCATAGCCTACATATGTTGGAGACTAGTGCACTGCTGGCAGAGGCCTCAGAAATCACCATAAACAATATTATTTGTTTGCAATAACAGTTTATCAGATAATGCAGTATCCATGTCTTGGTATCTTTCACAAAATCAAAGTCTACCAGTGTTTTATCCGAAAATAGCAGAGCTACGCAAACATACCAGTGCACAATGGTGTAGGGCACTTGCATAGAACAGGGGTTCTCAATTTGGTTTTGGTACCAGGGTTTCCTTGTGGGAGAATGTTTTTCTGAGGACAACCATTCAATTGTATCTTGATGATGTGGACTGACCGTTAAACTACACAACAGGGAATGGTTCATTATGACCTGAGTGAAGTGATTAGTACTGTAGATGCAATAGTCTGGAAACACAAATATTTCTCCATACCCTTGTTTCTTTTTTCCATACTTATCCAGACCTGGAAATTACTAAAATCAAATTCCATACTTTTCCAGGTTTCCCATACTGCGTAGGAACCCTGTCATACTGTACGAGCTATATCAATCATTAACCTAGAAATACTTCTTCGTACATTTAATGAACATTTTGTGTAATAATTCAAGTTAATAAACTGAATATGGTGGTCCAAGAGCAGACCATGCACCGGTCCATGCATCAGGATGGCAGTCAGATACGAAGCACTGCACAATGTTGCTAACGTTAACGTTAACAGCTTTCACACACACGATATAAAATACACGATGGTAAATATAACATTCAATACCAAAACACTATTATTTACACGATTACTCCTGAAATAACTGCTATTAACTATGGAGGAGAGGGTTCGCTGCTGTCGCCGGTTGGAAATGAATGATTTTGCGCTGGTTCGTGCTGCTTATATATTTTTTCAGTGAGGCCCGGTGGTTTATGGGATGAGTAGTTCCTTCGCTCGGAAATGAAAATATGTACACAGTCTTGTACCTTTGACTTTTTTTGGACTTTCTATTCGTTTTTTCACTCGAAATGATATGTTGTATGCTTATGAGTTACGCCGTAGCTGATTAGCCTAAGACATGCTCTAAAACTCTTTAGAAAAAAATGTCAGTAGATGGTCCCTTATTAGACTCTGGCTAGACGGCTAAATTTGTCTCTTTCACCTGATTGTCGTTGACAAATCTCAGAGCGCCCTCATGTGGAACCACAGAAGGAACTGCAACCAGTTCAGAAACCGGAAGTTTTCCGAGAGTGGCAGTTCTCCCCTTATTAGACATTCTCTGGTACTGTCTGTATAAATCGTCTTGTAAATAAACTAATGCTTTTTCAAAGTTCTCAATGTCTCGTTTTAAATGTAAGTCGAGAGTGGCTTCTGATGTGAAGCGAGAAGAGGATTTTGAATGACCTGGTGAAGCTGTGTGTGCTGGGGCTACAATTGCATTGCACTATAGGCTACTGCAGACTGCTTAAATAACTTCAGAAATGCAATATTTTAAACATGATATTATTGTCCTGCACTGTTAGCCTAGAAATGTAGATGCACCCTAGCGGCAGCAAATGTAATTTGCAGCTAGGGTACTGCACTGTACTAAGTAAAAACCACAGCATAACTTCATTTTTTTGTAAGGGGGGCTTTGTGCAGGCGTTCTTCTAAACCAGCGGTTCCCAAACTTTTCCTTCCGCGTACCACCGCCTACATTCCGACTCGGCTCGCGTACCCCCACCATCCGACACATAAACACATAGCCTAAAAACGTAACGCATTCTATAACACCCCCCCCCCCCCTGCGTTGACAATATTTGTCCGTTTCCCGGTTTTAGGTGCGTGCATTTTGTCAGTTAAAAAGTTAAAGAAAAGAAAATTAGCCTGCATAGTAGCCTAACTACATCCACATACAATATCTTATCTTATAATAGGCCTACAACAACGCATGACAAGGATGTATTCGTTTGTACAACACTATACAGCCTAGAAAGACTAAACTTAGGCTACCTTTAGTTTGTTAAATGTAAAGCCTAGCTTAATGTTACCTTTCTTGCCCATCTGAAATAACTCCTAGCTTTGCTCCTTCCCTCCTTTCTGTTTTTGTTGTTTTCAAAAACCTGTTATATCCGCGAAACTTTCCCCCCACGGGCCATCCAACGCATTCAAAAGTAACGCATTCTATTAGCTATTCCAGGCATCATGTTTAATAAGCTGCCCTTTTTTGGATGAACACATACAGAGTTTATAAATTATATCCTTTAATTTCACGTTTTCATATCATTATGACCTGATTCGAAATTATGTATTTATTCATGAATTAATTACAAAAGATTTAACATTTTCATTTTATAGGCTACCTGTCCGCCATAGCCCTTTTCATCTCGCGTACCCCCTAGAAGCAGCTCGCGTACCACCGGGGGTACGCGTACCACAGTTTGGGAATCCCTGTTCTAAACCAAACCATGGAACTCACCCAGCCATATTTGTATTATCGCCCTTTACTTGTTTTGCGAACCCTACTTGAATTCAATGAACTTAGAACAACCTATTATTTCACAAATGTTTATAAACGCAGTAGGGCTGCACAATTTGGAGGAAATGTCTAATTGCGATGTTTCTAATAGATACTGCTATTTGATTTGCGGAAGGCCAATAATTATTGAAAATCAAGCTTCAGTTCCAAATCTCGATTTAAATTGGACCACGTGAGCATGCCTGCATGAGAAGCACAGCTCTCCTGCGAGCTTCACTGTCTGCCAGAAAAGGAGGATGACGCTATGGGGTGACGTGAATTGTGTTTGTTGTGATAAGAATTTAGCATTGAAGCAGAGTTGCGAGGTGCACGATTAATTGCAGCCTTTGCATTAGCTGCACTAGTTCAAATAGCCATTTCGATAAAAAATCGATTAATTGTGCAGCCCTAAAACACAGACTGCATGACTAGGTGAAGTTATAGGCATAGCCTACATGTAGCAATGGGTCTTAATGGAACACACGGGTTAAGAGTGTGTCCATGAGAGGACCAGGCGGGGGTGACACATGCTACGTCACCGATTTTGATGAAACTTGGCCAGTTTGAAGGGTCCACCTAAAAACTCAAAAAGCCAAAATAGTACAAAATTTGAAACAACCCAGGGGGAGTTAGGCCCCCATCCTTATTTTAGGCCAAAAAAACTCAAAAAAAGGCCCAAAATTGCATAAAATGTTGACATCCCTCCTGCTGTCAGATTTAAACACAGCAAAGTAACAATCCATGCCATCAAAGGTCCATCCCAGGTTAGTTTAAAACTGGAGTTACAAGGCGTAAGGTGTGACTGGTGTCAGTCCAGGTCTGCACGTATCCACTATGTCACATGCCTTTTAGCGAATACCCAAAAAATAGCAATATTCAGACCTGAATATCTCCGATGAGCAACCTCCTTTTTTCAAAATTCTTTCTGCACATGAAAGGACCATCTGTGGACTTCATAAATCAAAAGAAAAATGCTCGGCCTTTTTATTATTTTTGTCGCTCTAACCGCCTAAATAGTGTGATCCAGCCAGTGATTTCAAATACATATCTATTTCAATGATTGGTTGAAACATAATGTTTAGGTCATTTATGGTGGACAAATGGAGATATATTATCATCAATCATGTCTACTGATAAAATCCAAGCTAGATTTAATGTCCTAAGTGCAATGTATTCCTTAAGGTAGCTCAAAATTACATCATTGGGTGACATACACCAGTATACCCGTAGGTCCAATATTTGCAAATGTGATATCTCCAACATATCTCAGGGCTAGAAACAGTCACTTGGATTCAAATAATAACTTGTAACATTTTGGTAGTCAAAGGTCAAAGGTCAAGGTCACTGTGACCTTATGTATATCCCTTTGTGGTGGATAAATCTAAAAAAATCCCTGACATAATTTCATATGTGATACAAATATTCACTTTGACTCACAGATAACAAATATTTGAATCTGGTGGTCAAAGATCGAGGTCAAGGACCTTGCATTCTTAAGAAAATGATATATCATAAATGCCTGTAGGGATGTTTTTTCAAATTTGGTACAAATATTCACTTGCACTTTTGTCTTCGTCTTTCATCGGTGACGTTCAGAAGGCTCAACAGTGGTATCTGGCATCTCAGTCCCAGCTCCCTCCATACTCATGATAGGTTGTCTACCAACCAATACCAACACATTTTTGGTAATTTGTCTTCTTTGCTGTGGCCGTTTATGATCCGATCAGCAACACAGCCAAGCAAACTGCAGTCCCTTGATGTGGGCACCCACAAATACCAACAAATTCTTCAGTTAATCATCTTTTTTGCTGTGGCCATTTATGATCCCATCAGCAACTATACAACAAACAAAACACCAACCCTTAAAGGAACACGCCACCCAATGTCAGTAGTAATATATGTTCTTACCTTAACTTTCACGAGTTGAGTCATACCTCTCCCGTGTCCGTACGTGCACTCAAACGCTCTGGTGCGCGGCTGGACTGTGTTAGCATGTTGCTATGCTAGCGGGCTTTGACGGCAACTAAGCGTAGAAGTAATCAAAAACATCCACGTTTTACCGACTTAAATACAGTTGCACGAGTAGTTGATAGAAATGCTACGGCCACGCAACGTGAAACGTGGCGATTTTCCAAGCGAATAAACCGGAGAACTACAATGTGTGGCGCAATAGCACTTGGGAGTACTTCGACCTAGCGTAGTAGTATTGTTAACACCTAATTGTAGATCCTATCCACCACAGAGTTTAGAATCCATGCTGGATCGACCCTCAGCCTCTCCCTCCCCTCTGAGCGAGAGAGAGGCACACACACTAGAGATGCGCTGATGGGCTATTATTTCAACCATAACTGCATAGCAAAACTTATCATCCATCAGCACCAAAGTTTTTTGACCAATTTTCGAAACCACACCCGCCCACCATCCGCTGGTTGTTTTAATAGGCTATGGGTGATGCAGCGCTGCTGACGTGAGGCTAGAAAGCCCTTGCCTGTTCTAGAAAGACTGATCCAATGCAGCAAATATATTAAAAGGCTAAAGTCGTACATTGGCTATGTTGTAGCCTATCCCCAGAATATCAGCAGCAAACTCAGTCTCTGTCTCGCAAAACAGTCTCCAAATAAAACGCACATCGGCCTGTTGCCTATTCTGCCAGCTTGTGACAATATATCGTCCAAAATGCTTGATTGCATTGCATTCTCCACATTTTTAGCTAAATTTTCATGTACCACATCAGCATTTTGGTTCAGTGAATCTTTTGTAAATTGCTTTACAATTACCGTCGGGCCTATAGGCCTATTGCCAGGCTTGCCTCAGCTTCGGTCACGTCCTTTTACAATTTTATCATTGTAATAAAAAACGCAATTTGCCACATAATTTCAACATGCTCCTGGCCTACTAATTAATGCTATTGTACTTTATTTTTTGCAAAAAGAAAGAAATCCTTGATAAAATAACAAGTCATTCACATTATAGGCTATACACACTGTTATGTCAGGGTGACTGACAAGCCTGTTCTGAAGACTCCCATTCATTTTGACTGCACGAGCGCGTCTTTTTCAGACAGACAGCATTTTATAGCAGGCCATCGGACAAATATGACGCCTCGATAGCCTATTAAAGAAACTCCGACTCCATTCATTCTGAAAGCACCGCACAACGTGCATGTTCACATTTTTAGTAACAACCGCCAAACTTGCTTGCTTGCCTTATCTAAGTTTTCCGACTATTTTTCGTAGGCCCTATACCTTCTTTTTCCGCTGGATGTTATTGAGTTTGTAGAAGTTTTAGCTCTTACGTTCTGAACATCTCGCACTGCCATCGCCCGATGTCATTTCTGAGTCATATCACTCTCTGTCTCTCTTTTAAATGCCTATTCCCTGAATGGTAGGCTACAATTATGTGTTTTATATAGGCCTATAGGCTAATATCGAAACAAAATAACCCAGGCAGTCTCATCTATGATATAACACAGGTTGAAGTCAATCAAGTTAGTTCTATTTAGGGAGGTGAATGTGTGTAAACATCTGTAGATGACTCAGAAATGACATCGGAAGACAAGGAGTGAATAGTGGCAGAGGCAAGCCGAAGGCTGCTGACAAGGGCCCGACGCTATTGTAAAGCAATTTACAAAAGATTCACTGAACAAAAATGCTGATGTGGTACATGAAAATTTAGCTAAAAATGTGGAGAATGCAATGCAATCAAGCATTTTGGACGATATATTGTCACAAGCTGGCAGAATAGGCAACAGGCCGATGTGCGTTTTATTTGGAGACTGTTTTGCGAGACAGAGACTGAGTTTGCTGCTGATATTCTGGGGATAGGCTACAACATAGCCAATGTACGACTTTAGCCTTTTAATATATTTGCTGCATTGGATCAGTCTTTCTATAACAGGCAAGGGCTTTCTAGCCTCACGTCAGCACCGCTGCATCACCCATAGTCTATTAAAACAACCAGCGGATGGTGGGCGGGTGTGGTTTCGAAAATTGGTCAAAAAACTTTGGTGCTGATGGATGATAAGTTTTGCTATGCAGTTATGGTTGAAATAATAGCCCATCAGCGCATCTCTAGTGTGTGTGCCTCTCTCTCGCTCAGAGGGGAGGGAGAGGCTGAGGGTCGATCCAGCATGGATTCTAAACTCTGTGGTGGATAGGATCTACAATTAGGTGTTAACAATACTACTACGCTAGGTCGAAGTACTCCCAAGTGCTATTGCGCCACACATTGTAGTTCTCCGGTTTATTCGCTTGGAAAATCGCCACGTTTCACGTTGCGTGGCCGTAGCATTTCTATCAACTACTCGTGCAACTGTATTTAAGTCGGTAAAACGTGGATGTTTTTGATTACTTCTACGCTTAGTTGCCGTCAAAGCCCGCTAGCATAGCAACATGCTAACACAGTCCAGCCGCGCACCAGAGCGTTTGAGTGCACGTACGGACACGGGAGAGGTATGACTCAACTCGTGAAAGTTAAGGTAAGAACATATATTACTACTGACATTGGGTGGCGTGTTCCTTTAATGAGGGCACCAAGAAGTACCACCAAAGTCTTTGGTCATTCCTCTTCTTTGCTCCCACAGTTTCTGATCCAATCAGCAACATAACCAGACCAACTGTAAGCCCTTGATGTGGGCACCCACAAATACCTACACATTCTTCATTCAATCCTCTTCATTGCTTTGGTGGTTTATTATCTGATCATTAACATACCCAGTCAAACCGCAAGCCTTTGATGCAGACACCAACAAATACCAACAAATATTTAGATACCAACTACCAACCATTGTCACAAATTCTTCAGTCATTCCTGTTTGTTGCTATGGCCATTTATGATCCGATCAGCAACATACCAAACAATATCATAAATTCTTCAGTCATTCCTCTTCATTACTGTGGACACTTATGATCTGATCAACAACATACACAGCCGACACGCAAGCCCTTGATGTAGGCACCAACAACTACCACTCCGGAAACACAGCAGCAGCGTCTCCGAGTCAATTCAGGTTACAACATGACCCCAAATAGCATGTGAGTGCCATAGCCATTGGCTTGCCTTTTCAGCAGCTTCCGATATTTGTTACAGCTCCTTTTAGTGACCGTCCTCAAAAAAAGTCTAACAGAAGTTTTGTGGCTGATTATATTTGGGTGGTGAAAGGTCAATATTACTCTGACCTCACAAAAAAAAACTATTTCACTATTCACTAAAAAATATTTTTACAACTTAAACATGATATCCTGGAAACACAGAGTATTGTTATTTTTGTTATTATCACATGATAATAACATTGTTATTTTTCATGTGATGAATTGTTTTAACATGGGAAAATGCTAGCTTGGCATTACTCCATTAGCCCAACACAGCAGACAGCAGTCATATGCAGGAATTTAAGTGGGAGGAACACAGTTCCGCCACCTCGGATAATTTAATAATAAATATATTCTTTCATACCAACAATACAGCGCGATTATATTGTTAAAATAATTGGGGAGTTAATTTTACCAAGAAGCTATCAATTCTTGTCCAAAAAGTATTGCTACACCACGATACTCAATATGTTGTCCAACGGTGAGTCATTTTTCCCCGTTGCACCGACACTGGATTTTAGGGTTCCCCCACCTGCCAAATCCCACTTTAACCACTAGTCATGTGGCATGCAATGGAAACATATTCACAAGTAATGTACATTATCATGTTTTCAATGTTTCAGACAGATTTCCTTGTGGGACCCTAACATGAAGCTAGGTGGTTCTACCATATCAGAGTCTCTGCTTTAAAACAACTTGTACTAATAAGCAGGGTCTACAGACATGTTTTTACGATGGATGGACATCGAGGTACAGTAGGCTACAAAACAAGTAAAGCCCAGGAGAGTACTGACTGACTTGCTATATATACGAACACCCAATACCCAAAGTAACCATCACGTCCTTGTCCACGGGGGCAGCCGTGGCCTACTGGTTAGTGCTTCGGCCTTGTAACCGAACCGGTTGCCGGTTCGAACCCCGACCAGTAGGAACGGCTGAAGTGCCCTTGAGCAAGACACCTAACCCCTCACTGCTCCCCGAGCGCTGTAGCAGGCAGCTCACTTCGTCGGGATTAGTGTGTGCTTATCCTCACTGTTATGTGTGTTCATTGTGTGCTGCGTGTGTGTTTCACTAATTAACGGATTGGGATAAATGCAGAGACCAAATTTCCCTCACGGGACTCAAAAGAGTATATATACGTATATACTGTACTTGTATGTAAAAATCTCCATTTTGGATGTCCACAGATCCAAGTAAACCAGCATTCTCTTTAGAAGGTTTTAAAAAATATATCTGTGTGGGCTAAAACACTTTTTATGTGTGGACGAAAGACCCAAACATAAAATATCTGGTTATGTGTGTACAGGGCCTAAGTTGTGCTAAATTTGAAATAACTCCCTCAAGGTGTTTCCAGGATATTGTGTTCAAGGTGTAAAAATACAGTAGGCCCATGTTGTTTTTTGAGAGGTCACAGTAACATTGACCACTCAAATCTAATCAGTTCATCTTTGAGTGTACATGTAAATGACTGTGTTTGCCGAATTTGAAAGAAAGAAAAAAACTTCCTATAGGCATTCCTCACAATAATGTGGTCACAATGACCCTGACCTATGACCCTTGACCATCAAATTCAAATTAATTTGTTATCTGTGAGTGAAAGGCCCTTTCCGAAACTAGCTACACTCTCTCACTAGCCACTTGCACTCCTAACCAAGTGTTAAAGGAACACGCCAACATTTTGGGAAAATATCTTATTGTCTCTGCCAGAGTTAGATAAGATGATACATACCCTTCTCATCTGTGTGTGTGCAGTACCTCAGTCTGTTAGCATAGCTTATCATAGTTCATTGAGGTGAGCAGTTCCAACTAGCCTATAGCACCCAAAAGTGATAAAAGAACTCCAACATTTTCCCATTCACATGGAGAACTCGATTTAGCTGTAAGGGTGATTCCCACCTGAGTGCACATCGTAACTTAGGGGAGTGGGTAGGGATTGGTTTCAGAAAGGGCCGGTGTGAATGTTTGTATCACATTTGCAATTATGTCAGGGATTTTTAGAGGTTTATTCACCACAATGGGATGTACATAAGGTCACAGTGACCTTGACCTTTGACTATCAAAATCTTACAAGTTATTATTTGAGTCCAAGTGACTGTTTCTAGCCCTGAGATATGTTGGAGATATCACATTTGCAAAAATTAGACCTACGGGTATACTGGTGTATGTCACCCGATGATGTCATTTTGAGCTACACTCAGGACATTAAATCTAGCTTGGATTTGATCAGCAGACATGATTGATGATAATATATCTCCATTTGTCCACCATAAATGACCTAAGCATTATTTTCAACCAATCATTGAAGTAGATATGTATATGAAATCACTGGCTGGATTACACTATTTAGGCGGTTACCACGAAAAAAATAATAAAAAGGCCGAGCATTTTTCTTTTGATTTATGAAGTCTACAGATGGCCCTTTCATGTGCAGAAAGAATTTTGAATTTTTTGCCCTAAAACAAGGAGGCGGTCCTAACTTCCCCTGGGTTGTTTCAAATTGTTTACTATTTTGGCTTTTTGAGTTTTTAGGTGGACCCTTCAAACTGGCCAAGTTTCATCAAAATCGGTGACGTAGCATGTGTCACCCCCGCCTGGTCCTCTCATTGACACACTCTTAAGTGGTAAAGTGTCCTAATACTTTTGGTGTATGCGTGGTTTGACACTTGACACACCAAACATGGCGTGAATATGAGAGCACAATCGCACGCACTGAACTCACTTCCTCCGAACCTTTTCTTTATTTACGTCATTTCCATCAATTCCCAAGAAAACGAAGATGGCGGCTGTTGTAGAGAGGGTAGATGTAGGTGTAGGAGCTACGGATTCTGATTCTGTTTCTCCCAGATTGTCCACTCCACCGCCAGATCAACCACATCAGAACAATCCGCTCCTTGGACTTCCTATAGTGGCCATCGAGACGATCCTGAATTTCTTGTCTTACGATGAAATAAGCCTGCTACGCCTGGTAAGATGGAACAAAAACAAACCGTGTTGCAAATGCGGGATCTGCTGCTGAAAGGGAGTGCTGTAGACAACCCAGTCTGTCTCGAGATGGGTGTTTATTAAGTTTTATTGTATATATATAAAACGTGTTCGTTACGCATGTATGTTGCTCTCTGTAGGGTAGGAAGCTCATGTGATGTCGTGTTTACTGGACCTTGAATTTGGATTGGATGTTTGTCCTTCGGCGAATATGGCCCTCAGCAGAAGTTACCCTAGCCCCCATGGTTAGCTGCCCAACTACGTTACATATAGTAGTGCTACCAGCTACCCAGCTCGCTAATGTTGTAAGCTACTTTGCAGTTATCGATTACATTTTTGTGACACGTTTGAAATCATCGGATTTTTTTGTCAGGACTCCTTTGACTGACTTTGGTGTTGTTGGTGAATTCGGAAATTACCTCCGATTAAATCTACCTGCAATCCTTTTGTCAGTTTTGCCGATCTTCAGAAGCTAGCTAGCTATACTGTTAAAGATCTGCAAAACAGCGGCGCTCTTGGTAGCCTTTTTTGGGGATTGCTATCTTTAACCACTTTGTAAATGAGACTGTTTATGTCAATATAGATGGTACAAATTGGGTAGGTAACGTCAGCGTTGATTAAATTGCTGTTGTTTGTGTAATCTGTAGCGTGTCAGGTATTATTCTTAATGATATGTCAAATGTAATGTCAGGCACTTACAAGCTGTCTGTTACAGTTGTGATGCACTCGACACCAAAGATGCTCATTACTTCAAGCCTCTTTGCTCGACACCTTATGAGTAAATATGGATAGGGTGTTATTGTGGTCGTCATATGCCAACTTCTACACGTATTGCATCCAGTAATGAATGATTTATTCTGTGTTGATTTCATAATAGCCACAGCTCCACTTTGATGGATTTTGAAAACCATATAATCGTAAGCAGAATGTCAGACCATGACCATTATCACAATTATATGCAACATCATGCAGACCAACTGCAGTACTTTGCTTTGTCAAAAATTCAATCCGCCTATGGTAGCCAACTGTCCATGTATTTTAACAAATTACTGGGTCTCACCTACCACCCTGTGCAATATGTATTTTGACTGGCTGCCCCCATTAACTTTCTTTTGCTTCATTTGACATTCTTTTGTGATACTCATTTCCGTTCAGTTTTTCAATTCCCCCAGTTGTAATGTTTTGCTCTACGTTTTCCACCGTTTCCACTTGTGGAGAGCCTCTATTGTTGTCAGTGCCTGTCAGTATGTAAATATTTTTGATCTACCTTTATTTGACATCATGGGGAGAACTCCAAAATCTTTTGATTGTATGTTGTCTTTTCTCTGCATGCACTAAACTACTAGCTTCACACTTCCAAAAAATTCTGCCAATCTGCATGCTACTTGAGTTCATTGACCTGTGCACAGTGTAACCATAGTTACTTCCTCAACCCTTCTGCAGGTGTGTAAGCGTATGGACATGATCTGCCAACGCATGCTGAACCAGGGCTTCATTAAGGTGGAGCGCTACCACAGCCTGTGCCAGAAACAGGTCAAGGCTCAGTTGCCAAGGTCAGCAAAAACTGAACAGCCTCTTAAAGACTCTTGAAGAGTGTAATTACTAACTAGTATTTATTTGTAATGCAAAGAGATGCTTCCTGAATACCATATCCTCACTTGTAATTGGTTCTCGAGGTTGTTTTGGGCAATCTTTTCATTTCTTGGTATAAAAAAGTTTTTCTGTAAGGGTAGGGCTGCATGACTGTGTTTGTTTTTATCAGACTGGTTTATTATTGTTTATTTGTAGTGTCCTGATGGTCATTTATTTTGGGTAGGCATATAGATTATTGTCTGTTTGTATTATTAAATATACAAACTTATGAGATTAAATGATTCTACAAGGATGCAAATGTGCGTCCAGTCTAGTCAGTAATTAACAGGTCAGGTGCATTTTTACAAAGAAAAACACTTACAACAGATTGTTCAGTTAGGTAATTTATCTTGATGCCTGTGGCGCCATGTGAAGAAAATTATTGTTGTCTCAGGCTAGAATCAGAGTAATCCAATCTGCAGCAGGCTGCTCTCTCCACTGCTGTAACCGCAAACGAGCCTGCTGCATCGTGGGTAATTAAAGGAGGGAGGACATGTAGAACGGATAGCTGGGTTGACACTTTAGAAACATGCCTTGGAAATAAATGCTCAAAATAAATATTTTAAGGGGATGGTGGCTTTCAAGTAATTGAACAAGCATGAGGAACCCTGTTGCATCAGCAGACTGACTTGAGGTTCCATATTAACTACTGAGCTGTCAGCTCCAATTCCAAAAGAGGAGGCTCTAACCTTTAAATGCAACTGGATTGGAACCTCGGAATATCAGTGTAGTGTTGCGTGTCGAAGGCAGGAGGCTAATCGACCAGATTAAGTGAAAATAATTGTATTGGCTGTGCCCAATGAGTGATCCAGTTAATTGGTAAAGCCTGCTTCAAAGTTAGGGATATATATGCCTAAATTTGTGTATTTATGCGGTCTCCTTGACAGAAGGGAATCTGAGCGCAGAAACCACTCACTCGCACGACATGCAGACATCCTTGCTGCCGTGGAAACACGTCTCTCCCTGCTCAACATGACCTTCATGAAATACGTTGATTCAAACCTGTGCTGCTTCATCCCTGGAAAGGTGCAGACTGACATTTAACTGCACATTGTGTCATACTAAATGGCTATAAATCATCAATACTTTTTGGACTTAGATGCAGGTTGTATTGCTATCTGTGATTTTCAGAATTCATGCCAGGTTGAACAGTTTCTATGTTACAGGAAGGAACCCACATAGACTAGCTAGTCAAGCCAGAATGAATGTACCAATTACTAAATTCAGGAGTAGGTAAACTGATGTATATTTAGACAAGTCTTTTCTATTATGATTAATTGCCCATTAGTGTGTCAAATGATAAATGATACTGATTAGCCATTGTGCACTATCTGCCCATAACGGTCTATTTTTATTCAGACTGTCTCTCTAGTGATTTGTCACATGAGGGCGCTCTTGTCCCAGATAAAAACAATGACATAAGCAATGTAGTCGTGCTGTGTTTAAATAGAAGTGATTTTCAGCTCTGAATCATCAAAGCAACCTTGAATTCAGTCCCATCCCAAATTGCGTCCAAACCGGATGCACTACAACCATTATTTTAGACCAAAAATTTTAGACAAACACACTGAAGAGTATGAGATTCTGTACAGAACCTGTAGGTAAAGAGCTCACGCGTCCTCTGTGATTGGCTGACAGGTGATTGATGAGATCTACCGCGTGCTACGCTACGTGAACTCGACGCGGGCCCCTCAGCGAGCCCACGAGGTCCTGCAGGAGCTCAGGGACATCTCCTCCATGGCTATGGAGTACTTTGATGAGAAGATTGTCCCCATTCTCAAGAAGAAGCTTCCGGGGGCTGACCTCTCAGGCCGTCTCATAGGATCTGCCCCAGGTAGGGTTGACGGTGAAGTAGATGGATCCTGTGTTCGATATTGCAATATTTAAATTTTAAATATGAGCGTGTATGTATATGTAGATATGTATTACATGCATACATGCATGTATGTATTAATGTAAGGTTGATAATAGAATACCTACTGACGTTTGCGTCTATTTGACAATCATCAGGAGATGAGGTCTAATAAGAGTGCTGATTGTCTTAACAGTAATAAATAGATGCTTTATCTCAAGGGAAATTTAGCAATCCAGTAGCTTATGAGAAGAAATCACTCACAATAATGATGAAAATGCAGTGGTTAGATAAGGGTCTATTCACCAGAATTCAGATTACAGGCAGGTAACTGTGATGCAGTATACACAAGTGGCAGTAATGCAATGAGATGTCATGGTAAGAGTATGTGTTCATGAACATATTGCAAAAAAATGAACAGTGCAAAGTGATTACCAGTGCAGGAATAAGATTGCTATACCTGACATAATACACAAAATATCAACCAGCAATAGAAAAGTAACAAAATAATGAATGGTAAGTCTCCGTAGTCTGGAGTCATGTCGTTCTGACTATGTCCTGATCTGATTTGTTCCTTCTTAGTGGCAGGCCCTTCCACCTCTCTGACCACCATGTCTCTGCTGGCGAAGAACACGCCGTCGCGTTCTGAGATGACCAAGGTGCAGCAGCAGGTGAAGGTGAACGGCGCGTCCATGACAGCGCTGCGGCGCGAGATGCAGGAGGTGCGCGTCAAGCAGCTGGAGCAGCAGAAGCAGCTGCAGGATCAGGAGCAGAAGCTGCTGGAGCAGTCGCAGGTCATCGGCGAGCAGAACGCCCGGCTGGCTGAGCTCGAGCACAAGCTGCGCGAACTGATGGACCGCGCAGTGGGCGGCGGGGCGGCGCCGACATCTGCAACGGCGATGGCTCGGGCCTCCACATCTGCGGCGTCGTCGTCGTCCTCCTCCTCCTCCTCCTCTTCCTTGTCGACAGCTGTGGCTATGGCTAGCACGTCTGCGGCCGCGGCTGCTGTTGCCGTGGCAGCGGTGGCAGCAGCATCATCCATCACGGGCGCCGTGGTTTCAGATGGTGCAGAGGAGGACGGTGTCCCATCGCTCAAGCGATCCAGGAAGAGTCTGGATCTCCCGCGTCAATCCAAACGCCTGCGCAGCAAGAAATAGACAGACATTAAGGGTTTTTTTCCTTTCTATCTTTTTGTTTTGTTTCCCTGGTTCAATTATGGGGGTTTTTTTTGTAGTTTTTTTTCTGTCAATACTTTGCACCCACATGTGTCTGGAGGGGCCATGTGGACATGAATTTGGAGAGGAAGAGAGAGAACCGGGTGTCTCAGTTTATTTTGCATGTTAAGTCTACGGCTCTGAGACCCCATTACACATACATAGTAGTGTGTACAGACATCAGCCCAACATCAAATCTTCTCCATAATTTCAGTTTTTTTTGGGGGGGGAAGGGGGGTTAGGACATACCATGGCATGAATGAATCACCACACAGAAGGAACAACTGTTTTTCTCAGTGCCATGAAATGTACAGAAAGAGAAAGCCCTGAAGCCAATCTGGAACACAGCATAGGAAACCAAGCCCTCAGAACTGCCTGCTTGTCAGTCATTGCTGTATGTAACCTCTGTTTAAGTGAGGCACATGAAGAGGTAGCTCTCTCATTGTGGTGAAGTTGTGTAGATGGTTATGTGCCTTTTTGTTGGCACTAATATGTAGCGTTGACCACAGACTGTGGCCCTGTCTGTGTGCATGTGTATATAGATATATATTTAAACCTTACGAATCAAATCAGCCAATCTGATTAGGAGAAGACTGATGCCTGGTGTCCAGGGTGATTTTGCGTGATGTCAGAATCAGTAAATTTAAAACAAATTGAGGGGTTCATCCAGTGGAGCTTTGTCTAAATAAAGCCAGTTATGTAGTGTATCGCTTCTGAAGACGTATGCCCATCGGTCATATCATACAGGGCTGGGATTAGGGGGCAGTGTTGGGGCTTGTGTGCACACAAATGGAGTTTAACCCTGTTGTCTTGCTTCAGTTAAAGTGAAAACATCAACTACTGACCCAGTACCATATGGCGGAGTGTGTCATTGGTCGCCTGTATTCATGACTATTATGATCTAAGCCCTGTATTGGTGCAATATAAATGGCTGATTTCTTTTTTTTTCTTCTTTTGTTCAGTGTAATCTATTTTGTGCTTTTACAACGTTGGACCAGTTCACACTCTATAAGAAGGTTTACAGAGTCTATGGAACTAGAAGTGCTCTTTTGTTCAAAGGGCTGGAGAAGTTGCTCTTGTAGTGTCTAGGTGAATACGGCGTGTTTGTCTTACACTGTCTTTGCATTTGGGGGATCTTCCATAGTTCTGGCTGCTGTAGCAGCTCTGATGTTATTGCAGATGTTAAGCTTCATACTTTCACAGAGGTGTTGATCTGTAAATATTACTTACTCACATTTAAAGCATCAAAATTGGTCTCCAGAGTAACACCCAGAATTCTAATTGCAGTTGAAAATCATCTACAACAATCAACGTTAGTGTTAGCACCTTTTTGGAAACAACTCTATACAACTATTAAATGGTTTTACCAAAGTTTGATTAAATGAACGCCTCAAAATCTTGAAGCAACATAGTGTTAATATGGCATTTGACAAATTATTGTTGCTTGTTAATTAAAGATGAGGTCTTTTGTTATATATGGAGTTTGTGAGATGTGTTCATGTACTGTAGTCCATCACCAATGAAAAGAAATTGGCCACATGATGTTTTGTGTAATGCCATCACTGACTCATCAGATCACAAAAAATAACTTTGTCTTGGTCTTTGGAATGCTATCTGTGTCTACAATTCATCCTTGAGAAAATCAGTCCCTTTGAAAATTTTTTATAAAATTGTCAAGTGACTGCAATACCCCTTTAAATATCAGCAGTCAGAAGTGGACTTGAAAATTAAAGAGGCAGGCTGTGGTCAGGTTTCTCCAAAGAGATAAGGACTGAAAAAAGTCTTCTGTAATTGTAAGGATTTTGTTGTTTAATGATCTGCTTACTTATTGCCTTGACCAGTTGTTCTGTGATCCCATCGCCTGGATCAGAACATTTGTTTGGGCTCACTAACACCCACAGGGTAACAGTCTCTAGCCAGCTCAAACTGTTTCCATCCCATGGAAGTGGTTGGCACTGAAACTCCCCCTGATAAGCTCTCCCTTCCAATGACCTAAAGCGGTCCTTGGCAGTGGTTTCCTTTACTGATGTATTCTGGGAAATGCAGTATACCACTGAAAAGCTCAGCCTAGACTCAAAAACAGGGCGTGAGTTATGTGAGTAGAGTTATGTAGTAGGGATGAAGGGATGGGCACAAACCTACATTTAAAAGTGTGGCTCAATGCAGGACTGTGTCTCAGTTTAGAAATGACTGTACTGTAAACTTCATGTATTTCAAATTTAGATTGTGGAATTATTTCATGTATGTAAAAGGAAAACCTAATCTTGTAATCTAGCCTGGTTTGGGCTTAAACACATGGTTTGTTGCACACATTAATGTTACAACTGTACAAATTAAACATATTAAACAGAATTAACGTATCAACATATATGTCTCCCTGTGTATTAATTCATTTTATATTGCTTTGTCACTTTAGTTTTCTAATTGATATTGTTCACTACCCTTCACTAAGCTGCTTCTCACAGTTTAACCGACAGATTGTTTTGTATCAGAATATTCACAATCTCGGTCCAGTCTCTGTTCATCTCACTGTAACTTAATTTCTGTGGGTCCCAGCTCATGAAGTCAGAAATAGGGCTGTGAAAAAAGACAAAAAGGAGGGATAAAAACCCCATTTGTCACATGTCAAAGGACAACAGTGTTGGGTAGAGCTGCAACATTGTGTTGCACTATCATGACACTTCTATAGTTCTATGTAATGGTTCGTCATTTTATGAGGTGTATTTTTAGGAGGGTTTTACCATTTCTTTCTGCAGTGTCTTGACTGTTATGCAATTATATTGGATTTACATACAAGGAAATGTTTCCAGTAGGCCTACAATCCTAGACATGGCGGTTGTAGGAAAAAAAGAAACAAGCTTAGCCTGGCACTGAGTGGCACATTCGCCTCAGAAATATGTGCTCTCTTTGTTAGAAAATGATTTCCCTTGAAGACAGTCTGGTTTCCCGTCAACAATATTGGCTATTGACTTAATGTTAGAAATTCATGAGATAGTGGTAGCCTACAAATGGTGTTCAAAAATGTTGCTTTAAATTGAAGTAGCCTATCTAAGCAACCTTGAAAATGTAATTATGGGATTCTGTTGTAGAGTTTAGCTGTAGAGTTCTGTGGAGTTCTGGCCTACTTCTTTTGAGGCCTAAAGGCCTACATATTATATAATTAGAGATAAGGATATGATCCGTGCTGCTGAGGATCTAAACAAGCTTTCAATAAAAGCAAGCACATATCCTACTTAATTCCTACTTTGAATGACTTTCTTACTTTGAGAGATTAACATGAACGTCATTGAGTGGCATGAAAAAATAAGCCTGTCAAATCGCCAGCAACCCCAAGGGCAAAAGATTGTTGCACGTTCACAGTCCTAACCAGTAGGTGGAGGTATGCGCATGTCAGAGATGACGTGAAATTGTTTTTTACTCATGTGAATGCAGTGACCTTCCTAGAAATGGCTAACCTGACTCTCGCCGGATGAATTTCGTTCCACCTAGCTCCGCCTAGCTCTAGTTAAACGTTAGCCAGAAATCTAGACGGCAGCAATTTGGGTCTGGCTCGTCAGGCTAGTTAAATGCATACAAAATGACAACTACTGTAAAATAGGCTGTTCAGATCAGACACGTGTAACTGCAGAGAGGAGGTGAAGTTGACCCTCCCACTCTGCTGTTCTGAGCGACACAAGGGGAAGTGTTCACTTCACTTTTCAGTCCGATTAGGCATGACTTGTGAGCGGATTCAGCGGAGTTAGAACTACCCGGTGTTCACAACCGACAGAGCCAGCTGCCTGTGCTGGAGGGCGTCCTGAGTAACTGATTTGGTTTAAAAAATTGAAGCAAGTAGTCTGTGGCATAAAAAAGAAAAGAAATGGGTAACCGGGTTGCTCGGGAAGATTACGAATGGGTGTATACTGATCAGCCCCACGCCGACCGGAGGAAAGAAATTTTAGGTGAGTCAGTCATTGCTGTCGATGCGTAGCAGCAGGACAGTGTTGTCTGTTTCTCATTTACTAGAAGCTATAAGTCTTGCACAAAAGTGATGTAGTAACGTTATTGTTTTAACACGTTATTTGCGACAAAATATAACGTTACTACAATCCCACGTTAATGATAGGCTAACGTTAATCTTACTTAGATGATAGCTAACGTTAATGTTACCCGGATAGCTAGTTCTAGCAGATTCTGCTTCTGAAGTAAGTTAGGATAACGTTACGTTAGCGATATTTGCTCAATGAGACACAAATGTTGTGTTCTGATACACACAACTTAATGTAAACGTTATGTTATCATCACTGTTAATTTGGTACTAAAAATTAGTTTGTCAACTGTGATTACCCTTTATTATAACCTAAAACGTCAACTATTGGGTTTAGCTCTATTTTAATGAACCAACGTTTGCTGGTTACGCAACGTAAACGTTAACCTAATCTGGACACAGCTATTGTTGGGTCCTTAACCAACTGTATTTGAAATTATTTACCATAAAAAAAAAAAGTATACAATACAGTAGCATACAATACAGTTTGCGGTCACGAGTGAACGGAAACCGTTATGTTGGCTGGGTGGGAGCTAGCAACTGGCTAGGAAAGCTAACGTTTCTTCTAGGCCACTCCCTGGACCTATGGGAAAAGATTGGTTGGCTAGTAGCTTGCTAGCTATAGATTTAAGCAACATGCATCTATTGTTAACGTTACCCAACTAACGTGAGGTCCCCAGTGTTAAAGTGACTTTACTCTCATTGTTTGTGACACTAGTCTCACATTGGTTTGAATAATTAATGCATTGGGTAATTAGAATAACTGTGAGAGATTAATTATTAGCCTGTCAGATTCATTACTCGGATGAGTCAAACTATTTTCCACCACTTGCTGTCATTCATTTGCTAGATTTAAAATGACCTTTGGCCGACGTGCTTAATTAACTGAACTGTCAGGTGCCGTTACTTCTTGTACTGCAACGGTGGGCCTACCTCTAGCATTTGTGAGTGGGTCTGAAATCAGATGAAGTTAGAAGTTGTCAAATGTCCTCTATTATGTACTTTGTATTGTCCTTGTATGCTTTTATTTACTATTACTCTTACTATTACTCTGATTGAATCTGATACTCTTGTATGCTTTTGATTATGTAAAGCACATTGAATGACTCTTTTTCAATCAGAACTTGAAGGAGAAATGGAAGGGGTTTACCAAATGTAAGCTGTTGATCCCATTAATTATTTACACTAGTCATCAGGAATCCTCTGATTGATTGTAATACTAGACAAGCGTTAATTGTGTTTGTTTGGTTGAAGAGTTTTCTAAACAACCATTGTCAGAGAAGCACAAAACAGTAAGACCAACTGAATCATGAAACACTTGGGAAGGACTCCGATGACGGTCATGTGATGGTGGGTCAAAAATGTGTGTCCTTAGGACCCAGCTCCAAGCCTTTTGTTCCACTGTAACAAGGACAGCCTTGTGTACAGCAAGACTGACCTGTGCCATTTTAAACTTAATTCAGAGTTGGTTCTAACAACTGAACCTCCTTTGAACCAAAAGGCACTTGTCATTTACATGGACTTAAGTGCCTATGGATCTCAGTCTGGTGTGAAGAGGGCAGTTGCTACAGTATGTTTTATCATGAAGAGGCAATCAACCATTGTAAAGTCCCCTCTGTAATGCTAACATGACAGACCCTTAGGTTAATTGGTGGAGAGTTGTCCCATTGTGAATTGCAGATGGCTTGTCCATGCCATAAGGTAGGAGACAAATCCCATCTGAATAATTCAGAAGCAAGTCCCTTGTGTGCTTAGCACAACCGTCAGGGGACATGGAGATGACTTGGTCACCATTGTTCGAGGAGGATAATAGAGCATGAACAGGATTACAGCTCCTATTATAGGGGGGGAAATGTGTTTGTAGTCGTAGCTTTGGATTAGGTATTGTTTGCCTTTTCACCTGGAAAAAGTGCATGGCTCCTCCCATCCTTGGAACGATTTTAGTAGCTTGTTAATGCATTGGAAAAACTTGAATACACGCTGTCCAAACACACCAGTGAGTCGTTTTACATATAATCAATCGACTCAGGTCCTGTTCTGCAGCCTAACTTGGATGATGTGTGTGGTACACCCATTCTGCCTTGACTCCCCTGTCTAAATGTTGAGTAAAGGACAGCTGTTTCATCCTGACCTGTTCTCTGTTCTGATAAGAGAGTAAGGGGTGGGGTGGTGGGACACATAAGCATGTAGAGGGGAGCTAGATTGTGATATGCAAAAGCACTAGTGCCTTCTACTACAGCTCAAGGTTATGGTCAGAGCCCCTGATTTCCTGTTCAGACATGGTGCATTTGCTTATGGTTGATTGGATTGTATTTGAGTTGCCTGTGTCTTTATATCTATGGTAGTAGACATGTGGAGGCATAGCCTAGTAGGTTACATCACAGTGCAGCCCCCCCCCCCCACCCCCCCCCACACACACACACACACATCTTTCTGGCAGGATGTGACATGTTGATACAGGGACAGGTCCACACACACACACAGAATGTCTTTGAAGCACAAGTTTTGTAATGACCTGCTGTTTAGTCAACAAGTAGAACTAAAGTAATCAAAAGCACTTTTTAACATGATAGCAGATACATATAGTTGTTTTTATGGCATAATAAAAAATGTTCTCACAACAAGTCCCAGCTGTAATGGAGTTTACTGAGGTTGTGCTCTTGTATTGTTCTCCCTGAACTGATAACACTGGCACTTCGGCTGATTGCCAGTCCACCCCTCGCGGTCACTGTAAAAACACAGTCGTGATAACCTGGTGTTTTCTTTCCCGTGTTCTCTTTCAGCCTCTCACAAAAGTTGCCCTGTTCTAAAGCATAGTATTTAGACTGGTCTTTAGGTTGGACATGTTGATGTACACTACCGGTCAAAAGTTTGGGGTCACAAATTTCCATTCCACTCCATTATAGACAGAATACCAGCTGAGGTCAGTTGCATTGTTTTTTTTTAATCAGGACAACAGTTTTCAGATTACATTATGTGCTTGCATAATTGCAAGTTAGGCAAGTTAAGTTAAATTTGGTAGTGTATTTTCAAAGAACAGGCTTAATATTTTAGTTTGAAGGGTGCTACTGCTATCGTGTACATGTAGCCTAATAGTTGATTGCTTTGTTAGTTGTGTGAGTTTCTCGTAGGTTAACAGGGACCGTTTGATTCCTATCTTACCTAGCTGAAAGGCTGTGTGTGACCAACAGTGGACTGAAGGTGAATATTCACATTGTGCGCTTATCTATAGGGCTGCTAGCATGAGCGCACACAGTTGTCAACATGACCTTGTTAATAAGAGCAATCAAATTGAAAGGTATTTAATTCTTTCTTTGGCAAGCATAAATGATGGTGGATGTTTACAATCTAGCTAAACTTCTCAACATCAGTCCTGATGAACCCACTGCTTCTTTTGTAGATCTGAGTGGTTTACATTTAGCAGCCACTGTTGTCCAAAGTGACTTACTTATGTCAACTATATTACAAAGGGATTACACTGTCCCAGGAGCAACAAGTGCCTTGCTCAAGGGTACAAGAGTGGAAGCCAGGAAGTGCATGCAGTAGTACATGTTTTACCCCCTCAACCATTTAAATGATAGGCTAGCACCTAAAATAGCAGGGCTGCCATATTATTTACATATAAGCTATAGGCTTACACTAGAAGTCCTGTGATGTAGTGGAGGCAAAATCTTCTTTTTTAACATCTTTACAGGAGAGGGTGTGTCTCTGTTTTGGGACCTGATTAAGTTACCTTAAGTTGTGGCCCTTGTTGAATTGTCACATGTTGGTGTTGAATGCACACGTTCTCTCTCTACATTGGTGACATTCCATTAGTTGTGGTTGTGTGATGCCATGCATGAGCATATAAACATAGACTTTACTTATGTCACGTCCCATAACCAGTTTCATACCAGTAAAATGCAAAATGGGAAAAAAAACTGAATTATTTTTTGTCATTACAATGTTTTCTTAAGGATTTTTAATTGAGTCGGCACCCTTAAAGCAACACCAAAGCGCTTTACCTCTGTCGCATGCACGCTATTTGTTTATCCAGCACCGGCTTTGGAAATAACAATGTCCACAGACAAGAATATGTTGCATGCATCAGAAGCAAGTCAAATTTTTAATTTTTTTGTCTCATTCCATCGAACTACAGATCCACTACCCGATCTGGCAAATTTGCATAGTGCGGTTATAGCCGATAGAGGGTCGCGAAACGAATGCAGAAGTGCCGTTCACCCTGTTATGAGTTGATGAACCACTGAAACGATTATGGAAACATTATTTTAAGGTACAAAACACTCTTTGGTGTTGCTTTAATAAGATCTTAAGAAGTCAGAATCTCATAAACCCAAAGACTGGCAGCAGTTCCACTCTTATCTGAATCCGTCCAATACACAATAATAAGATAAGCTTCTGTAATGATGCCATTGTTTGCACAGGTTAATCATTTGAATAGTGGCTTCTGGGTTATTTTTACCTGTCATTTTGTGATGGGCGATTTGCATTAGGGCAATGAATGACGCTCATAAAAAGTGTGTGTGCATTGGACTGGAACTGCAGAGCTGGGTACTAGCGATATATTTATAATATATTTATATATATTATTATAAGACACAGGTTTATATCATACACATACATAATAAATAGTATAAAAAGGAGATACAAAATACATAGGAAATCACATATTAGCCTATAGGACATACAGGCATTTACACCAATGCCTTCTTAACCTAGAAGTGAATCTGTAACAGCTTTTCAGAGGGCTGACTAGGGCTTCAATTATTTGGTTCTCTGACTTGTCCAGGCGGCACATAAAGCTAAACATCAATTGTCTTAAGAGTGCCTCACGGGTAGGCACTCTAGTGGACACAAATAATTGGCTGGCACTATGCCACCTAGGGACACGAAGCAGCAACCTCATTGCATCATTGTATGCTACCTTAAGCCTCTGCATACTCTTTTTCTTATAGTTGGACCACAATTGAGCAGTATATAGTGGTTTTATGTAAGTTCTAAACAGGGAGCACTTCACAGAGTCAGAGCACATAGAAAACTTCCTTATAAGCATGTTAGCTTGAGAATACATTTTACAGCGCTGTCGGTATAGGTCTTTGTCATCTGTCTAATTATCAGATATGACATGACCTAGGTATTGAACCTCCTCACCTGAAAGAATGAAAATAAATAAAAAGAATAAAAAGGAGCTTTTTTTTTCCAATACAGAATCATGAGCATCAAAGCTTAACTTAAAGGGCCGTGTCCACACATAAAAATGTAATCTGACCAGTCCGTAACCAAAGCAGGTTACCAGGTTGTGTGTAGAAAGAGTATCCTTTGTTGGAATTGTTTTGTAGTTGCCACATTTCAGCATTCGTTGGCCGTCATTGGTTAATGTTTATCCTGTCCCTGGTGAGATCACAAAGAGTAAATAAGACTCCACCTCGGTAGGTTGCCCAAGCAGTCCTGCTGTGCGCTCACATCTTTCACTGACCCTTTGAGTCACACTCCTCAGCCTCCCTGAAATGGACAGGAACGGATCCCTCCCTTTCCCAAGAGCTGGAGGTAAACACTGAGAATATGTGAGCGCTGCGTCATGCTGTCTACTCTGCTATGCTTTGTGGTGCAGACTCTAGAGCTATAGAGCTTTGCCGTCTAATGCGATGGAAGGCAGGCCTTAAGGTTGCAGAGATGACATGAAAGGCCTGGACTGTCCAGTTTAATGACCTCGTGATAATCACAAGAAGAAAATTGAGCTGAGTTGCCGGCCACAAGGGATTGAAAGCAGTTTGGCTGAGTTGTTTTTAAAGTCCAGTAATTTTGGCTTAAGTCGTTTTAGGCTTCCGTGCATGGAGAAAACCAAAGGGCACACCCAGCAACTACAACTAATTTCTCATCACTGTTGTTATTTCATTAACTTTTCGAAATTTTCTCCAACAGCGAAGTACCCAGAGATCAAATCTCTGATGGGTCCCGACCCGCGTCTGAAGTGGATTGTCTGCATGATGGTGGGCATCCAGTTTCTGGCCTTCTACCTCGTGAAAGACCTGGACTGGAAGTGGGTGATGTTCTGGACCTACGCGTTCGGCAGTTGCATCAACCACTCCATGACGCTGGCCATCCACGAGATCTCCCACAACACGGCCTTCGGCAACAACCGGGCCAAGCTCAACCGCTGGTTCGCCATGTTCGCCAACCTGCCCATCGGCCTGCCCTACTCGGCCTCCTTCAAGCGCTATCACTTGGACCACCACCGCTACCTAGGAGGCGACGGCATCGACGTGGACATCCCCACGGACTTTGAGGGCTGGTTCTTCTGCACGCGCTTCCGCAAGTTCATCTGGATCATCCTGCAGCCGCTCTTCTACGCCATCCGCCCGCTCTGCATCAACCCCAAGCCCATTACGCATCTGGAGCTGGCCAACACGGCCATCCAGTTCGCCTTTAACATCGCCCTCTACTGGCTGTGGGGGGCCAAGCCGGTGGTCTACATGCTGGCAGGGTCCATGCTGGGCATGGGCCTGCACCCTATCTCAGGTCACTTTATCGCCGAACATTACATGTTCCTCAAGGGCCACGAGACATACTCCTACTACGGCTCACTCAACCTGCTCACCTTCAACGTTGGCTACCACAACGAGCACCACGACTTCCCCAGCGTCCCAGGCCGCAGGTTGCCTATGGTAGGTTGGTTGGGTGGCGTGGGCTGGGGTTAGGTTTAGTATTTATAATAATAATAATACGTTTATTTTATATAGCGCCTTTCTCAAACCCAAGGTCGCTTTACATAGTAGGAAGGCAAGGAAACACAACAACAAACAAACAAAACAATACAACAAAGACAAGTTATCTGTATGGAGCTATGTGTTGGGTGTGGAGGAGAAGTGATCATTAAACAGAAAGGTCTTGAGGTCTAGTATTTGGGTGTCAGATGGAATTCTAGATACTTTGATTTGGGATATGATTTTGGTGTTTGTTTTAGTATGGTCAGTTGTGACTTGGCGTAATACAAGCAACACACAACACATTAACGTTCCTGTGACAGACAGAGCCAGGTGCTAAAAACAAACGAGGAAACACCCATACTCACAAACATGTAACTACTGTACTGCAAATCAGTTCATGAAGCTATCTACTAACTAAGTGAATAGAATTGCAATAAATTAATCTGCTCTCCCATCATGCACTTGTTCCCTCTCAGGTGAAGAAAATCGCAGCCGAGTACTATGACGACCTTCCTCAGTACACGTCGTGGGTGAAGGTTCTGTATGACTTCATAATGGACGACAACCTCAGTCCGTACTCACGTGTGAAGAGAAAGCTTAAGGGAGAGATTAAACAGGAATGATTTTATTTTTTACACCACATCACTGTCTGTGTATGTCTCTCTCTCTTCTGCCTCCGCGTTTCCCTGCCTTCTACATATTTACACTCTTCCAGTCAAGCCACACCCTTGGGTATCATGTCAAGACCAGCGCCTCCTTTTCCATAGAAAACAACTCCTGCATTCATAGTTAAGAGTGTACACTGTGTATAGTCCCCTTATACCCACAAACTACTACTGTCTATACACAGGCAAAGATTTTTTTTACTGCACATCAATGCTCACTTGAGCTATTGTGTTGTGAAAATTCTTCTGCAAATAGTTCATAAAGTGTAGTATTTTTGTTTGACTCTCTTGCTTTGAAGAGATTATATGTCTTAAGATATTTTGTGAAAAACAGGCCAAAAATAAGTAACAGAATAGAGGTGATTTATAACTCATGTGTTATTAAAACCTATGCATTTTTTTTTTAGCTCCAATCAGATTTTGACCAAAAGACGATGATCTTGTTATTTTGTCCATTTGTTTTATTACGGTTAGTTGTACAGTTCTAAAATGTTGAAACTAGCTGGCAGAGCAGTTGCTTGAGTAGGTTACACCCCTGACCTCTCACAAATACACAAAGAAAGAATGACCGTTTTGGTAGTGTGTATAGTCAGCGGGTGACCTTGCAATCCGAAACACGTTGCATTGCATATCTCTCCTGTTAATGGTTGCTTGTTGCACATGCTGTCTTTACAAGAGAGGGTTTACGAGGTCACTCCTGTTTTATGTACCTTGTAACTTACCTGTAGTGCCTGTAGGACTCATTGTTGCTTCCTCCACCCTCTCAATGGATGCTGTGTGTAAGAGAAAACTGACGGAAACGGGCAGAAATGTGCCAGATTGCATATTGGGATTCTGAGTGTTTTACCACACCAGTAGGACCAACACAATGGGAAGCGTTGCACAAAGCTACCAATACAATGTGGTAGTTGAGTTGGTATTCCCTGATATACAGCATGCTGTATACTATACGTACTGAATACTTAGATACTTAAGTTTAGAGATGTAATAATCAATGTGGAAGATATTTCCTATGCTGTGTGTGGCTTGGGGTTGTGTGCCTGTCTGTTTATGATGAGAGCGCTGAAAGCAAATCGTCCGTATTTTTTATACTTTAAAGATGCATGTAGGTTAGGACCATATGTGGCCTTGTGGAATGTCATGCAGGCAGTGTTGACTGATCACCGAGACATATTTTGAGATCACATATACTATACATTAGCCTAATCTTGTTGTATGTATTTGTCATCTCACTGGAAATGCGACAGTGCTTTGAATATGCTTGTTTTCTGATATATTTTACATATCGGTTAGCTGTGCGTGCGTGCTTATACATTTGTTCGCCCAAGCAACTGACACCCCACCCCCAGCTCTGAGGCCAAGAGAACCAAAAACCTTGTCATGTCTGTGAAAGAATGTTAGTTGTGCGTCACTCTAGTTGCTCTCCCTTTTCCTCCTATATATTAGCGCATGCAGGCTCCCCTTTCGATTTCAAAGACTGATTAACTTTTTGTTTTTGTCTTTCAAACGGTGTCCTTAACATTAGCAAGGCTGCCAGTAGCACTCCTGGCTCCGCTCTCATTGTTCTGCGTCTCATGCCTCTCCAGACCGCCATCTGCTCTCACTCTCCACACCTCTCACTTGTGCTGTTATCAGTCCATTTATCAGACGCCGAGTTATTAAAACATAAAAACTATAACCTTTGCTTTAACCTTGGCCATGAAGAATCTCTTCTCTAGATACAGCAAGTAAGAGTGTTTTGTTTTTTTTCTGTCTGAATGAGTGTGTGATAAGGATTCAGTGTTCAAGATTCAAGTGTTTTTTTTGTTTTGTATTTATTGAAGAATTCTTGCTTAAATACAGCACATGGGCAGAGCAGGCACTTTGCTTTTGTCCTGCAGGTCACCCAGTTGCCCATGCCCCTCCCCCCTTCCATACCTCTTGTGAGATGCAGTCAGAGGAGCGTAGACTTGTCCCTTGTCAGTATTATAACCAGCCTGGGAAGGCGTCTCCCCCCTCAGTCAATCAATGTTCAAGTTCAAAAGGTCAAAACAAGTCGGCTGTTCTGACATGCGCCCATGGATGGTCATTGAGTCAGGTGAGAGCAGATCGCGATGATGGGAAGTGTTTCCCAGAAGAACAGTGTGGTAATATTTATTGCTTCAAAAAGTTACGAGCAGCTGTAACACAACACTACTGGGACGTCTTTGAATCTGTTGAGTTTGAAGCTTTGACACATGGCTCACCTGTACTGGGATCAAATTCCTGAATCAGTCTGGGATCATAAGCCTTTTTCAGTTGAATTCACCTGATCCTGTGACCACCCCAAATAATGATGATCGTCCGAATGTTTGCTGCACTTGTGTGTGTGTGGACGTTTTTTGGGGTTTTATGTAACAAATGTTTTTGCTCTATTGCACCCTCACGATTTTATTAAAGAATTTAAATATATTTTCATTTGGCTGCTCTTTTTCTTATACTTCACTTAATGGTTGAAGGAGCTGATGATGCAAAGTTACTGCTTTACTTTATGGTCAAACGTGGCAACTGTCTCAACAGTATGCAATGGAACATGCACACCCGTCCAAATATAAACTCATGGGTGGTTAGATCTTTATCTTTATACGCTCACGTGTATTTAAAACAAATTGTATTTGTTAATTGTATTACTCCTTGTCAATAGTGGAAAAAACAACACAGCCCTTGTAGACAGGGGGAACTAGTTTATTAAAAATGACCTAAAAAATGAGTACAAAGCACATTTTAGATCAACAATGCCTCCACTTCCTACAAACAAAGCGTCTCAAAACAAACGGCTTGGCAGGATAGATATGGTGTTCTTCTTAAGGTTTCCTCAAGGGAAACGGGTCCTTAAGCACAACTGTCAAGGAAATGTGGTGACAGTTCTTCATCTGCTCAGAGATTCTTTCAATTTTTCATACATGAGTTGGTCCTGTAAAAAACATACAAACATGTTGATGTCTAAATACTTTAGACAGACGATTGTCATCTGCCTAATCGTCACTGGCACAAGCAGGGCACGTAATCTCTTGATAAAAGATATAGGAATGCATGCTATGAGTATGCTGCAAACCTTGCAGACTCTCTTGGCGGCTGGGGTTGATTAACTCAGGAAGATGTAAACACTAAACTAATAAAATCCTGAACAAGCCAGTATGCTGTGCAAACACTCGCCCGAGTGAGACGCAAACACACAGACACACACAATGCTTTCGATTCAGAAGTTAAACAGACTGCCAAGACGGCCTTTGGAATGACCCAATGGGTCTGAAGCTGGAAGGAACAGGAAGCGTGGGAAACCAGATGAGGTCTCCGAAGCCAGTTCCCCTGTAACTCAAACCCATGCTGGCTAAGACAGGAATGACAGGTTTGCCTTGGAGCTGATATTCATCGCGGTTTCTAAACAATGTGGTGGTTTTGTTTTTGGAGTGTCCTTGCTTGGCAAAGGAGCGTAAAGGCACCAGCAACAGTGGCACTGGGACTGAGGTTTAGCACCTTCACTACGTCAAGCGCCCAAGTGTCGCACGTGTGACCTGTTTGGGGACAGTGATGTGAAGCGTTTTGCACGGGGGAGATATGCAAGGGGGAGATTGCACGGGGGAGATATGCAATATCTCCCCCGTGATATACCTAGCATTCATTAATCCCATCAACACAGCGCTGCCATGGAACAGGACATGCCTCTGTAACTGGGACACTATGATCTGTATTTGGAGAGTGCCAGATTCAGAAAGTTTTATTCCAATCAAAGTGACAGCTCAGCTATGATAGACGTGTAAAATGCGCTCCTGTCTACTTAAGCATTTTTTTTTGTGATTTATTTCAACCAAGTTTACCCACGTTGGTTTGAGCAGGCGTGTTTGGTCTCACAAAAGCCTCACTATTTATAGTAAAAATTATCCTCACCTTCTTTGACACAGATGGACGCACTTTCTTAAAGGCATCCTCAAAGTTCTGCTGACTGACGAGGATGTCTTCAACCGGACCAGAGGTAAAGGTGTGGCCTATCAATAAACCAAGAGAAAGAATATTATCAACATTTTAATAAGAACTGTGTCTAAAAAAAACATTAAGCTGCATGCAAATAGAGACAGATGCAACATTTGTGCAAATAAATAGTAATTAATTAGTCTAAACAAACAGTGCATGGATCACATCAGGCCAAACTATGGTCCAATACTTTTTGATGAAACTGAAAAAAAAAAATGGCTGCCTTATGTGTGGTGTTTAGACTTGGCCAGGGGGCCTTAGGAGCGAGGGCTGTACCTGAGAGGGTGGAGGCCGAGCGGGAATACAGGTGAGTTCTCAGCGCGTTCACTGAAGCCTCTCTCACCAGAGCGGACAGATCTGCCCCCCTGCACAACACAGGCATGTCAAATACAACTTCTCTCCTGATATTCTGACATCCAGTGAAGGCAGATCCTATTCAGGATTCCCCTCAACACAATGGGGAAGCTCAAGTTTAAAAGCAATAAAGAATTTCGAGTTAATTTGATTTGATTGGCCTGGCTTCAAGAATAATGATGACTGAAACTTACGTGAAGCAGTCGCAACGTTCGTCCTGTGCGATCTCTTCAAGATTCACATCTGCCTCCAGCTGAGGTTTGGTACCACCCTGAAAAAGAAATAATCCCACAATCAGAGTTGTATAGTTATTTTTTTAATGCTTTCAGTCAGTTGCTTTCAACTGATGGCTATACAGTAGTCAAAAGGTTGACAATTTAATGTGCATGGACAATTCAACTGATCAATTCCAGACTTTCCAAATAACATATTATTGTGTAATGTTGAAAAGCACTGAGAGTAGAGAGTAGAGAGAAGAGAGGGCAATTAGAAAGATACTCAAGAGGGACTGATCGAGCCTGACAAGAGGTTGCGGAGCTGTACTAAGGTCCGTTACCTTGGTGATGGTGAGCAGGATGGCGTGTCGGTCCTTAGGGGGTGGGAGGCCCACGTACAATGTCTTATCCAGGCGGCCTGGCCTTAGCACAGCCGGATCAATTATATCTGCAGGGAAACAACAAGATCACACTACACGTGTAAGATCACACTACCAGTAGAGCTTGACCTCATGGATGGTTGGATGCTTTTTTTATGGTTGAAAAAAAAATACATCAGTGGAAAATTAAAAGTTATTCTATGTAAAAAAAAAAAAAAAAACATCTAATAAAAACAACCAAAAAATTAGCTGTACTCCTCACAATGTATTAATGATGTAGGATGTATCTTCATCAAAAGCACTTTCTTATGTAAAGAAGTTTTGCGCACCTGGCCTATTGGTTGCAGCCATAATGAACACCTGCCGGCGAGTTTCCAAACCGTCCATCTCAGTGAGAAGCTGGTTGACCACACGTGCACTGGATCCAGACTACACACACGTCATCAGGGCTATTATCAAATGACCACCACCATCGTCATAGTAATCTACATCTAAATCAAGTAAAACCTCTTAAGATTCACTGAAAGATTAGTTCCCCAACCTGTAGTTGTTAAGGAAGTTTCACCGTGAAACTGGTGATGTCTAAAAGTGGATAGGGGATACTCTTGAGCATTACCTCGTGTCCAGACCGGCGTGGACAAAGCGCATCTATCTCATCAAAGAAGATCACACAGGGGGCCGAGTTACGTCCCCTCTGAAACACCTGTCGCACAGCCCGCTCACTTTCTCCAACATACTGTGACAGACAAACAGAGAGACAGAGAGAGATAGAGGGAGAGGGAGAGAGGATAAGAGACAGAAGAGAGAGGGACGTTCCACCAAAACACATCTGTTAGTCTTCACACCATGAAGTGGCATCATTCTCATCTTTCTAGTAATTGAGCTCGAATACACTGACTGACTAAATAATGAAGATTGCCACGGTCTCCATTACTGAGGTCCCTGAAAGGTCGCACCCAGAGATCAATTTCTCCAACTCTTATTGTTAACTCTCCGATCTAGTTGCCTCTAACACAGCATATCATTACCAATGACGTGGAATGCAAGGTCTATCCACAGGTTTTTTCTTTTTTAGCCTGTCAAACTACTTTGGGGGCAGCCGTGGCCCACTGGTTAGCACTCTGGACTTGTAACCGGAGGGTTGCCGATTCGAGCCCCGACCAGTGGGCCGCGGCTGAAGTGCCCTTGAGCAAGGCACCTAACCCCTCACTGCTCCCCGAGCGCCGCCGTTGTAGCAGGCAGCTCACTGCGCCGGGATTAGTGTGTGCTTCACCTCACTGTGTGTTCACTGTGTGCTGTTTGTGTTTCACTAATTCACCGATTGGGTTAAATGCAGAGACCAAATTTCCCTCACGGGATCAAAAAAGTATATATACTTATACGTATTGTCCTCTCTACCTAGTCTTTCTCTACAGTGCTTTAGCCAAAGCAATGAGACAACTACTCAGTTATGCACTGAATGTGTTTACACAAGATGCAGATTGAATGACAAATGTCATGTGAGGCTCAGGTTTGACTCACCATATTCAGCAACTCAGGACCTTTGACTGAGATGAAATTGAGGCCAGACTCATTGGCAACTGCCTGATACAAGGAAACATATAGCTGTGGTTATTGACCAATCTCAAGGACAGCATACACAAGGTTAGCATTCTGTAGACATGCGCATCAGCTTGGTCAGTGGTCAGCCACTTCAGTAATGTCCTTCAAGAGTATGTGCTGTTAACCTTAAACACCAAGTTCTTGCTGTTTTACAGCCTCCTCCAATTACAATCAGAAGGGGAAAAAAGACACATTTCCAATCACAAGTAAGTACCGGTACTGATGGATGTCATTGGGTACTGCTAAATGAAAATGAAATGAGAATAAGCATGTGTTGTAGTTTTTGACTTTGGACAACATTTTTCATGTAGTACACAGCGATTCCCAAGAAAACCTGGTCTGGTAATAGAACATACTTTACCTTTGCCAAAAGGGTCTTCCCACATCCCGGAGGCCCAGCCAGCAACACCCCTGCTGGGGCACTAAGACCCAGTGCTTTGAACTGTGCTGGATTGCGGACAGGAGCCTATGGACGGATACACACACACACACACACATACACACACACACACTTACACAATTTGCCCTGGCTTCAACCCTGCTTGGACAATGCCAACATTCATGCTGAAGTCCACAGAGTGAGGACCTGCAGAGCAGCCAATCAGAAACTGAGCCTGCATGTGATGACTTGGATGGGGCTGGTTTTAGGTCTTCAGCCAATCATATTTACTTTAACCCATTGCATGCACTCCAGCATTACTGACATGTACAGGGTAGAAATATCACACATCAGGTTACAACACCAACCGAGTTGAACAGCATTTAATTTACCGGTAGCTACATCACCTAAACTTGAATGAATTTAACTCAAAACTCAAACCAGGTGTTATAAGGGTGTGCATAAATATCAAATGAGGCTACTGGTCAATCAGCTGTGATTAAAAAAACAATGAAATACTATTATTCAAATAAGTTATTCATATAGAGTGATGAAGGATGGCGTAGGCCTAACGGGTAAACTCTGGTAGATCATTTCATTTCTACTTTTTATCATTGTATGCTATTAATAAGTTCATCCATGTTGAAGTAGCATGAATGTTAGGCCTACCGGAGGCGATATTTGAGCAGTTTCTTTTGTGCAAAGAATGCACCGTCTTTCATAACGGTATCATGCCTCCGCGTGAAGTGGGTGGACACTGCCTTGTACGTCAGACGTAAGGAGCTTTTTGTAAGAAGACTCTTAAGGGACAGTTAGGTAACCAAGACTATAAAGGTAAACAACTTTGGTAAGGTTTACCTTTGGAGTCTTCGTAGCTCGATAAGAGTGAACGTTATCGGGAAACTGGACTCAGACTCTCCCGGGTCAGCTGATTGTCAGTCAGTGACATGAACGTTACCACTTCTCCACCATGCTCTGATCATTGTAAAACACGGCATGTGACTTCTGACTTGCCCATTTAATATTGTTAATCAATTAATCAATCAATTTATTGTTTATAGTGCAGTATCACTATTCAATATGGTCTCAATATACTTTACAAACTTTAACAATTCTTTTCAGCCAAATTGCTTGAGGAATCCGTTTTGTGCTTTTGAAAACAATGGCAGTTTATGCCTCAAATATAGAGAATTTTGGTATACAAACCATTAGCCTTTCTTTTGGTTTCTTTAGCTATTGTTTGGTTTTGGTTTCTCGCTTGTGGTTTTTCCTATTTGTTTTTCCTATTTGTTTCCATACACAAATGCTATGCACAAGTGCACAAATGCACAAGTGCTATACAAATAAAGCTTATTATATTATTACACACAAACTGGCAAGCAAGTGCATGACATGGGCTCTTAAGAGTTACACACCAGTATGGCCATGGTCAGCTCCTCGCGGATGTCCTGCAGGGCACCCACATCTTCCCACGTAACATCAGGCACGGTGGCGAAGCCCTCACGCTTGGCAGAGGGCTGGACGCTGGCTAGGGATGCCTGGAAGTCCGACATCAGAATGCAGAGGCTCGCCAGCTGCTCCTCTGACAGGGACTCACTCCTCTTCAGCAGCCAAAGAAGCTGTTGCAGCTCCCCCTAGTGGCCAAGAGTGGAACAGCAGCAGCACAGAAAATGCCTATTATCTGTTGCTTCAACGTGCACCAGTCAATTACAAACAAACAGTTTTGCATATATGCACATGAAATGCATTGATATGAACTATATGCAGGCAAATAAAAACTGTGTTTACTCCCCAACCTGTTCATGTATAGCAGTGGTCACTGGCTGCTGAGTCTCCATGGGTTGGCACTGGCCTGTCTGATCGGGTTCCTCAGCAGTGCTGGCGGTTGGATCATTCTGTACCTGGGGCTCTGGGTCCCCAGTCTGCTCCTGGGCATCGGGTGGTTGTGAGGCGGGCATGTCGGCAGGAATGGCACTGCTTCCCTCATCTGGCAGGGCAAAGTCACTCTCGTGGAGCTCCAGAAGGACGCGGTTGACGGCGCTCATGGCCGCCTCCCGACACAGCGCCATCAGGTCGGCACCCACGTACCCGGGCGTGAGACGTGCCAGCTTCTGGTAGTCGAAGTCCTCTGGCAGCTTCAACTTGCGGCACAAGGTCTTCAGAATCCTTAAGAAAGGGAGATTTGAGCTTTCTGTCACTTGTAAAGAGAAAAAACCTTAAAAAATAACAGAAGTCTTAAGGCAAGATCTGGACTCTTTTTCAGGCAAGATCTGGACTCTTTTTCAGGCAAGATCTGGACAATTTGATCCCTAAATATCCATCCATATTTGATCTTGGTTAAGTTTTTGTCCAAAGAACAAGCAAGAACAGAGCCACTGATGTGTGTATGACAGTGGTCACCAACCTTTTTAAGCCCAAGATCCCTAACCTCGCCCTGAAGAAAGGCAAGATCTACCTTGAAGCGTCAAAAGAAAATCAAAGCTAAAATCCTTCCAATTTAAGGCCTTTTATTTAGGCAATGTATCAGGTCAAAAATATCACATCCTCCACCCCCTTATACAGGCGTCAATGAGATAACAACACTTTAACATAGTCTTTACTTACATGATTTTGGTTTTGATTTTCTAATTGGAGTAAGTGTTTGTGACAATACGTAATTATAAATTTGATGTTTGATCGCTGTTTTGGTATGAAGCATCTTTCACGTAATTAATGCGTACTCTAGAAAGTGAAATTAACCTAAGCCTAGGCCTACAATGCACTCCGTGTCTGTGCACGTCCACAATCGATTACATTCTTCAAATGGACAAATTCCTGATCGCTAAACTTTTGTTTTTTATTTTCTGTCAGTTAGCAGTTGATATAGAAGCACCTAACATAATTTGACTTCAGCGGTGACAAGTCCTGTTGCGCGAGAGAGAGAGAGAGAGAGAGCGCACCTGCAAAGTGGTGCTGTGCGCGTGTGTGTGTCTGCATGGGGTTACGTTCGGTTCAAGTCAGAAGTTGGTTCGTCCGGTCCCGCATTCACGCTGCTCCATTATTAGATTAACGTTATTAGACACTGTAAATGTATGCAGGAATTTCTCGCATTATGATGGCTAGGTCTTGAATAAATCATGCGCTATCCTATCCCACGCTGAAATGTAGGCTACGCCCTGTAAACGTTGGCGAACATGTGGGAATTTGGTGACTGTTTTTAATTGTCCTGTTATTCTCGGGATCTACTGGGCAAGTCCGAAAGATCTACTGGTCGATCGCGATCGACGGGTTGGCGACCACTGGTGTATGACTACCAGGTAAAGGTTGAAATATCTGAAGAAGTCAGGTACAACTATGCTCATATACTATATGGTGCAGCAGCCAAGATCAAGTAGAAATGACTGCATTTGTTAAAATAATTCTTCATCTTGGCCCTAGCCGTGGCGCAACTGGCTGGGGCACCTGCACCATACGCCAGAGACCCGGGTTCGATTCCCGCCCCGTGGTCCTTTCCGGATCCCACCCCTGCTCTTTCCCACTCACTTCCTGTCACTCTCCACTATCCTGTCGCATTAAAGGCATAAAAGCCCAAAAAAATATATACTTAAAAAAAAATGATAATTCTTCATCTCTAGTAGATACTCACCTGAGGCGAGCACTTTCGTCTGGGATGCCCAGGCAGATTTCTCGGTCAAAGCGGCCCGCCCGGCGCAGGGCTGGGTCCAGAGAGTCCGGACGATTTGTTGCCCCGATCACCAGAACCTGGGCGGGAATGGTCAGAGAGTTCAAATCTGGAGGAGAGAGAGGGAACACACACACAAGTCTGTTGGGTAACACTTTCAAGTACTCTCAAATCTCACCTTGGTCTTTACACAGGTTATCTTTCACACACCCACTTCACTCACCATCCATGCAGGTCAACAGCTGCGCAACAATCCTCCTCTCCATGTCTTTGGAGGCCATCTCTCTCTTGGGTGTGATGGCGTCGATTTCATCAATGAATAAGATGCAAGGGGCACTCTTCTACAAAACCCAAAACACAATTTTAGTTCAAAGTGGTAGAAGTTGTTTTGGGCTATTTGTACAAAAGGGACTTATGTCTCTTACCACAGCCAGCTCAAACAGCTCCCTCAACTTCTGTTCCGACTCCCCTGAAACACCAGACACCAGCTCAGGGGCAGACACCTTCAGCATCGGAAGCTCCATCTCCTGAATGAAAAATGGGAAAAAAACATAATTGAGTGTGCATTTACAATTAAAAGTAAACCTACAAAGCCTTATATGTAACATTACTGCCTAATTCAATTTCCTCATATATATCATTTCACATACTACTGCTCTTAGTCAGTCATTTGCTTCATCTCTATGCTGATAACAGCCCCAAACCTGATTAAATCAGTAAATGCATGATTACTAGACAGGTTGTTCATTTTGTTAGGCTGTGTGTGGAACCATATCTTGGAGATCACCACTTCCTTACCCCTGCTACAGCTTGCGCCAGCAGGGTTTTCCCACAGCCTGGAGGACCATGGAGAAGGAAGCCTCGTGGAGGAACCACACCCAGCTGCTGGTACACCTCCGGGTGTCGCATGTGGATTAGTAGCTTACAGACTTCCTAAGGCGGGGAGTGAGCACAAGCCAAAAAACATCAGTAAAGTGTCCATCTTTCTGATTAGAAAAAACAACTATTATCACATTCAGAAATGTGCACTTCTGTATACTATATCACTGATAAACAGCCTTTTAGTAACTACTCATAAAACGTAGTACCAAAATATCACACAAAAAGTATACAGATTACATGGCACTAGCTTCATATTATTGGGCAACTCTACTATACAACCTGAAGGCATATACAATGCAGTGGTTTAAAGTGCACCGAATAGTAAAAAGTTACATCTACAATAACAATCCAGTTTTTGATACAACAATAGAACAAAAATATAAAATATTTTTTATTCCAAATATTCTTTACTTAAACCAATCTTTGATCATTGTTTAAAGTGTTTTCACACATCTGATTACATTACAGAAGGCCAGACAAAAATGGAAAGAATGCAAGGAAAGGTCTATGAGAGAGAAAAAAATCATGATAACTAGTCTTAAGCCCATGCACACATAATACAGTTAAACAAGGATGTTCAAATGAAAGAAAATGGACTGAGAAGAACAAAAGCAGAAGATTATCAGAGATAACTACCGCCAGTGTTTCCTCATTTCCACCAACATCCTCAAATTTCACTGTTGAGTGCTGCAGCTCCGGCGCTTTGGTTTTCGCTGGAAATGTAGACATGTTGGAAAATGAATATTCACTTTAACATGAAACAAACAGTTGTTGTTGGCCTGTAGAGACACATTTGCAGGGGGAACTACCTTTTTTTGCCAGAATTTGGGCCTCTATATCTGCATCATTTTCTTGAAATTCTTCTTGCTTTCTTCTTTTTGACTTCTTTACTCTGCCCTTTTTCTTCTTCTCCGTCTCCAGCATAGAAACATCTGTTTGTTTCTGTGGGCATCAAACAACAGAAGGGGAAGATGCCAATGCTAATGTGACTACAGTGATATGCACATATAAATTAAACAATTATATTTTGTGTTAAAGCCATTTTAGATCTAATCTAAATAAAACAAAATTAGGATGCATAATCATAAACATACTTACATTCGTGGATGGACTACTAGGTCCATCATCACACAAGTCAATCAAGATATTTTCTGGTTCCACACGCCGCCTTCTGTCAATGAACCAGCCTCCACCCGACACCACTGTTCCCGGAGTTACAGGGGTAGACTTGCCACTGGTGCCCCCTGTAGGCTGGTCTTTTCCTGAAGCTGGAGCTGGGCTGAGTGCCTGTCCATTGGTGGGTGTTCCATTCTCATCAGGGTTCCCTTTTCGGTACAGCGACATCAAGGAGTTGTTCATGGTATTTGTGTGCTGTGAAATTCGGGATATGATGGCGTATTAAAAATCATTCAGGTTTTAAGTTTTTAAAATTTTAATCTATGCTTTCAATAACTAGTTAATATCCCGTGGCTTAGGTTCAGTTCTTAAAAAACAGTACACGAATGTACCTGATGCTCCTGAATGTCATCTTCACTGTCAGTAGTGTCATCTGTTGCACTGCTGTCATCTCTGAGGAAAAGCCAAAATGTAATAATGAACAAAGCATTGTGGGGAAAGTAACATGTGATGACATTCAGTATCTGGGCTAAGGAAAGGTAGTAGAAACTAATACAGTATTATACCAGTACAGTACAGAATCTGCGCTAAATAAAGATCTTGGAGGTATCTTTACCCATCCTCTTCCTGACGTCTGGCTCGTTTTGCCAAATGTTTGTCTTCCAATGTTGTGATGTCAGCATCTTTGTTTATCACATCATATGCTGTAATAGAAATCATTAACACAATGAATTAGTTAGCCAAGCATACGTTTGAACCATATCAACAGCAAACCTTGCTTATTTTTTATGTTAGTAAGCTCACTTTTCTCCACTTGTATTCTAAAGGCTGTTCTGTTTCTCCTCCCATAGTCGAATCTTTTGAAAAACAAAGACGAACAAAATGTTAGTAACATATCATTGGAATCCATAATTTGAAAAACAACTTTTAATAAATAATATTTACTCACCTATACTGTTTCTGAAGATCAGTAGATAGTGTGGAAAGGTCCACATATTCACTGTTCTTAGATTTAAGGTACTAAAGAGAAAACACAGAAGCCTCAAACAGCAGTAGTCATCTTATGTTTACAAACAATCGGCAAACAGCTTTCACACAGCTTTGGATGGGATGAGTGTCTAACGTTGCGGGTCTAAATGACTGTTAGCTTTTCAATACATTAACAATAGTGGAATAACTTACCTGCTCAATTCTCTGTTTCAGCTTATAGTCAATGCCCATGGTGATGTTTTTTTTTTAGCCCTCTAATGTCTCATGCCGTTTATACTACAGAACGAATAACACATACGTTATATCTGAACCCCAGTTGATCATCCATGGATCATCACTAAAACAATATTACCAAAGTGTATCACTCGCTAGCTGGCTAAACAGTTCACGTAAATGTTGGCTTCATTTTCAATATGCTACACTTGCGTTAAGGTATATTGAGAGAAAAGTAAATCGTTTGTTATGAGAAATACCTTAATATTATGAAGTGGTTAAATAAGGTAATTTATTCATAATAGCTTAGAAATAAATATTCTTCTAAAATGAATTTCACACAACTACACTCACGTTGACATCGCTACAGATCTGTACCACGTGAATGATGGACCCTGAAGAGGACTGTCCAATGCACTGCCTGATAGAATATGTGTGGTGGAAAATGAAAGCAATTATTTTCTGCCATGATTTATGATTAACCATCAGCCTGTAGTGCAAACAAACTGATCTAGACTACAAAGAAAACGAAACCTTTTTAAGTGTTCAACAGGCTATCTTATTTAATTATTTCAGCCTCTGAGTTCAAATGCAATACACTCACCAAACCACACTCCAACCATGGCGCTTCACACACATGGCAGCTAAGTTGAATGAAGAGATATATATATATTTTTAAATTGGTGATCTTTGGAAAATGCAAGCAAATATATTCTGTGAGAGAGAAAAAAACCCAAGAAATATATACTTTTTGACAATTGTGATTGTGCAGAGTACAAGTACAAAGACAAATGCAGTTTGCGTCTAACCAGACGAAAAAGCAGAAAAGTGCAACGTGATATACAAATAAATGATAGACAAATGGTGCATAGACAGTAATATAGCCTATATAGTGTAGCGTATAGATGGTTTACAGAAGCTGGTTTACAGTAATATAAATTAAATATAAATATGTGCAGTGCAGTGTATTAGCACTAACCTTATAAAAGCAGAATAAATATGGCTAGTATGAACACACATGACATGTGCAGTGTAGTAGCAGTAAGAGTATTATAAGAGTAGGCCTAGTAAGAATAATACAGATATATGCAGTGTATTAACAGAATATATTATAACAAAAACAGAATAAATATGGATATTCAGTATGAGCTATACAGTGTGGTAACAGTACCATTGCAGTGCAGAAACATAACATCTTAAGAGTAGTAAGAATAAGTGCAGGATGAATAGTATGAAGAGCAGTAGAATATGGCTATGTGTACAGTAAGTGTAATATGGTATATTAGCCTAGAAATCTTGACGCACCCTAGCGGCAGCAAATTACATTGCTACATTTGCAAATTACCATTCTTCAATTAGGGGAACTTTTATGTCCCCAGGTTATAAATTCATGTTAGAAATACTATATTACAAAATAAATAGTTTAGTTATTTCAAATAATGTTTATTGCACCACCAAAAAAAGTAATACACTGAAATCTTTATGATTTATATTTTTAAAACTGTTTTTAATTTAACACCAATATTTGGCTACTTTGGCCTTGTCCCCAACCCAGACTTTCAAACTTTTCTGCTCTTAAAATGTGATTAAATGTTATCATTTCATTAAAAAATCACAACATATGTTTAAATATTAACTTAAAAATGCATTTTATGCATTATTTTGGTTCACATCTATACAATTTGTGAATATTTGTAACAATTTAGTATTGTCCCCCAACAATACAGTAATTACCGCGACAGTCTATGATTACTACTAGGATTTTTTTAGGATAAGACTTGTTTGTGCTGTAACGATTGAAATGAATAGTGACAGGGAAGCACATGTCAGCCATGAGAGAAGAGTGATATCTGATGTCTGAAAAAGTAAGTAATTTAATCATGTGTTCCTTCTGATCATGGAGTAGACTTATTCAGCGTCATTACCATAAATGCAAATTGAAAAAATGAAATTTTCACATTATTTATGTGTATTTAAAGTTCATGTTGTACTAGCTGATGAATGATGTTAGCAAATCCATGACCTAGCATCTTTTTTCCTGAAATAAGATGAAAAATGTCATTACCGCAACCGTCATTACCAACACAAAACTTGTCGTGATTGTGATGGCGGTAATGACAGGTGATGGCGGTAATGACAAGTTTTCTGTTTCACCATCTATATTTTATCATCTGTTTAGAAATTAAGCTAAAGAAGCCTAATGGTGTGATGTTGCAATGAAACTCAAGTGAGATACCTTACTTCCTAAAACTAATTTACCCAATTTTTTTCAACCAGCATGACTCCCAAGACATTAGCAGAAAGGTCTAGAGAATACAGGGGGAAAGTATAGGAAGACCTCTTTTTTCTGTCAGTCAAGGAACAATAATAAATGCTAGGCCTACAAATATTTTATGCAAATATTTAACCTTATACTGACTTAACCTTAACTTTTACAGATGTCCACTCTAGCACGCATTTAACATTGGAAGTATACCTAAGAATTGTCAATGACCGGTTGCCATGAAACATTTATTTGTATCTTCCTAGGGATGCAGATTAAACAACAAAAAGAAAAAAAAAACATAAATAATTCCTATTTCAAGGAGGTTTCATTTTAGGCCTGAAATATGCATTGTTAAACCATGCCATCTTTTTCCTACCGGTAATAATCTCAATATAGTTAGTTTCATATTTTCTGCTGTTTTATGCCATTGTTTCATGTGATTCTCTAGATTTTTTTTTAGAGGTTTCTGGTTTAGTTTAGTCCCTATTTTTGTCTATTCAAACATTCCTATTTTTTCATTGCTTGTCATTACCAAAACACTATGTCATTACCAAAACACTATGTCATTACCGCCACGTTACTTAATTTACAGTAAAAATACTTTAAAAATAACTTTATCGTCAATATTGAGCTGCTACATGAAAAGCTTAATGAAATACTTATCCACATATTCAAAGAAAAAATATCTAAAACTACTTTTCCAGAAATTAAATAAAAGTGTACTTTGTTGAACACAGAAAATCACATTTTGATGGTGAGAATATCAAAATATATGTAATTTGCTGAATGTGAACATTTTGAATTTATACTTATTGTTGATGGTTAACAATGTTTACAACATGAATGAGTTTAAATTATCTCCTTGTTAGATCATTTTATTTAATTTTCAAGTTTTTGATGTTGTGATGGGAATGACATTTTGTAATGCCAGTTGGCAAATAAATATAAATTATTTTAAATATATTTAAACTCGGTTGTGGCCAGCATTATACCTTCATATTAAAGGCTGTGTTGCAGGGTTCATTTTCCAACGAATTTGCACAATTTGCTTGTTGATAATAAACATTTAAACTGTTATCCATTGTATTTGATGTGGTTGGGTATCACAAAACGGAATATAATACGAAAAAGCAGCTACTATTTCACAGCATTTGAAGTGATTCTTCTTTCCCCCACAATGCATTGCATTACGTCACCTTGGGGAGACTACAGACCAAAGCCCACCTTGAGACCCTTGAGAGTAACGAGAGAGGAGTAAAGAGAGACGAGTAAGGGATTGTCAGCAGTAGATAGCGCAGATTATAGATAAATAGATAGGCTATAGATAGCCTAGATATGTATATAGCTAGATAGATCATGTCATATGCTGGTCACGGGGGAGCTCCTCGACCAGCGGCCAAAATGCACTCGCTTCCCTAGTTACTGCAGCTCTCCACCACAGTTTCCATCGGGACGGCACAGCCCACACAAGCACCTGCAAAACTGTGACTTGCCCATATTATCTCCCTCTTTGCTAAGCCGTACCCTGACAATGTCAATGTCAATCAATCACGAGCAGTAGTTATCGAAAATATTCATGCTGAAGACATGACCAGCCTAATCGGCGGCGGCTAGAAGCGAAGTAACGGGTGGCTCACAGGTGGGACTAAAAAGTTAGCCCAGCTAGCTATCATGATCCTTCATATTCTGATCTTTTGACTAAGTTTGCCCGGTAGCCTACTTATCTGAACTAACGACATGATCACTATCACTAGATATAAAGAAAATGTTGACTTTCATTCGGTGCTGTTCACTGACAGTAACAAAAAAAGTGTCGTAATGTTAAAAGCATAATACATTGAACTGAATAGGTGCATTAAATGTAGCCTCATAACGAGGCCTCTCAAATTCAGAAAATTGCATTAAACTAAAATCGGAAGACATTGTTATCTTTGTTAGACCATAGGGTCATTGTCATATAAATGCTGTAACGAAATTCGAAGTGTAAATATACAAACTTTATGTTGAAAGTGTAACCGCGACCGTTTCCCATAGGAATGAATGTAAAACATACCCTCCAAAACGAGACCTCCCGAAATTCAGAAAAATTACTAAATTGATATCAGGCACCGTTATTACCATTGGTAGATCATAGGGTAGCTGTGATATAAATGCTGTGACGAAATTCGAAGTGTAAATATACAAACTTTATGTTGAAAGTGTAACCGCGATGTCCATTGAAATGCATTGAAATGAATGAAGCGCAGATCAAGTAGTCCCCAAAGTGACGTCATCACAGAATTGCGTACAAAAAACCCGCTAATGCTAAAAACAACAAAAACTGGCATTTAACACCATTTGGAGACATTTTTAAAAACGATATACATATATTGAGTGCTTTATGTACCCATTAATCAACAGTGGTGGTTAACCTGCAACACAGGCTTTAAAGTATGTAAGCATTGTCTTAATAATTTAAACCACATTTTTCCTGATTTTATAATTAAACATTTGAGATGGCAAAATTGCCCCCAATTGAAGAATTACTATTTACATTTGTCACCCCTGTATTATTTGATACTTTGTAGATCCTTCCTTTGCCCATAAAACAGTCTCAAGAAATTAGACAATACATAAGGAATTTGAGACTTTGGTTATCAACCCAGCAGCAAAGGTGAAAACCAGCCAAAAAAGGATCAAGGATCAAGGATGTATTTTTATCCCTATAAGGCGGTGTTTCTCAAACTTTTTCAGACCAAGGACCACTTAACCAAAAACGAAAAAACTCATGGACCACCTAGCTAAAAAAAAGAGTAGACCTACTTCAATGGTATATATTACACAATATGTGTACTCTGAACCACCTTGCTTATTGAATTTTGCACCTTGCTTATTGTTTCAGAGGATTCATATGATTTAAACTGGCACCGCTTACATAGGCAGTGTTGCAGAACTGTTTGGATTTACATACAAGTTGGTTCAATATTGCAAACAACTCATCTATATTTCACCACGTCTGCTCGCGGACCACTTGGGATAGTTTGCGGACCACCAGTGGTCCCCGGACCACACTTTGAGAAACACTGCTATAAGGGGACATTTGTAGAAATATCCACACAAACCTCAGCCACACCAATCACAACTGCACCAAAGATGGACAATAAGCCCATTTCACAGTGTCCAGGTGTCCGGCCTCATTGGGTAAAACATCTTCCTGTCTTTCCTGTGGAGTGTGCTGTTCCACAGGAAATTGGTACACTGGCGGCATCTTGTGAACTGGGCGAATTAGTACATGGTAAAAACATAAAAAACATAAAAGCATAAAACATGAAATACATAAAAATAGGCTACCAAATCTGTTAAAATCACATAAAAAAAGGCCAATAGCTGCTGGGACAAATAAATTCTTGTAGCGATTAGTCTTACATGGATAAGTGTCTTTAGCCTGTTGGGAACAACTTGAACAGGACAAGTGATGGATAGTCAACTAGGATTGTGCAGTCCTTTTTTAGAGTCCTGTCCTTGCACAGCTGGGTGAGGTCCTCCAGGGGTACGTCCAAAAGCCTAGAATGCGCTCTAGAGTGCATTTGCCAGATGTTATGTGATGTCAGACAAGGCTGTCCAAAAGTAAAACGCTTTCCCTTGCTCGCCCTATGACAAGGACTCTTGCCAGCAAGAATGGTACAACCTTACTTTACTTTTGAACACAACCCAGGCCTGTGCCTGAGCTTTTGCTATACATTTTCACTATGCCAATGTGTTTTTAAGGTTTTATCAGCTGTCAAATGAGAATGTGAGGACAGAGTCAATGAAACAGGAGTAAAACGTTTTCATAATAGTGCAGCAAATGTTTACAGTAAAAGATGCAGGACCAGTCAAACATTTTGACACACAGACTCATTTCTGTTTTTTGCGTTATTTTGACCATTTTTTTACATTGCAGAACAACACTTAAAGGAGAAATCCGGCAATTTTTCAGATCCATTTCTTGATGTCACCAAGTACTGTCTCTACAAAAAAAAGGAAAGAAAAAAAACAATTATTAGCAACCAGGCAGCTACAGTGCTACACTCTGGGGGCATGAACATGGGGGCTCTTGAACATGCTCCCAGAGTGCACTGAAGCTGCCTGGAAGCTCTAACTGTTGGCTGCAGCAACCGATTGTTTTCAGGTTTTTATTCTTACTGACAGTAATCATGACCTCGAGATCTATAAGAAAGATCACTGGATTTCTCCTTTTAAGGTCAAAACTAAGAAATAGAAATTATGTAAAAGAAAAGTGTACATAATGCTAAATTTGAAATAGCTTCAAATAGACACTTTTTCCAAGTTTCTCAACCAAATTCAGGTAGCCACCTGAAATGGGTTTCCAACTTGAAGGAGTTCCTATATGTTGAGTTAGCTACTTTTCTTTCACTCATTCTAATCAAACAGCTTGAAGTTGGTTTCCATAATTCCAGTGGCAAAGCTGTCAGGTAAATAGAGAAGAGCACAAAAGATGAACTGTTATACTTTTGATATCTTCGGTATTATTCACCAATAAAGAAACCTGAATAAATGAGTGCATGCGTATGTCAAGACTATTGACTGTATGCTGGTGGGCCTTGCTGCAAACAGCAAACACCTGAAGGTCAAATGTAAGCTCAGTACATACTGTATATAACTGAGTTAGAGGAAGAGTTTCGGTAAAGTCACTTCTGGCATACGAACAATCAACACTGGTGCTCCACAGGGATGTGTCATCTCCCCACTGCTCTTCTCACACACTGCATTTCCAAGGACCTAGCTGATAAACTCTGGACATTTGCAGATGTCGGTATGGTCACCAGACTCATCCAAGATTATGATGAGTTTGCATATTGGAGGGAGGCTAAATGGCAGGTGCTCTGGTGCAGTCAGAACAACCTGGAGCTAAACATAAAGCAATGACCCCTCAGTAATGCTCCCCCTCACAATATCCAACACTTCTGTGTCAAGTACAGTATGTCCTCAAGTTCCTGGGAAATAGCATCTCTCCGAGCTTGAAGTGTAGCCCAACATCAATTCCATCTTTAAAAAGTATAAAGACAAGAAAAAGAAAAAATGAAAAGAAAGTTTTTGTTTTTGTACCTCGACAATCGTTGTTTGTTGAGTTGAATCTGTGCATTAAATCAGTTACACACAGACACACACACACACACACACACACACACACTGCCGCATGGCAAAAATCTAAACATAAAACAGTGACCATCACATAATAGCAGAACTATATTTGTGATAGGCCTACACGTGCATACCATGTCACTAAAGATTACTAAAGACTTAGTGAGGTCATGCACACGTTTGACCTTGTAGAATATGAGGATGGCTTTTGAACACATACATTTTTGTACAGAATATGAAAATTTTCTGAAATTGATATGTATACCCCAAAATTTGTGTTTTGACGATCATTGCGTTACTTTAGGGAGGGCATATGCCACTTTACAAGAAGTTGCAGAATGAGCAGGAGATGAAGAAAGGTTGTGAAGCGTGCTTTATTTTCTTTGGAGTGTATAGCATTAGGGTAGTCTATATTCTCCCCTGGAAAACTTTCCAGCAGCTGAAAAAATTAAGCTTGAACTTTTGGCTCATGACTTGCAGTCTGTTCAGAAGCCATATTTACACTTTAACAAGTTTAATCATATCAGCATGATGAAATATTAGGTTAGATTAGATTAGTGCAGTCATTGTGCAAGTACAAAGACAACAAAATTCAGTTTGCATCTAACCAGAAGTGCAAAAAAGCAGAGAAGTGCAATGTATGTATGAACAACATGTACAGATATGTACAGTGTAGTAGCAGTAACAATACTAGATGTACCCGCGTAGCGGTACAAAATATGACCGCCGCTCAGTCCTGCACATCCATTCCGCGAAAATAAATCATATTAATGAATTTGTCTCCATCTTCTTCTCCATCCCCCACTCTTGAAACTTTTGTGTATGCTTGTTTGGAATGTGTGTTTGCACACATTCCGCACACAAAGTAGCCTACTGGTAGCCTGGCGGGCCATCCTATATCATTGAAATGTATAGCTGCAAAGGTGAATAGATTTGTTTCTGGGCCAAAAAATCTGTAACATTGTTATAAAACCTTTAAAATCTCTAAACAATCACAAGTAGGGCAGTTCATCACAGTCCATCCATTGCAACTGGACTGATGAAAGGTACACCTGTAGGCTATTGTATTTGGGAAAAGCAGAAGGTAGCAGCATAATGTATTTATTTATTTATTATTAAACAAAACAATCCCTGTCAGTTTCATGCCGTTTTCAACAGCTATCAAGAAGAGAGGTCATGTCATGGATTTTTGTGAATGTTTCTTCTTCTACATATGCATAAGTTTAGTCATCTAGTTCAAATGATATTCAGCTTTATTGTCAATGCACAAATTAAATACCAGTAGTCTAAAACAAAATGCCGTTTTACCCAGTGGTGCATAACTGACATGTCCAAAAGGGCCTTCATGAAATGCGTTGCAAGACAGTTCATACACATTTTAACGGGCAAAGTTGAAGAGCTACTGTCCGTTATTGTTTGTGCAAATAATACGCTGATTCATGTTCCCTTGCATTTTGCAACCATGATGAGGTCCATGGTTAAGCTCAATCTTTTGATTTTCACCCAGCCTAGTCCATGGTAGGCGCCCGATAGAAATATTGTTTAAGTTTGCGATTGAGATATCCACGCACTGGCGCCCCCCCCTGCGACGTGTTCGCCCCCTGGTTTTAGAGCTATTCTAAATGCAAAAATCCATAGAGGGAGTTATGACAAAACCGTGACTGTTAACAAACTATAAGCTATATAAGGTAGGCCCTATGCTAGGCCTATTACACAACACAAATTGTCACTAGGCTATGCTGGCGACCCAAATAAAATCTCCGTTGGAACCAATGGCTTACACCTTACAGTATCAAGCTGCCACCTCTTGGCGAAAAGTTAATAGTTTTGCATATCAGTAGTAGCCTAATACATTTCACGTAGCTGTGAATCACGGAAAGGGCGAATGAAGTGGACACTTCTGAATGGAACCCATCCACTGTACAGTAGCGGCTAAAGCAGCCATAATGAAAGCGTTATCATTGTTTGGATACTTCACACACACGTGTTTTTTCGATCGAATAGACTACAACTACCAAGCTGGAATCAAAGCACATCGACTCCCCTCTAACACCCTAAACACGCACTTCGAACAAACAAAAAGCGCCTCAGTCTCACGGAATATCCATAGGCAAAACTGTATCTGACCGGTGTAACGTTGGTACTAAATCATCCATCGCAAGAATGATTTTTGTAGCACGTGCAAGAAAAATATGTGTAGGTACAGCCCTGCCCTGAATACATCTCAACGTGCGGTTTAAATTGAGATGTAGATCATCACGGGTGCGTTAATAAATCTACATTCACTTTGACGAATTTATGTAGTTTCAGTTACTTTACTTTGAGCCATGCTCTTCCTTACTTGAATCACCTTTGAAAATAGAGGATTGAAGTAGCCTATATGGGTGTTTGGGAATGAACGTTGACTCAGATGCTTTTTGAGACCTTGAGCTGAAATGTCCCAGCCCGGTGTTTAGGGTGCATCATAGACAGGTTCTTTCAGGTAGCCTATATATTTTCCATTAAAAAAACATCACGTAGCGAACGTGTGGCTAACTCACTTAGCTCCTGTTAGTAGCCTAGGTTATGGTCATAAGCAAATGAGATGACAGTCGAAAGATACAATTAGTGCTGTTATCGATTTGCTTGGTAGCCTATAAACGCATTTATGGTTTTCTACAAATACATCAATAATCAAATTGGCCTCCATCACTCAACCATGCTAATGGTAACATTATTTTACCTACGTTCTGCTATTGATAGGATTAACGTAGCCTACCTGCAGTAAAAAACAAGCATGTCCGATAAACATTCTCAGATTTATTTCGGCTTCAAGAGGAAATGGGAATTACATGTCATGCAGAAATCATCCTACCCTTAGACGTTCTCTGCGGTAAACTACTGTAGCCTACAGTCTTGTCCTTGTAGGAAGCTTAGTGTCTTTCCAACCTACGGAAGCTTATTGCTGCCACACTAAAAGAAATAAAAAGGCTCAGTATTATGTAATTACGTGAAAAGTTTCTTTCATGCTTTAACAAGATATTTATCATGTTATTACATGAAATGATCACGTTATTTCATGATACTGATATTTTCACGTTATAACGTGAAAATATCATGTTATTTCAAGATATTATATTTTTACGTTTTAACAAGATATTTATCACGTTATTACATGAAATTATTTATGATACTTTTTCATGATACTGATATGATACTGATATTTTCACCCTTCCCCACAGCCTTAGAAATGACAGCGATGACCTGACATGCAGGCTACCGAGCCAGAGCGGTCTATACATTCACCCACATTGCGTGAAGATTTGCATATTTATCAAAGCCCTTTCTACCTCTTGCGTCAAGTTAGCGAAAGTTTTATTTATTGTGTTGATAAGAAGATAAAGCAGAACTATCAGGCTGTGTGAGCCATATATATATACAGTCTATGGTGTGAGCAGTCTATCCTGCACAGAACCTCTCTATCGGCCTCCTTTTCAGCAGCTCTCTGCCGATACACACACATCCCTCTTCGCTGCTCCTCAGTCAGCTGGGAATTGACCACACACACAGCCTATACACACATACACACATGCACAAAAACAAACACTCATCAAGCAGCACTGTAATAGCAGTCAGGGTGCAAGTTCATAGACACGACTAGTTATCATTTATGCCAGCCATGAGCTCTCGTGGCCTTGTTTCGTTTAGTTTCGTTATTTTGAAATAACGTGATAATTCCATGTAAAACGTGATAAATATCTTGTAAAAACTTAAAAAAATCATATCTTGAAATAACATGATATTTTCATGTTATAACGTGAAAATATCATTGTCATGAAATAACGTGATCATTTTATGTAATAACGTGATACATATCTTGTTAAAACGTGAAAAAGATATTGTTATAACAAGAAACTTTTCACGTAATTACATAATACTGAGCCTTTTTATTTCTTTTAGTGTGGCAGCAATAAGCTTCCGTACCAACCCACTTTAGATTAACTTCCAACAAAATTACGTCTCACTGCAACGATGCGCCATCTAGTGGACAAACGACTACTTATCGCCAATACTGGAAATGCAGCCATGATGATGATGATGAATATTTATTTTGGCTTTCTTTTAATCCTACTGAATTTGTAATTATGTATCGGCCGTTCTAATACTGATAGTATGTGGGTGCCTGTGTGTGTGTGTGCATGTGTATATGTGTGCACCACCATCTACAGAGTGTACAGTCACTAAATGTACACATAACTTAATTTTTTAGACCCCCCCATGGATGAAATTCTACGAAACTTGCCATACCCCCAGAGAATGTCAGGTTAATCATACACATACAATTTGGTGCAGTTCTGAACGTCTTTACTGAAGAGAGGGGCGATTAAAGCAGAATGATATTGCATTTTCATTTTTTACCGGGGGGGTGCAAATCACAAATGAGTGATTATGGGCTAGGTTGATGTGGGCCCTTGAGACCAACATACCATAAAAATTTCTTCATCCTCGGTGCCACGGTTCAGGTAGTTATTTAGGAAAAACTGCATTTTTTGGGTTTCGGGGGCCCAGCACGGAGGGGGAGTGGCCAACGGGGACCAAACGAAATTTTTCCGTAAAAGTCTAGTGGGGCTACATACCCACCAAATTTCATGTGCCCCGGTGTTTCGGTGCCCCGGGTATCGTTGACCAAAATTTCAGGAAGTAGATGACGAAAAAAAAATAACAAGAAAAAAATAAATTAATTAATAAAAATTGACAATCCCTATATGACCGCTTCGCTAGCTTCGCTAGCGGCGGTCATAATAACAGTGGTAAGAATAATATAGTGTAGTGCAGTGTATTAACAGAATATAGCCTATTATAAGAAAAACAGAATAAATATATGGATATTTAGTATAGAACCATATACAGATATAGGCTACAGTACAGTATGTACAGCTATGTGCAGTACACATACTGTCTCATAGATTGTGTACAGTCTATGGTAGGCCTACATCTACACTACAGCATTCTCTGCCTTTCTTTGCTCGTTTGCACCTTTTCATTTGAGCTGTCTTGTTTTTTTCCATACAGTGAACACTGTCTATGACACTGACGCTAGGTGGCGAGCTTTTTCCGCACCCGTGTGAGGATTTGACGTGTCCCTTTCACTTCCTGCTTCCTATTCATCGGACAGTCTGTTTTGAGGATTGTGGCTGCCGAAATAGGTTGCATTTCGCTAACAGACAATATGGGCTACAAATGACGAAGTTAAATACGGGTTCATGCCAACGGTTCGAACACGTATGCCAAACAACTCATTGACATAATTTGTGTAAATGTAAGTCGTTGGGTAAACAGCTGGCAAGACATCAACGATGCAGTTCTCTCCCACCAACGGAGATTTTACCTTCGTCTCATCGGCTGACGCTGAAGGTAATGTTTCTGTAAGGCCCTAACACTAGACTGCCATTTCAGTATTGTCTCCGTGGTTTATCCAGTTTGTGGATTATGTCTTGTCTATTTAAAATAGTTTTCGTTTTTTGCTTTCTGACCTTAGCTTTTGCTACCTTGACAGCCGATTTCACATTCATAGCTAATAGCTAACGTCTAGCCCTCTGGTCTAGCTAGCTGGCTGGCTAGCGTCAGGTAGCTTTTACTGACGCAAGTTAGCTTTGTAGCTAAATGGCTAACTTACTAGGTTGTTTAACTGGGATACAGAAAAAAAATGTCTTACTATCAGTAGTTTTATAGTAGTTGAATATCAGTTTCTTAGGGCTATATTAACATGCATCGGTAGGTGAGGTAGCTTACGTCGTCAGTAAGGCAGAATCTAGCTAAGTACTTTTGCTGTGTGCATATCTAATAAAGCTAAACTTACTTGATTTAAAAGCAACCATGTATCATTTGCTTTGTGTTGTGCTGTGAAATTATGATTCTAAAAGACAAATACTATGTGGTTGACCATGAATATTTCCTCCATTGTTCGTAGAACTCAGCGGCACTATTGATGCTCCAGATATTAAGCTAAATATGGGCAGTGATCATGGAAAAGACGCTTATGCCACGACCTTTCTGAGACAGCGAGGGTATGGCTGGCTCCTGGAAGTCGAGGAGGAAGACTCTGAAGACACTAAACCCCTCCTGTGAGTGTGAAGCCTTTCAGTCTATGTTATATTGACTGTTCACAAAGATGGGGAAATGTTACAAAGTCTTTCAGTTTAAGTTTTGACTTTACATTGATTGAAGCGACTTTGACTACTGAGTCACACAAAATGTTTTGACCTGCTGTTTTTCTACTGTAGTGAGGAGCTCGATATTGACCTGAAGGACATATATTACAAGATACGTTGTGTGCTGATGCCAATGCCCTCTCTGGGCTTCAACCGACAAGTGGTGCGAGATAATCCAGACTTTTGGGGACCTCTTGCTGTTGTGTTACTGTTCTCCATGATATCCATTTATGGCCAGTTCAGGGTGAGGAGAATATGTTTACATATGCTTATATACACAAGGATCAGAACTTTGTTTTTGTTGCATCTTATAATTGACTTGCTATACTCATCATTAACCTAATTTTCTTATGGAATTAGTATTGACATGATTTCAGTGAGTTTCTGAGTACTGAGTACATTTTTGTATATTATTACCCTTAGCTGTCCAAAAAGAATTGGCTGAAAATGTCAAACTGTTTATAAATCAGAATTTTAGTAGTTTCAAACAAAAGGAAACATACCAATGCAAAGTACACAAGTTTTACACTTAATGTAGATGAGATGAGTTTCAGGTTTATTATTATGTACTTGATAAAGATGCAACATCATTGACCAGTAATTAAATGTACAGAGTAATTTAAGTACTATTATTAAGTACACAAATGGCAGTAGTAGCCTAGGTTGTATTAAATATTAAATTAATTGAAAAGATTATGTATTTTAATGGTAACATTTTATATAGGTTGTCTCTTGGATCATTACAATTTGGATATTTGGATCATTGACCGTTTTTCTACTTGCAAGAGTGCTTGGTGGAGAGGTAAACATTAACACCAATCTCAGTGAAAATATGACCCATACAGTATCAAATTAACACATGGTATTTAATCCAAATTGTTACATTCCAGTGATTTAATTCAGACATGCTGCACAATGCTGATTGTGTTTTGGTAGGTTTCATATGGACAGGTCCTTGGAGTGATAGGATACTCATTGTTGCCACTTATCGTCATAGCCCCTTTGCTCTTAGTCATTGGGGGATTTGATATTGTCTCAACACTAGTAAAGGTGGGTACTATTGATCCATACCTACTCGATTCGCCTTTGGAACTCGAGAGTTATTTACACTTGAGTTATTAAAGTTATTAAGGTTACAGTAAATATTGCTATTAACATCATGTCTTTACCCCCCCAGCTTTTTGGAGTATTCTGGGCCGCTTACAGTGCTGCTTCACTTCTCGTTGGAGATGAATTTAAAACGAAGAAGCCTCTTCTCATCTACCCTATATTCCTCCTGTATATTTACTTCCTCTCCCTGTATACTGGTGTCTGATGAGGCACTTTAAATGGACATTCACATGTAGCACCATAAGAAGTGGTGGAGATGCCCAGAAGATTGAGTCCTCCAGGCAAAAGGACATTTTTTTCTTCTACGTTACTTTTAAAAAATAATAAGATCATGGTTTTTATTACCCTGTGGACAGACATGGAAATAGGGGCCGACATTTTTTGTTGTTGTTGTTGCTATGGTGTTTAAACTCAAATGCTTTTATTTTCCACTCAATAAAGCGCCATTGCATTTTATTTGTAAGCCCTTTAGTTTTTTTTTAGTTTTTTTTTTTTAATAACTTTGGCACATCTGGTTTCAGAAAATTTGCAAAAATTGATTAGGGAACACAGTGAAGATGATTAATCTACCCTTTTATTTTTACTTTTAAAAAAAAAAAATCTGTTCAGCTGATTCAGTCAAGCAAACATGGAAAGGAAATACATTTTTCTTACTTTGCTTTTTGGGGAGAGGATCGTATTTATGTGACTTAAATTCCAAAATTAAATTCCGGTCTAAATGAGATAACTGGAAGACAGTAGATGTGTAATAAACAATGTCTGCTAATGAATGGTGCCTTTTATTAGTTATACATCCACCAAGGAGGTTATGTTTTTGGTGCTGTTTGTCTGTCAGCAGGATTATGCAAAAATTACCAGGCCAATTTTCATGAAACTTGATGGAGTTGTGTAATGTGGGCCAAGAAAGAACCCATAACGTTTTGCATGGGGTGGATCCAGAAATTATTTTTTATGTTTGTTACATTGTGGCAGAGAGCATTTGTCTTGATGGAAGTCTGCGTTCGCCGAGTGCCCTACTAGTTTTGTATGGTTGTTCAATGGTTTTACTACACGAGTATACATTTTGAGAGACGACAGCCAAAATGTAATCTTTGTTGTATAACATACAATCCTAGATACTTTATACATAGCAGTTTATGTCAAAACAATGTTACAAGTCTCTTGGGAAAAACATACTAGAAAGTGATGTAATATGTATATATATATATATATAGAAATATACTAGAGAGAAAAGGTTACTGAGATTAAAGGATCTTTGTGCAAATATGCTTCTGGAATGTCTTTCCCTCATCCTGTTTTCTTTTAGTGGATCAATATTAAAGCTGTGGTTTAATTAAACAACAATAAAATAGGGTACTAATACTTACAACTAGATTTCAGATTAGTGAGGTGTTTTCTTTCCACAATTTTATTCTAATCCTACATTGAGCTGTGGTTGTGGTCATGTCGCTCAAGTCCTTTGCAAATGGCAAGTTTCAAATTTATTCTAAATGTAACAAAAATGACAAATACTACTGAGGAATCACTAAACTACATGTGTGACAATGTTCACCTGCTGTAGGTCTGTTTATGGGATGGTTTTGGTATTGTATTGCCTTTGTAGGTGGATATATAATGTGTCACTGTCACAACTGGCCACAATCCTGTTTGATTAAGCAGGAAAGAAGGCTTTGATTTATATGTCCTAAATGTGGGAGATAATCCTTGTCACCCTGATTCATTTTATACACATGTGCAAAATCATTCTTTGGAATATATTTTGGAATGTTTTTATTTATATAGAATGTTGGCTACTTCTGTCATTTCTGTGTAGACTGTTGTGTAGGCCTATTCCAGATGGAGGGAAAAAAAAAACAATAGCCCTGCTTCCACCTCTGCAGATGGGTGGTAGTAGTGGTAAAATATCAGAAAAGTGGTAGCCTATCTGCCTACACCTGGCCTACACACACCACAAACCATCTATAGTGTCACATCCTCCTGTCTGCGTATGTAACGGAGTGCCCCTAGCGGTATGGCGTGAGGTTCCGTAGCCTTTACGCTGTTACGCTAATCCCGTCCACCTAATACAAAATCCATTGAGGTGCGCCCGCAGTTTTCCTAGTATCGATGGTGAATAGTTGCTGCTGCGGCAACGGGAGGAGGAGCAGAAGCCGCGGAAGAAGAGAGCTAGCAGTGGTAGCTAGTACAGCGGAGGTTTGGGATTCGGTTTTTACCTTTTTACTCTGACTTGCACATACAGAGCTCCCTGAAACAGAGCAGGGTTGGGAAAATAAAGTGAAAATGGCGGCCGCGGCCTCGCCGGGCTCCTGCTCGTCCACCTCCTCAGACTGGGTTGTGCTGAGAGACGGTTGCCTGCGTTGCGACGAGGAGGGCCTGCGAAGCCTCTCCTACCATCCGGCCCTCAACGCTATCCTGGCCGTCACAAGCCGGGGGAGTATTAAAGTAATCGACGGCACTTCTGGTGCCATACTGCAGGCCTCGGCTTTGCACGGTAAGTTTCAGATGTATTGCTGGTAGAAAGGAGCTGTTTGTAATGGTGTCATAACACGTTCAAGTTTCTCGACAAGTCAAATGATATTTTTGGGCCTGCTAGCTACGGTTGATTTGTCTGATTGTCAAGTGTTGTCGAAAATAGCATTAAATTTAGCTACTTAGCTTATTTCTGACAAAAGATCGATGTTTAAAACGAAATATTATCTTCGTGTGCACGTTTTTTTCTGTATGTCATGTAAGGAATCCGACTTCACTCACTCAGAGTTCGGGTCGAGGAAGCCTCCTGCTAACGTTAACTGCTATCAAGTAGACCAGCGTTCGCTAACGTTAGCTTAAATTGAGAAAAGCTAACCTGGCTAGCCAGCTAGTCACCTGTATGCGGGCTAACCAGGAACGAGTCAGCCCGCACTTCACATTACTGCCAAACGCCATAATCCTACAGAGTCCAGAGTCCAATATTTCACCAGCTAACATTAGATGAATTTATTTTGCACCTCAGATGTTAACATATTAGCTAGGTAAGGCTCAACTAATGTGGACTTCAAACATTGTTAAAGGTTTCGTGTTTTCTTACACAAGGCAATGATGACTGGCTAGCTAAGTTAGCTGCCTTGATCCTGAACTGACGTTAACGTTGGGGATAACGGCAACATTAGCTAACGAATGTTATTCGTCGTGTGTGCGTCCTGTGTCAACATAACTAACATATGTGATATGTACTTGCTAGCGATAACTAGGTTAGGGATTGCACTCTGGTGACGGCTACCGTCATTTAGCAAGGCTGTTATGATTGGTCTAACGTTAGCACAACACCTCTTGACAAGGAGTCTGTTATGTTGTTGGGTAACGTGAACCTGAACTGTTACACTACATAGGTTGTAGTGTTAATCCAACTAGTTCTAGCCTCTGTAAACGCATTGTAACGTTATTAAAGTGCATGTGTGTGCTAGCTAGCAATGTATCGGTAGGTACCCTAGTCAGATGTTAGGGCTGACATTAACCCCACATTTAACATTAAAGATGAACTGAACTGGAATTTGAAGTAAAGGTGATATAACAGATGTATTTTATTTCTTCTCATTGGTACAATGATTAAAATGGCTGAATTTATTAAAAGGGATAAAATTGTACGTTAAAAGTGGTGTTGTTGTTACACGGGCGCCGCCATGTTGGATTTCAACAATCGGCTACGTCACTGGCATGGTAAGCTACTCTGCACTAGCACTAGCAGCCATAGCAGATAATGAGTCTGAGGCTAGCTGACATGGCTGAGGAAACTAACATTAGGCCTAGCTGAGTTACATATTGGCCATAAGCCATTTATCATAGGCTAGCCTACATCACAAAATCTCATACAAAATGAAACCAAACTAGTGAAACAAAGGCGAACACTTTAACAGGGGAAATTAATTTGGCATGAATCATACTGAACGCTATTTTGTCAATGAGCAGAAACACACACGACATTCAAACTATTGATAAGATGTGCACTATGGAAACTGGTCTGTAACTTTGGACGAATAAATGCCATTGACTTGCCATATCCTGACTTAAAAAACCCTTTTCTTGCTTACTTTATCGCAAACTCGGTGGAACAGCTTGTAGTCTTTTTCAATTCATAGAAAGGCGAGCCCACAGTCTATGTGCCATATGAGCCTAAGTTTCAACTTCGGCTTCGTTCATTCAATGCAGTCACTGGTCGCAATTACAAAGTCTGGGAAGGTTCGTTCAATCGTTTAAAGTTTTAAGTGCAGTAGCCTATCTGTCCCCTTTGGAATAATATCTCGAAGTAGCCTCAGGTGAGGTCCAGTGTTAGATAGGCTACCATACGATCCAACCTAGGAAAGGGCTAGCAGCTAACACCTTGGAAACACTCTTATGTCAAACTCCACAAGCTAGCACTCCGACCATAGAGAGTATAAACCATGACTCCGACGATATCACAGATCGATAATAATGCTTTTACTAGCTGGTAACTAAACCACAGCGGGTCTGTAAACAGAATCCAATGTCCCTTTCTACTCACCCTGAAGCCAGTTGTTCACCGTCTCAGGACAGATTGTTGATGCGAGGGAGTTTAACTCGCAGTACTGCTATCCAAGAGACTCGTGCAATATCAACATCCACAAGGTAAAAATCTGCAAACTCTCCACTAACGTTAGCCTAAAATAAACGGCAAACTCGTGTATCCTCCGTGTATCTGGGGTCAACTTGGGGTAACGAAGTTTTTAACAGTTTCAAGGGAGGGAGAGAGAGAGCCCGTGTGAGTTGCTGTTACTAGTGCCAGTAGTCCATACTGCGTTAGCCTACATTGACGTGACAATGCGTGTTATATAGCTTATTTGTATATGCACATAGCCTTCGCATAGGCCTAATGTAGTGGTGGTGAGTGAGTATGCAGTTGTGTGGAGGATGTACAGTAGGCAATGTATGTGTGTGAGGGATGGAGGGAGACAGAGAGACAGCGTGCGTGTTGCTGTCTCAAGCGCACCTCGTCCAGTTTTCTACATGACCTAGGCTAGGTCTACAGTAGCCTATGTTGTGCCGCACAAAATGTATCTATGTTGTACATTGCACAAAATGTATACCCCCCGAAATAAACACATACATAAATAAACACATTTTTCCCGTCACTTTGGCTTCCTTGAACATTTTCCCTACGTTTCGCCACTGCTTTGCAACAGATAGATTCCAGTGTCCATGCTCCGGCAGCGCCCACACAGTCATTTTCACCCAAATGATCCTACTGAAGGTTGAGCTGGAGCCTGAAACCCATCTAGTGGTAGTCAAGACACTACAGGCCTGTCCCTCACAGGCTCAAATTTGTAACCCATGCCATTAAAATTACAAATTTTCGTGTATACATAATATGCTGCAGCTGTTGCCTATAGAACTTCTCAGGTCCTACCATGCCAGTGACGTCATTGAACCTGGCAGCGTTCTAATACTAACAAACGCAATTTTGGTGTTGCTTAAAAAAGGCTACGTATTGATTTTTTTAAATTATTTTTTTAGTGTCATTTATTTTTAATTGTCATAATCAACACATTATCAATGTTGATTCTTTCAGTTCAGTTCATCTTTAAGGCAGATTGGCGTTGTGGGCGGCCTTTATCAGCTACCTGACAGTTCTTATTCATACAAGGCTGCGGTGCTGCTGGGAATGTCTGTTCAGATGAATTCAAAATCATGTTGGATTGAAAATGTAATATGGTGTTTTGCCTGTCTGGATAGAGTAGCATGTGATCACAACTGTAACCATATCGCATGTTATATAAATATCAATGTTACTGCATTTTTAAATGCACGGTTGAGTAAGATTATTTCATTGATTTACGCAGAGCAAGCTAACTTCCAGCGCTTCACACGTCTATTGAACACCCCTCATCAACTTAATATGTGCACCATCATGGTCACATGCCTGTAATAGGTGCTGTGAAAGTGCTGTTCCGTTCTTAGAAAAATGCCTTGGGCCATTCATGCATGCTTTCTCTAGCATTTTGTATTATCTGAAGTAGTCGGTCAGTTTTACTTAAACACACACACAGGCACGCACGCGCGCGGTTCAGGCCAAGCCTTTGGACAGCACAGTCCAACAAATAAAATGGGCGTTATCAATCAAGGTCTTCTAATGGGTGTTGAGTCACCTTATGTCTACTTGTATTCATTAATGCTGCTATAGAACATGAGTCCAATGCCATTGTGATTTAATGTAATACAGGCTGTTTAGCCTATAATTTGCTGGAATGCCACATAGTTAATATGGATAACAGTTAGTCATCCACATTCATGCTCATCAAAACATAAAGGTCTTCACTTTCTTCAAAGACCACCAAACCAAAACAATGTGTCGTGACCCAAACCAATCACTGAGCAGGTCACCTACAAATGGCAAAATATGTTTTTGTGTGCATGCAAGTTGCTGTGTAGTTGCTTTATACCAGTCACACCTGAAATAAATTGTAGTTGCCTGTGTTTAGCTTCTAGGCTGTTAGTTGTGTTGTAGTTATTGTTAGAATGTCTTGTGCTCCATTCCACAGCTCTCAATGACTCCTGTCCTTTTCTATTTTTTCTTGTGCCAGACCAATACATTGATTTTTAACTATTCTGCTTTTGTGGCTCTATGTGCTCACTTCTCCTCCTCTCCTCCTCACACTCCTCCATTAAGGTACTTTGAGTCTAATCTGTCCGCTATTTTTAAATATTGTTGGTGACAATTTTTCATTGCATAAATGAGCTCAACATGGCCATTAAGTTCCATCTATGCTAGTGATTGATAACCTCAAAATAAAATTATGGTCACCACAATAATAGTGTTTGTCTGGCTGTAAGCCAAATTGTGTTGCTAACACTGGGAGAAAAGCATCAGAGCTTAATTGACAACTCTCAGAGAAAACTATGACCACTTGTTGTAATGTGATGCCCTGTTGTTGAAATTTACGGTCCGTCACATTAAGCTCCTCAACTTTGTGATTAAATGAACGAGTGACTGCAGTGTTTCCCCTAGATTTTTTGCCAGCAGCGGTGCTGTTGATCGTAGGAAGCCCCCCCCCCCCCCCCCAAGAAAAGAGAACATTTTGAAAAAATGACTCCTTAAATGGTGACTTCTGGTGGATATTGTGAAAGAAATGGACAGATTGAGTTACAAATTATGACAACCATCAACACAAGCATTTACAAAGCATGATTATTGCAGTACTTGAACAGGATTATTCATGTTTTTCTTTCACCTTTTTCATTTACATTATTAGTATTAGCCACTTTACAACTGTACATTGTAGGCCACTGTAGGCTACAAACTATTACTATTTAGAATATACAGTGCTGTGCATAAGTTAAGACATTTATATATAATAACATTTTTTAATTAAGGCATTAAGACAAAAGGCAAAAAATGTTTTTTGTTCCTCCCTTTAGTCAATTTCAGCATGGGTGTCTTAACTTTTGCACAGCACTGTATAAACTATATAAACTTCTCTTTCATGTCATTACACTGTATTGGTTCTGTGCAAGTCGAATTGAGTGCCTGTCACTTTAATGCCGTGACGGCCCGTGACGCTTGCTTGATTCTCACGGTTTTAAGCTAACTTAGTAGCGTTGTTGTGCATGGTGCATAAGAATATGTGGATGAAATGAATTATGTTTCCCATGTCATTTGGTAAAATAAATGGTCAAAAACTCGAAGAAAATCTATCTTGGATTATAGCAGATAAGTGTCTTGTATCTAATCTATAATTTTGGTGAGCTCTACAGGAATTACAAACTATCTCAGATGTAAATGGTTGCGTATCCTATTACTCAAATTCAATTAAACCCACCAATAGGCTAGCTAGACCTTAGTTTCACAGCCTAGGTATGTTAGCAACACAGGGCTTGAAAGCATTGCCTGTATCACAAACAAAAACGAAACAATGCATGGAATTTATCTGGGAATAGGCTACTGAAGGTAGGGGCGAGCTATCTCGCTGGCGTGTTTAATTTGGTTCCTTGGTTAACATACTGTAGCCTAGGTTTTTTTGGCACAAAATTGCGTCTGCTAATAAACTTAAACATAAACACAAACAAGCGTGATCTCCTGTGGAATCCCCGACTGCGCCTTCAACGTTAGCCTACTATTATTTGTTGACATGAAACCTGAACGAACGGCAGCTGTTCCTGAAGTTCACTTGCGTCTATTTTTTTTATTTTTTATTAGGCAACTTTTTTTGCAGTGGCGCTGGAATTCCAGGAGCGGCGCTGCGCCGCTGATGAATACATTGTAGGGGAAACACTGGACTGAGAAGACGTGCTCTCAAGCTTTGCATTTTATGTTCAATCCAGTTGCCGCCCAGTGGCTCAAATTACACATCAAAATGATGTATGTAGCTACTTAAGTGTGTTTCAATTGTGAGATCACTGTGCTATAGTGTGATAATAGATTATAACACATTAAAATAAGCTTACTTGATCTGTCAATGGTTTGCCTGATGAGCTAGGGCAGATGGGTAGAAGTACACAATTGTACCAGTTGCATCAAGCTCTTATTTAGTTGTAGTCTGCTTGCTCTCTATCATTTTGTCAACATGTGTGTTTCCCAGGTGACAAGTTGTAGCAAATAACCATTTAAGACCTCTGAAAATATTTGATTTTAAATGGATAGCACTTAGTGCTGTTTCTCAATTACGCCATCCTTCAAAATATATGGGTGTACTGCAGCATCAAATTATAACCAAATTGGGAAAGAAAGTAAATATTTTTTCAGAAAATAGAGTAGTATGAACAATATATTATGTACAGATCTTATGTAACATACCAAATAATCTTTCTGCAATAGTTTGAAAGGCAATATTCTATAGAAAATAGAAGACACTGGGCCCTAACTGAAACGTTGGGCAAAACATAAAGTCTGAAATCTAGCTAAAGCTTACTTAATAGCTGTACAAAATCTATTTGCAAATTTAACTGATTGGGGGGAAAAAACGTCCATGTAAACGCAGCTAATGACTTAGATGATTGGTTGATGAGTGTTTAGTTTATGCAGGTGAGTAGCCTAAAACAAAGAACAGTTGATAAATAAATGAATATGATGGGCTACAAATGAACAGAATGTGCTACTCACACACTCAATATATTTGCACCAGTTTCAGGACACATCTGTGATGACATCATTTTGTAGGCAGGGGCTACTGAAGTTTGAAGATCTAATTCGAAATAGAAAAAATAAATGCATAATTTTGGTTGTATGGTGTATAGATAGAGATAGACACACCAAAACTTTGTCTACGAGGTGGTGGCAATAAGAAGATGATGTCACAAACTCTGGCTCCAAATGTATATTTTATTGGATAATGTTTTGGCCGTTGGGCCTTATTTAGATTCAATGCCCAGTGTATGGTGCCATAATGTAACTTACAAAGTCAATAATTATACGCAGTGATTGAGACTGTAGGTCTAGCCCAGGGGTCGGCAAACGTTACTATCAAAAGAGCCATTTTTGACCAGAAATAATAATAAAAAAAACTTTCTGTGGGTCGCAACAATATTTAAGCCCTTTAAATGGAAGTAGTCCTTAGCCTATTGGTCTGTATTAGCTTTTCAACATTACCTGAATCAAGGGTTAGCATTTTCTGTTTCTAAATAATTGACTTGCTATGTAAGCATGTAACAACCATGACAAAGTTGTCCAATTGTAATGTTCCATGGCAATTTCTTTGTTTCCCTGAGGATCACATTCAACTTAAGCTTGAATTTCCCCTTGGGAATCAATAAAGTATCCATCTATCCATCTATCCATCTATCTATCTATGTATCTATCTATTCTATCTATCTATCTATCTAATCTATCTATTCTATCTATCTATCTATTCTATCTATCTAAACTATCTAAACTACAAGGTAAAAAGCACACACACACACAGGCACGCACATCGATATTGGCAAGTATAACGGCTGATAAATTATTTTAAATTATTTCGATAAAGGAAAACCGAATATTTATCCTTCATTTAGGCTGCATTTTCAGTATTGGCGTTATGTAGTTTGTCCACCAGATGGCGCAGCGTGTTGCTGCAAGACACGCATGCATTACTTGACTTGGTTCCACTTCACTTTCCGAATCTGAAAACGACAACGGAACGGTAGCTAAAGGTTTCACAGCTTTTTGGCTTGTGTATTCATGGTAGGAGGATTTTCACGTGAAATGTAATTCTAGGACTAGGGCTAGGACATTTCTGCTTGCTAAATAGGCTTTTCTGCTTTTGACTTGCTCACAGTCCTTGGTGGCCCTGTCAGTGCTTTGTAAAAGGTTGCATGAAGACCACAAGAAGTCTACACAAAATAAATGTAAGCATCTATGCTAACATTAATTCCCCAAACACCCACTAGACTGCTCCCTAGTTTCAGTCTTCAATTTTTTGCATTTTAACAAAGGTGTTTCAAGTAAGGAAGAGCATGCAGTGTTTCCCCTACAATTTATTCAGCAGCGGCGCAGCCGCTCCTGGATTTCAAGCGCCGCTGCAAAAAAGTTGCCTAATTAAAAAAAAAAAAAAAAAACTGAATTGAATTGAACTTAAAGAACAGCTGCAGTTTGTTCAGGTTTGATGTCAACAAATAATAGTAGGCTACGTCAGTCAGGGATTCCACAGGAGATCACGTTTGTTTGTGTTTATGCAGTGTTTCCTCTATGTTGATTTGGTAGTGGCGGCCCGCCACGGTTTAATTTTCTTCCCCCCACGGTATCAGAAATGGGGCAGACGCACAATAGTCGCAGTTGCCTTTTAAATGATCCTGCCGACATTATGCACCCCCGTTGGCGGCCGCTAACGTTGCAATTTAACAACAAGCAGAACTATTCAGAGGTTTGGGGCTGTCCAGTTTAACTCCACATAGTGTGTTGATGTGCTTATTGTCCAAACGTCCAAAAGCTTTCTTCCGAGTCACTATTAAACAACACCTCCACCAAAAACGTCACCGCGGTGGGTCCGTTTTAATAAGACAACGTTCAACTTGTCAGTTCTGACAGCTCACGTCCTGATATCAAACATCTGGAAACATTAAAACGATAAGTGAGTCACTAATATAATACAAATGGGAAATAGTCTATAGATGTAGTAATAGATGTAATGATGTTAAAGTAAATAGTTGTGTTGTATGACACGGAAAATTTTATTTTTTAATGATTTGGGCTACACAGACGCACAAAGGCCGCACGACCTAAACGTTTATTACCCTTGTTGCTAAATGTGAAAATAAATTAGCAAAAAGAAGTGCAACCATTTTTTAAAATTTCTAACGAATTAGGCTACAGAATGCTTAGCCTAGGCCAGGGATCGGCAAACTGCGGCCCGCCGAGCATTTTCATCCGGCCCGCCGAGCATTTCATTTGGTTATCAGGCTGCTCGCTATTTTTTTCCTGCGATAGAGACGACGTTGGTTAGCCTTCCTGCAAACTGCTTTTCATTCTCCTTAGAGAACGTTTGCAATGTCAATGTCAAAACATCATGTTAAATAGAGATAACATCATGTTAAACTAAGTTAACTCTTAGTTATCTCCTTTGCAGCAGATCTAACGTGAACATTATGCGATCCATTTAATTGGGAACGCGTCTGCACTCACGAGAGGGAGAGAGAGCCGCAGGTTCCAGCTGGCTTGTCATTGTTGATAACTGATATCTCCTTCTTATAAGAAACTTTTAAAAGGAAATCATGAAGGCAACAGTAGTTCCCACTACTGACCATTTAAAAACTGTGAGAGGGCCCAGCCTTAGGTACAACACTAGCCATAGCGGTGCAGGCAGAAGATCATTGAGAAATAAACGTGAATTAAAGCGACTGTCTTAAAGTGACAGTGCACAATTTATACATTTGTTAAACTGCATAAAATTAGCAGTATTTTTAAGCAATTAATATTTTAAAAGAAATACTTTTCATACTAAATTATAGGCTATAAAAACAATAGTTTTTTATGTATGTGTTGTTTGTTGTGCGGCAATTTTCAAAACCCAATGTGGCCCTTGAGCCAAAAAGTTTGCCCACCGCTGATCTAACAGCATGTATGCTACTCAGCATCAATGGACCACCTCTTTCTGAAATTCCCTATAACCGAGCCTTGGAGTTATTTTTCCAAAAGAAAAATTACATGTGCACAGCAAGGCTTCTTTGAATTTTGATTTCCCCACGAAGAATTTCTTGTAAAATTCATTTTGCAGACCTGTTGTAGATTCTCCAAAAATACAGTTCAATCACAACTGAAAATAATGCCTCATTGAATAGAGTGTTTTTTGTGTTGCAGCGAAGTGTCAGTTGTCAGTTCCGTGGTGCTGGGACGGGGGGGGGGGGGGGGGGAGTGTTCGGACGGGCCTGCCCCCACTGCTTAAAAAAATCCTAGAGGAAACACTGGTTTATGTGTAAGTTTATTAGCAGACGCAATTTCTGTGCAAAAAAACGTAGCCTACATTATGTTAACCAAGGAACCAAATTAAATACGCCAGCGAGGTAGCTCGCCCCTACCTTCAGTAGCCTATTCCCAGATAAATTCCACGCATTGTTTTTGTTTGTTATACAGTCAATGCTTTCAAGCCCTGTGTTGCCAACATACCTAGGCTGTGAAACTAAGGTCTAGCCTGGTGGGTTTAAATGGTGTTTTACAAACGGAAGTTCGGGAGGAGCATGACTGAATTTGCCACGCCTCCTTCTTCAATCAGTCAGGTTATTTATTCGCAGTCTACCTGCCGAAGTTGCAGCATCGGTGTTACTCCGCTCGCAACCCACCACCTCCCCTTACACCTCCCGTCTTCCATAGTTAAAGCAACCATTTACATCTGGAGATAGTTTGTAATTCCTGCAGAGCTCACCAAAATCACAGAAATGATACAAGACACTTATCTCCTATAATCCAAGATAGATATTCGTCGAGTTGTTAGTCTTTTGAGCATTTATTTTACCAAATGACATGGAAAACATAATTCAATTTCATCCACATATCCTTATGCAAGATGCACAACAACGCTACTAAGTTAGCTTAAAACCGTGAGAATCAAGCAAGCCTCACGGGCCGTCACGGCCTTAAAGTGACAGGCACTCAATTCGAAAAAAAAAAATTCTAGGGGAAACACTGGCATGGTTTAGGCTACAAGGGCTAAAAGTAAAGTAACTGATCAAAATGTTTTGCTTGCATAAAGGGAGAGGCATTAAGTATAAACTACTCACAATGTACTTTACACCCATTTATTTCTCAAAAAGATAAATTATTGTATATGAAGAGCCTTTCATTAGGGAACTAGATAGTTAGGTCTATTCAATGTCCCACTTCGACAAATATATCAATTATCAGTTTTTGAAAAACTCTGTAGCGGCCTTCAAAATCCCATATCGGTCAGGCTCTATAGGAGATGGAGACAAATTGACATACACACACACACACACGCATCCACACGCATGCTAACATACACACACACCACACACACATACATACACACACACACACAAGCACACACACGCATGCTCACAGGCACACACACACACAGGCATGCACATACAAACACACATTAAAGTTGCAAGAGTAGGTGATGGACTGGGAGACGGAGACAAATTGACAAGCGTGATTTATTTTTGCGAAAAGGATGAAGAGGACTGAGCGGTGGTCATATTTTTTACCGCTATATGGTACATCTAATTTTATTTATTTGTGCTTGCACTCATCTCTGTGTAAAGCCTGTTTGCAAGTGAGATCCAGACAAGGCTGCCATTGTTATGTGGCATTAAGTAAGACAAATGCATTATCAATAGGAGACGTGAAAAGTGGACCACTAATCACAAACAGTTTTAAAACAATATCAGGGAAATCTTTCTAGCTTGTGTAAGGGTCAGTACCCTATATCCATATATAGCGCATGATACTGTCTCTCCACTTGAAAAGCATCGTCTCTGTTCAATGCTAGCAATTAGGCAGAAAAAGAGATTGTCATATTTGCGGTCTATTTGCCTGGCACAGAGATCACATTCTGCATAGTGCATAGTCCTGCTGAGTCAAAGGGCTGTGGGCAGTTCACGGTGAAATAACATTACGTAATCCTGGGAGCCAGACTGGGAGCAACCAGGATTGTCCCAAAACAAAACAACTGTTGTTGATGTTTGTTTTGTGTACACAGACACACAGACCACCCCCCCCCCCTCCCCAGAGCATACATTGATTTTGCGAAATTTCTTCAGCTATGAGGTTAATACACGGGGGCAGTTAATATGGTATTAATATATATATTTTTTTAACCTGCATAAAACATTGTCCTGTGGTTTATACACAATGCGGCTAATACTCAGGAAATGACTATCTTCTGGATTACGTGCAGAAAATGGAGAGTATGAGTGTAGCTGGCAAATGCATTAGGACAGGAAAAGATCTATCATACTTCCTGAATGGACTCCGGTAGGCGGGGTATGTAAATAACCTTAATGATGTGGTATGTTTTAAGGTTTCTGGAACTGTATGATTTTATATCAATTATCTGCGCATATCATTTGCTTAGTTTTTAGGTTTCATGTAAATATCCTAAACTGTAGAATTGTAAAGTGACTGTGACCTGTATTCTGAAGGTTGCTATGCCGGACCTGTGTTCAAGGCTAGTGTAATAACTGTAATCGTCCTCTGTGGTGCCCTGATTCATTGAATGCACGTCTTGGCTCTGTGGTTAGTCTTTATCCTGTGAGATTATTCTCTCAGGAAAGGTACTGTAGAAAGGCAGGGGGAGGATTGTGGAAGGGGATATTTTACTTGATGAGGATCAGATCATCTGTAGTTATGTGGAGAGGTGATTATTTTAGATAAGATTATTCTCGGTGTAATCGACGTGTGAGTGATATCATGTCCTACCACGAGGAAAGACATTTAGATGTAAATATCTGCTGACAGAAAGTGTCAAGAATCTTTACAAGAGGATTTATTGGTCCTCTAATGCTGCCCATACACCAGACCACTTTGAAAAGATTTGGAAAAGACCTTTAAAAGACTGAAATCTGACACCCCTCACATCTCACAGATTTGTGTGAAATATTTTTGGCAGGTCATTTGGCTATACAGCTGTTCTGTCAGGTGAAATGCTAATAATATAATATAGCTGCATGACTGTACCCAATTTGCCCCTTCCTGTTTGGCTTTGGAGTGAGCTTACTTATTGGTTTTGATATTGTCCATGAGACTATTTACATGAGCCAAGAGTGAAAGACACAATGTCGTAACGTCAGGAAAAGATTGTCTTAAAACAGTCCAGACTGTCACCTTACACTAAACGCAATGTCTGAATAGATCAGTGTCTTGATGACATCTTGTTTAAATTGACAATGTGGTGGGTAAACCAATTATGCTTCCTTGATTCCCTTTTCTCTTGAGTGATATGTGGTGCACTGCACACGGGTGTCAATGGTATAATCAAAGTATAAAATATTATATTGTCCGATGTGGGTAGGAATGGGAGCGGGCCAGAAGTGGGAGGGATAAAGGGATAAAGGGTATTTAATGTATACGATTTATCTGTATTGGTGTTGGAGACTATTTCTTTCAAATACGATGACTACCAAAAATGAGTAGCACATATTTGTTTTTGTATGTTGTTGTTGTAGCATTTGCTAACTCCCTCCCTGCTCCTTCATTGCTCTTGCTCACAGCTAAACCCGGGGGACGTGTGAGGTGTCAGTACTTCCCGGCGGTGGACAAGGTCCTGTTTGTGGATGACTACGCGGTGGGATGCCGGAAGGACCTGAATGGCATCCTGCTTCTGGACACGGCGCTCCAGGCCCCGGTCTCCAAACCGGAGGACATGGTCCAGCTGGAGCTGCCGGTTACCGAGGTAAGGCTCTCCTCAAGATCCCCCACACCTCATCACCTAGCCTGTCTATCTGAAATCACGCCCCCCTCCAACCCAATACCCCTTTAATATCAGGCTAATCTGGTTCTCATCCCTCCCTCAGTCTTCTTACCATTCACCTGCCATTCTACACCAGCCCCCAAATTCCATTGTAAATGTCTAGAGACCTGGCTAGCATTATCACTCCATGGTGCTGTCATTAGAAGCACTGCCTTTTTGCATGACCCAGAAAATTGTGGTTGTTAGGACAACCACAACCTTGCCCTCACCTTTACCATGTGTGAGGCTGCTGAGTATTGCTTGTGCCCTTGTCTGCTCTCAGGGCTCTCAAGTCCTTGATCACAGATTGATAGCGTATTCACATGAGCTTGGTAAATGGCTGGACCATAAAGCCGTCTTTATACGCCACTGGGCTTTAGCCAAGTGGCAGCTAAGCTTGTTGCTGTTTAATGATCTCACCGCACAGGGTTTACTTCAGCCTTAACATAGGGATCACATAACCGGTAAGACAAAGGAGACGCCACTGTAATGTAGACAAACTGGTCCACCTCAGGCTCGTTTGGAACAGGGAAATGACAGAGAAGCGTGCCGCTCCCTGCCATGTAAGGCGGGTACTTAAGCCAGCGTTTGGGGACGCACAAGCACAGGAACATATCTCAAAGAGGCGCTGCGCTCTGCTTCTAGTCAGCATCAGCCCTGAAATAATTCATGATGCATATCTTTTTTACCCTCTTCGTTTAGCTTTCTCCCACTGTCTTCCCTCTTTTTTCCCCCATATTTTGTCATGGGTCGTGACAACAGTTATGCTGGGTATCCAACATGGTTTCCCTGCCTTATTAGTCAGTGTTGCCTTGAGCAATGTTTGAACTCCATGACATGTCGCTTTTACCTTTTTTGAAAAGGAAAGGCTGCGTTACAGTGCATTGGTTTGAATGCAGCAATATCCTTTGTTGCTAGATTTAATGATGGTACATGTATGGTAAAAGATCTGGTAGGACTTCCAGACTTAAAATAGCTCTTGAAAAATGGCATGCGGCATGTTCCTTATGTAGTCTAATATTAGTCTTTGGAAAACCTTTTTTAGTCCCAGCTTATATCTAGATGGGCACTTGGAGAGCACGGAGCTTTTCCTATCTCACAATGTTAAAGAAAAGTATTTTCCTATCAAAAACAAATCCTTTCTCATTAAAAATAAGAAAAAAGTTTACTCCAGAATGTAAAGCTTCAGTTTGTAGCATCTAGTGGTGAAATGGCTGACTTACATCTCATTGAATACCACTCCAGTGTGAAAAAATATGGTGGCCGTCAAGTTGAATAAAAACACAGAAGGCCCTCTCTAGGCCCAGTGTTCTGCTTGTCATTTCTGGGCTAATGTAGTGAAATGACGACGCAACATGGTGGATCGGAAAGTAAAGAGCTCATTCTAAGCTATTTTGATGAACTATTTCAAGCCATTTTTTGTCTCAATATTTTGAGAAACTGATTTTAGGGTTATCATGAGCTGTAAGCTGTAATCATCAAGATTAAAACAAAAAATGGCTTGAAATATTTCACTTTATATCTAATGAATCTAGACTATATGAAGGACTCACTTTTTGAAAGAAATTAGGGGGAATAAAATGAACTTTTCCATGAATTTTTTGAGATCCACCTGTAGGCTACATGTCATGCTGCATTACTTAAAGTGTTCAAGTGTTCATATGCAAGCAAATGATGGGCATGGCAGTACTTCCTGGCAAGCACTGTTCTATTGTAAATGATTATGACCCTCCCATATAATCTTTATTGATTGTAGAATGAACAGATTGAACAGAAAGAGGTCTGCCGTTATTGTGCGTGCGCGCGCGTTAAAGTTGCTGAGGCTCTCACGTGCCCCCCCTCAATCCCACCCTTTGCTATGCGTTAGTTACGTTCTGATGTGTAGCGGGGGTGATCCCAGTTAGTCACTGTCTCAACCTTGTGCCCTGAGACACTACCTGCTCACAATACCCACCTTAGCCAGCCGAAGCCTTTTGATGTCATGAGCCTGCAGTCAAAAGGTGCTGTGCTCGCTCTGTATATGTGCATAATACATAGTCAAGCTTTTATCATGTGGGCTGGTTTATGTGTCTTCATCAACTTTACCCCTCCTCCCCCCAGGTCAGAAGGCTGTTATCTGTGCAGCTTGTTGCTGAATAGGTGCTCTTTGTTTGACGGACTAATCTGTAGTAAAATAAGAGTTGTTCGGGCTGTGTTTACAGCTGTAAATGGCAGCTTTAAATTTCAGTGAAAGAAAAAAGGTGTGGTAGTGATTATGTGCTGTTGTCATTTGTAGCCATTTGAACCAGTGACAAAATAAATAGACATTGTGGAGTTGATCTGCTTTCTCACCCTTGACTGTATTCTTATGGGTGTGTTTGTGGTTGTGGAAGATGTGGGCATAATGTTGTATGGTGGTGTTGTCCAAACACCATTCCCATCTAAGCCCTTAGGGAAGCCCTCTCCTCTCATGTGCTGGGGGTGGAAACAAACATAATCCCCATCATTATTCATGAGCTCTGCATAACAAATGGCATGCTTCCCTTCTGGATGTGAGTTTCTAGCGGTTCAAAGACTGTGTAGATTTGGATGGACCCACCCTCTATGTCGGAGTAGTGTTACTTGTTTATTTTGACCACACTACAGTATGTATTGAAGAGGAGTGTTTCTGTAGGTCATAGCACGCACATGTCCAATCCTCACAGGTTCCTTGTGAAAGACCCTAAACAATGAGAGAGGGAGGTTTGTGAAAGATCACCTTGTAAGGCTGTGGGCTGTTTAATTGTTTGTTTAGGCAAGCTAGTAAGCCATTTCTAACCTTAGGTGCGTTAAAATTTGCAAACATAGGCGAACGCCTTGAGTTTTTGATGAACGTTTGCAAACACTCGCAAACAGTCTGAAGAGGTAGTTCTTCGAACATACAGTGGAGCTGGACGCGAGCTTGACGAAGATAACAATGCAGTTACCGTTACAATGGAATGTTGACACCAAATCGTTCAAATTTAACTGTTCAGAGAAAACATGTTAGCCACAAACATTTGCCAATGTTTGCCGAATTTGAACGGACATCTTATCATAATGTTTGGGTACACCATAATCCATCTGTTTTTTTGATTAATTCCTGGACACTCATCTTTGTCTTCCATTTTCTACTTCAATTTACCTCACATGAGGAGTTGCACCGTATTGAATCATCCCTATCCCCTTTTAGAGATTGGTCAGGATTGGTGGATTCCCCATGAGGCCGCTGTGAGCTATTGCCTGCTAGACTGTGCGGAGGTGCAATCATTAAAGAAGCCTGGTGACTGCACTAATAGTTTCCTTTGTCTGAGGCAGACCTAGCAATAGAATATTTTGGTAATATTTTCTTCCAGTCTTTATTCATCATACAAGATATGATGATGAAAATAATGGGCGGTTGGGCCATATATCTGAACAACATAACTGGACATTTGGAACTCTGAACTTAGCCGGCTCTTAGCTCGTAAATTAGCTTGTGCCTGAACGAAGCAAAGAACATGCAGAGATTCTGTTCATGTGCATGTTCAACCATGCAGAGATTCTGCTCATGTGCGTTGGTGTCATTCACACATAATGTCCCTATGTTAGCATCATATCTGAATCACCCAAAGGGTCAGACCTCCGTTTGACAAAGATCTGCATATACTGCGGAGGACATGTCTGAAAGCAGCTAATGTTTGTCTGTGTGACAGCCCTGCTTGTGCTTTGTTTTTTCATCCGTCACCTGTGAATGCCGGTGTCTAGCCAGGTGGTTCTTTACAATGAGTGAAGAGAAATTTAGAAATTCGTAAATGGACAGATTGGTGTGAATCCAGAGGTTGTCATGGCGATCTTAGTTTATTGATGCAGTTTATTTTAATGCAGTTCAAAACATGTTACCATAACGTATTGGTGATTTGAAGCCCTACGTTTTTGCATTTCCGTTTTTCACTAGATGGCGCTGCACCAACAACAAAATGTTGTAATCAAAAAACAAAACAAAAACAACAACAACAACAAAAAACACTGACAACCTACATGACCATGCTGCACTAGCAGAGTTCACAATGAGATGAGGCTCTGCTGTACCTCCATTTATGTCCATGTTTGCTCTACCTGCAGCTGCAATGCCCATGTCTGTTGTTTTTGTGATGTTTACCTCTGATGTGTTTGTTTCACAGGCCCAGCAGATTCTCTCAGCATGCCTGGAGAAAGTGGATGTGTCCAACACCGAGGGATACGACCTGTTCCTCACCCAGCTCAAAGAGGGCCTGAAGAATACCTCACATGAGACGGCCGCCAACCACAAAGTGGCCAAGGTGAGGACCGCCGCCGATGCCGCTGCTGCTGCTGCTACAGCTTCTTAAAGCCCTTGAATCTTCGCCATTGTCTTGGTGGCGGCACTTCATAACAGTCTTGCCATGTGTCTGTCCCAATCAGCTGCTCACTTGTCCTGTTTAAAGCACCAAACACCAAAGAACTTTCCCTCTGTCGCACGCATGCTATTTGTTTATCCAGCACCGGCTTTGCAAATAACGATGTCCACAGACAAGGTAGAATATTTTGCATGACTTATAAAAGTACGATGTATTGCGACATCAGATGCAAGTCAAATTTTTAGTTTCTTATGTCTCATTCATTCGAACTACAGATCCGCTACCCGATCTAGCAAACTAACATAGTGCGGTTATAGCCGATAGAGGGCCGCAAAGTGAATGCAGAATTGCCGTTCACCCTGTTACGAGTTGATGAACCACTGAAACGATTTTGGAAACATTATTTTAATGTATAAAAAACTCTTTGGTGTTGCTTTAAGTAAATATACTGATGGTTCGGTCAAATACTGTGGAGGGTAGTTCCTCAGGGATTTTTGGAAAAACATCTTGGTTGTAATTATTTTGTTTTTAGGTATTTTATTACCCTTGTACTTTTGTTCAACGTTTCAAAATGGTTTCAGTGCTATGCTACTGAGCTATGGACAATATTTTGTCTAGACAGCTGGGCCATGAGAGGGCAGCGAGAGCATTGGAGGGCATAGTTTATTAATGAAGTAAATCTGCATAAATTTCATTGCCCATCCGTAGTAATCAGTAGTCCTATACGTCATTGCCTGACATCAGAAGACCTGGTGTTCCTGGAGAAATTAAATCCATTGCTGTTTTCTTTGTGAAAAATCTATTTAATTTATCTGTTGGACTGCTCTTGTTAGACCCCCAGAGTCCCAGTTTGTGACCCACGGCTCAACGAGCCGTTTCCAAGTAATGCCTCCCTCCCCAAATGTAGCAATTAGAAAAGTGACAGCAGCAATTAAAATATGCATTAGACAAAACGACCGCAGTGAGCCTACACATGCTAGCTCTCCACCTTGTACGACCTGCTGGGGAGGGGGAGGTAGAGAGAGGTAAGATGAGTGTTGGTGTGTGTGTGTGTTGGGGTGTGTGTGTGATTGAGGGGGGTGGGGTGCACTGCAGGCTCAGCCTGAGATGGCACGGGAACCCAAAGTGGTGCTGTACTGATGAAAGCCACTCTTATCAATTATTTACCTGCCAGTGCAAGGATTTTCACCGGGAATGTTTTATAGCGGTACTTTATTAAATGTACTGCTTTGACCATAAATGTGTGTGTATTTATGAGAAGGTGAAACTACAGCGACCAAAAAAAAAATATGATGAAAGCAGGCTTTTAAATCCCTACAGCAGGAATATGGTCCTTCTATGTGTGTGTGTAATTACAGTTCAGACTGTGTACATACTTATCTTACGCACATTTTGCATGCACATGGTAAGCGGCACCGGCTCGAGCCCAGTAACAAGATATTTGACTGCAGTAAGCATCACACACAGAGAAGGAGGGAGGTAGGTGGTGTGTGTGTGTGTGTGTGTGTGTGAGAGAGAGAGAGAGAGCGTGCTCTGTGTCTGCAGACCATATCAGCATATCAATAGCCAGAGTGGGGAGCAGGCACAGATACCCACCACCTCCTCCGCCTCCTCCTCTTCTTCCTGCCCCCCCCTCTCTCCGTGCCCAGTTTCCTCCCCTGACAGTAAAGCACATCAGAGAGAGACAGGCGGCTGCCCCCCCACCCCCCACCCGCCCCCTCCTCCTCCACCACCACCACCACCGCAGCAGCAGCAGCAGCCAAATAACAGATCCCCCATGCCAGGGCTTCAGTCACACCGCGGAGCTTCCTCCCTGTCCACCGCAGTGCCAGCTCCGCACCCCACCCCCTCCTCTCACCTCTCCGCCGCCGCCTCCACCCGGAACCACAGCCTTATCTCTTTTGTCTTGGGTGAGCAGGGCAGCACGCTTGGGTGCTTTCCTCTCTGTCCTTCCCAAAAGCTCAAGCCAGTGGGGCTGTGGCCAAAGAAAACCATAGCCTCACCCAAATCCGTTATGCCACTGCCCAGCCTGGCCTCAGCTGAGACGAGGCCAAGTGGTTCATTAGCCACCCCTGTGCCCCCCCACCCCACTCCCAATGGGAAGAGACCAAGAGAGATGAATAAATAACAAGGGCTCCTGTGGGTTAGTCTAACACCAATTAGAAAGACTTGGGCTGGGGACCCCCCCCCCTCTTTTACACACACACACACATACACACACACACACACGCACACACACACACCATTTCATCTTAAAAGAGAAAAGAAAGAACAAAGGTGATATTATTAAAAAAAGAACCTGTTTTTAATAACCATGAGGCTGATGGTGTGTCTGTCTGTTTTTTTCCCTCCCCTCCAAAAAGGCACTCCCCATTTTCGCAAGCTGCCTGTTATGCTTTTAATACTGAAGCGCATTGTTGGCTGACCTCCAGGCATTTCCCACATGCCACCTCAGGGAGTTTTGGCTTATGTGTCGCATCTTGAGTGTGTCTTCCACTGTGTGGGTCAAGTCCTAAGGTGTGTGTGGGTGTGCTGGTTGGGTATGTGAAGTTGTGTGATTGTCTGAGGGTGTCTCCTTGTGTGTGTGTGTGTGTGTGTGTGTGTGTGTGTGTGTGTGTGTGTGTGTGTGTGTGTGTGTGTGTGTGTGTGTCTGTCTGTGTGTGAGTGTCTGTCTGTCTGTCTGTCTGTCTGTCTGTCTGTCTGTCTGTCTGTCTGTCTGTCTGTCTGTCTGTCTGTCTGTCTGTCTGTCTGTCTGTCTGTCTGTCTGTCTGTCTGTCTGTCTGTCTGTCTGTCTGTCTGTCTGTCTGTCTGTCTGTCTGTCTGTCTGTCTGTCTGTCTGTCTGTCTGTCTGTCTGTCTGTCTGTCTGTCTGTCTGTCTGTCTGTCTGTCTGTCTGTCTGTCTGTCTGTCTGTCTGTCTGTCTGTCTGTCTGTCTGTCTGTCTGTGTGTGTGTGTGTGTGTCTGTGTCTGTGTGTGTGTTTGTGTGTTTGTGTTTCTTTCTGGAGGCGTCTGGACTCGCCCATCGCAATCTCTCCTGGAAGCGAGTGGAGGCTTCACTGTCTGGGCACTCTGACACAATCACCTGTGTTGTGTCATGACAACAGCCAAAAAAAAAAAAAAAACACATGCTTTTACAACACCTACTGTGCACAAATACAGTGTTTGTATATGACCGGTTTCATCACTAAAAAAGCCCTCGGAAAGACACGCCATGATGTCAGACATTTCGGATCACATCGGATTCTTTTAAATGACTGCACAGTTCATGCGTTTGCTTTGTAGAGCAAGATGTCATCCTTCATTGTGTTCCCCTTGTGTTCCTAACTCTTCTGAATTGGTGCACTGCAGTGAAACATAATAATTGTTTAACTTTGAACGTTCTGCGTTTTCTGCGAGCCACAAGAAAGGCTCCGGGGGGACTGAGTAGCAGTCGAGCACGCGCTACGCCGTTTCCTCCTCCCTGCCATGCTGCCATTTTTGGCCCGCTCCTGCATCACGCCACTTTAGCAATTATACTGTGTGCTGGTGATGGATCTCCCTCTCTGCTCTATTCCTGACCCCTCATAGAGTTCTGCATTCTCCTGGTACATTCTCCGTCCTCAAGCCTGGGTTTCTCTGCTGCAGGGCGCAGGGACATTTGATTCTCTCCTCATTAGAATCTGTATGGCCACTACTTCATTGGCCTGCCATTGACCATAGTGACACTTGGCTCTGAATGATTCTGACGATATCCTCTCTATCCCGTTCTCTCTCTCTTTCTTTCTTTCTTTCTTTCTTTCTCTCTCTCTCTCTCTCTCTCTCTCTCTCTCTCTCTCTCTCTCTCTCACTCTCCCTCACTCTCCCTCCATCAGTGGGCGACGGTGACTTTCCATCTCCCGCACCACGTGATCAAGGTGGTGGCCAGTGCCATCGTGAACGAGCTGAAGAAGATAAACCAGAACGTTGCTGCCTTGTCTGTGGCCTCGTCCATCATGGACAGGCTCTCCTACCTCTTACCGAGCGCCCGGCCTGAGTTGGGGGTGGGACCTGGACGCTCTGTAGATAGGTGAGAGAACCCAAGATGCCACACCTGCTTACAAACAAATTGTTGCTCATATTGAAGTTGGCTCTAGTATCTAACATGCTGTAGATATCGATGGGGAGTCTTTTTAAAGAAGGCTGCACTTCTACTAAAGCTTTTACATGTAAAAAGCTTAGACAAACAGTCCCGCAGTAGTAAATATGTAGCCCATTTGTATCTTTGACTTACTAAGTGTTAATCTTACGTGTCGGGCGTAACCTAATGTAACGGTAGCCAGCTGCTATGATGGGTAGCAGTATGTACGGTAAATTAACCTTCCTAAAGAGGTTTCCAAGGACCTGCAAGTTGCTGGTACGAGTCCGGGCAGGTGTACACATTGCAGGTTAAACTAAGTTGGCTAACTAACTGCGTTGTTGTCCAGATCCTTGATGTACAGTGAGGCAAACAGGAGAGAAACGTTCACGTCCTGGCCGCATGCTGGCTACCGCTGGGCTCAGCCGGACCCCATGGCCCAGGCGGGCTTCTACCACCAGGTGGGTTGTGTCTCCTGAACTACTCTTTCTCCTCTCTCTTCTCTTTCCTTCGCTTTCTTTTCTTTCCTTCACTTTCTTTTCTTTCATTATTCTTTCTATTCTCTTTCAGTCTGTTCAACCCTCGTACTTTTTGGTTTTTCTTTCTCTTTTTTTTTCTCCCTCTTTGTTTCATGTTTTCTCCGTTGTGCTTTCTGTCTGAGTCTCATTGTTCTGTTACATAGTCATTGTGCCTGTGTTCCACATTGAGGTAGCCTACTTTTTAAAAATCCCACTTCTGGTTTTGCTTTTGTCCTTGTCCTTGGGAATCCCCGAGATTCCCCTGGCTCTTGCAAGCACTAGAAAGGTAACTCCCCTCGGCTTTACCATGAAAACCAAGGAAACGGATTAGTATTTCTTTCTGTGGAAATGGCAGTACATCTTATCCCCTTGCTATCGAGTTGCTATACCAACAGAACAAGTGGGAGACCAGAAGCTATTCAAAACAATCAAACCTACTCACCCTCTTTCATATTTAGGTCCTGCCATATAAACACTAGTGCTCAATTTATTATGTAAGGGATAATGTATAGAACGCCAGTCATTATTGGGAAAATAAGTCCCGATAGGGCGAACCGGACATAATGACCGGCATTCTATACATTATCCCGCTTATTATACGGCTACTTGCCAAAAGAACATATAATAGTTCGCAACACACGCGAATCAAACGTTCTTTAGAACAGATCAACCGTCTGCCTTCACTTTTGAATGAAAATCCGTTGCCATTGACAGCGGTCGTTATTTAGAGGTCCTCAGGTGAAAATAATGACCGGTAGAACTTGGGAAATCCCATTCAAATCAATGGAGCGTTCTACTTGCATTGTGAAGAACCGTATAATAAATGCTATATATATTGGTCATATTCAATAGATGTGTTTATTGTTTCAAATCAGGATGATGATGATGGGTCATTGAGACACATGATGGTCATCGCTCCCCTTGAGTCCTGTTCAAATGAGGAGTTCCAGCTTCTTTAATCATCCCTGATCCATTATTGATTCAGAAGATCTAACGTACAGTACCAAGCCCAGAGTCTCACTCGCTCCGCGCCTGTGTGTCTGTTTCTGTGCCTGTCTCTGCAGCCTGCCTCCACGGGTGACGACCGCGCCATGTGTTTCACCTGTAGTGTGTGCCTGGTGTGTTGGGAGCCCACTGATGAGCCATGGTGAGTGAGCCCACTGCACCCACCCACATACATTGATTCTCACCTATGTACAGTAGTTGGCACTGCTTGCGTGCTTAAAGGACCAGTATGAAGAAAATAATGGAAAATAAATTGTAATCATTCCAAAAATTATCACCATATGTCATCAGAGAGTAAGGAAACACGATGAATTGAAGTAATGGCTTATTTGACAACATTACTGTAACCTGTAAAACCAGTGAAAAAAAATGAGTTACGGGGAGGAATCTCTTGGAATTTGTCATTTATGTTTTGGACGATTAATTCTAGAATAGTGTATTAATAATGGGCAGGCGCGTCCCCCCATTTGGGTTGCCAAATTAGCAAAGGCCAATTGTCAACAGCTGTCAGTTGTAGTCATGAACGAGTAGGCCTAGCCTACGAGAGGCAGGCAAATTTCCAAAATTAAAACAAGAAACCAATTAAGTGGACATCAGAGGAGCTTCCTGAGATGGCGACGTCTTTGTTAACAGCATAACTCTCAAAAAGAATTTCAAGTTTTTGCCTGAAATTGCACTGTGCCTATTTACAAGGGCATTGTTCCCACCTCTTCTGGGGCCTACCATGAAATGTTGGACCTCTATAGAAAGCTGAGAACCTGTAGTTTTCGTAGGAAACAGTCAAAATAAATGTGTGATGTACTCACAAAGAGTTACAGAGGCTAGAATATAGTTTTTTCTTTCTGCCGGATTACAAGCATCTCTGAACTGACCACATTTCAGCCCTCTAGGTCTCTTGATATCCCTTAGAAACACAACTGAGCCCTAGCACCAGGTCTTGTGAAGTTGTGTGCAGAAGTAGATCAATATAGAATGAAAATATGAGTGCTTTAGACTATTATTTGCCAAGGTATGCCCATGCGTTTTGTAAAATGCCTATGGATACTCCCCATAGGACTTTTTGTTATCCAAAATGCATACTGACAATCAAATGCTTACTGCACATGAACCCCTTTGTGTAGAAGCATAATCCTGGTCTCAAATGAAAGGTAACACTTTGATGTTTTCATCAGGTTTCATGCTTGTATTTGGATTATACTTCAGGGGTTCTGATATGGAATGACTACACTAAATATGGAATGATTACAAAAATGTCTCTATCTTTGCATTTACTTTGTTAGTTCAATGAATGTGTATAAGATAGACTATACATCTGTACAACTAATATTGGATAACACAACATGAAGATTCAATTTCTATGGATTCTTGTGAATATTTCAGTACCCAATATGTTGCATCAACTTATTGTGCTGCAGCTACACTGCAGCCATAAGTAAGGGTAGCACCAAAAGCGGAAGGGGGGGAGGGGGGCATTTTGGATCAAATTTAATTGAGACATAATAAGATTAATCTAATTTTTGGATTCCTAAGAGTCAAAGCTTTGAAATGGTGTATAACATTACTATGCTACATAGCAATATGGTGCATACAATTGATTTAGAATGTGTGGGGGAGGGGGGTAACCGTCCCGCCGGCGGGACACTGAAAGTTATGTGGTTTTAAACAAAGAATATAAAGTCTGACTCAGAGCTGGCCATATTTCTCCACGACAGGTAGCCTAGGCTAAACTTCATCTGCATCGCTATCTTCAGCTAAATATGTTACGTTGGTTAGAGAGGTGTTTTTAGTTCTCACTGTTTCCGTAATGTGTCGCTGGGTCATGGTTGGAGAAACGTTTAAGCAGCTGCAGGTCAACTAACGTTAACTAAGTCTGCATTATCCTACATCTGGCAACCTAGAAGAGGCTCATGTCTAGGTAGTCTTGAGAACGTTCACCAGTGTTTTGATTTTGGCCTACAGAACGTTCGGTAACAATCCTACAAATCGCTCCTTTAAGTGTTGGAGAGGTATTTTTCATTGGATGACTTATATACACCATAAAAATGTGATGTGTAGGATCGTGAGGGTTGAGTCTGGGAAATGCTGAATTGTGAAGGGACGCCAGCAACGAGCTGGACGAAGCGCGAGTCCTCGGTTGATGTTTTTGTTATTTTCTTTGCAGGTCGGAGCACGAGCGACATTCCCCCAACTGTCCATTTGTCAAGGGCGAGCACACGCAGAACGTTCCGCTGTCAGTAACCCTGGCGACCAGCCCGGCACAGTTCCCCAGTCCGGACGGCTCGGACAAGATTGCCTGCTACGGCTTCGGCAGCTGCCCGCACTTCCTGGCTGCCGCCACCAAGAGGGGCAAGATCTGCATATGGGACGTGTCCAAGCTGATGAAGGTTTGCATCGACTCTAATGGTTTTAAATATTTAAATATGAGCATATAGGAGTGGCTATTTGGTATTTGCCTATTCTGTTTTGGAGTGAGCAGTTTCATGGCCATGGCGGCCCCCCATGATAGTAAAATTATTGCCCCCACTCTATCGGAATTAGGGCAAATGCACAATGTAGTCCCAGTTGCTTTTTAAATTATCCTGCCGATGTGTCCTCCCCCATGGTTGCCGTTCACACTGCAATTTAACAACAAGTAGAACTAGTCAGAGGTTATTAGGGCCCGTCCAGTTTCACTCCCCATATTGTTGTGTTGATTTGGTGGGGGCTGGGAGTTTGCGGACTGGCCTGCCCCCATTGCTAAAAACAAATCTGGAGAAAACACTGGTGAGATTATACATTTGAAATAACGGCTAGATGAAAGGACTGAAATGAAAGCTATCAACTAGAGCCCCGGATCTTCAGCCTGAACTTGAAGTTGACTCTTCAAATGTCTACAGCCATTGATTTCTGCCACCTTGACTTCTCTTTATCAGGATGCAAGTCCATCAGGATGCAAGTCCTTCTCGTGTCCCTGTCACTGACCTTGTATGTGATGTTTTTTTGTTTCTCTGCTGCTGTGACTGCTGCAGGTGCATTTGAAGTTTGAGATCAACCCGTACGACCCGGTTATTCTGCGCCAGCTCTTCCTGTCCAGCAGCGAGCAGGGCCTGGGCACAGAGTCCCGGAGGCCCACTCTGGCCTGGCTAGAGGACTCGTCCAGCTGCTCGGACCTGCCAAAACTTGAGGGGGACAGGTACGGCATCACTAGACACATTTTATTTTTTTCCATTATTATGATTGTCAAATGGGCTTGCCATGTAAAGTTTGAGAAAAACTGGCTTAGACAAAGTTTATTGGGAAGGTCTGAAAAGATGATCAGTCAAGCACTGGGTCTTTAGGATGTCAATCATATGACCGAATGTAGCTAATGGGCTGGGTAAAACTAGGATAGAAGCTGTCAAAGCGTAATTAGAAGGTTTTGTAAATTGCTGTAATTACGATGAGTCTTGGCGTAATAAAAGGGCTGAATACTATAGTTCTGATAGGCCATAATGGAGGCGTTTAATTTGGCATTGAATTCAGTGTTTGCTTTCTAGAGGTGGTACACAAAGCTTCAGGGTGATTGAATGAGAACAGTTACTTTCTTATTAAACTGAAGATGTTTATATGCCCATTTTTAGAGATCTGGCATAAAATCAGGGTGCTTGGCAGCCTTCAGGGCCCATTTTGTAACCATAATGAGGCAAGAGTTTTGAAAGATCGAAATAGATCATCAACTCTCACCAACCCACAATCCCATCTGTCAAAGATGAATCACGTCTTCTGAAAAACAACAACCCCATGACAGCCGTTGAATACTCACTGTAACCTGTTATGTTCCGTGTGTGTGTGTGTGTGTGTGTGTGTGTGTGTGTGTGTGTTTTTACAGTGATGATCAGTTGGAGGACTCGGACAGTGAAGAGCATTCCAGATCAGAGTCAGTTACAGGTACGGAGCTCTACGTGGTAACTCAACTTAGCTGGCGGTGGATCCCGCCCCTTCTCACTCCATCTGCACCATGCTGTCACATCTCACTCGAGTGTCTGTGTGTGTTGTCCTCAACACCCACCTGCTGAGTCTGCCAGCGGCGGCTCTTGTTAAATATATCATAGTCCCAGCGGGGTCTATCAGCATGCTGCTCAGTTAACAGGATTCTCCCTGTGTATGTGTTGGGTAATGTCATGCCAACTTGTATAACATGGGGGAATGTTTTGTGTGTAAACACTACTGACTGACTGAGAAATTATCTCCTTACACTGGATGCGAAGTTCCCCACCCATAACACGCTTAAATGTGTGACTTCTATATGCAGAATAATAAACTGCGTACTGATATGTACTGAAGATTCATGAAGATTAATATAATTTCACATAATTGGTAGACAAACTGCACGTTTGGACTGCTTCTCTTGGTCCATAGTGTTTGTCTTTTCTAAATGAAAAGTCTCTGTGATCATCTGAAGTGTTTGGTTCCAAAGCGTTATATATCCATTTTTAGAAACATTAGTCATGTTATTTAATTGTGTCTCTCAGGTAATATATATCATTTTGCAGTTGTGTTGTTTTGATCGAGTACAGCAATAGCAATAACCCAACTACAGTTCCACTGAAATTACATGGAAAACAAACATTTTCATGAAAATGGAGGATATAGCATTTTGGAACCAAACTCTTCAAAAGTAATGTCCAGGTTCGGTAAACTATGGCCTCTGTGTGTGTGATGTGTATGTGGTGTGTGTGTGTGTGTGTGTGTGTGTGTGTGTGTGTGTGTGTGTATGTGGTGTGTGTGTGTGTGTGTGTGGTGTGTATGTGTATGTTGTGTCGTGTGTGTCATGTGTGTGTGTGTGTGTGTGTTGTGTATGTTGTGTCGTGTGTGTCATGTGTGTGTGTGTGTGTGTGTGTGTCTCGTCAGGTCACCCGTCTCAGAAGGAGAGCCTGGAGGTGAGCCTGGGGGTGACGGCGCTGAGCGTGCTGCAGCAGCCTGAGAAGCTGCAGTGGGAGGTGGTGGCCAGCGTGCTGGAGGACACGGTCAAGGACCTGGAGGAGCTGGGGGCCAACCCGGCGCTGCCGCAGGCCAAGGCCGACAAGGCCAAGGAGAAGCCGGCCGAGCAGCACAACATTCCCTTCCCCTGCCTGCTGACGGGCGGTCTGCTCAGCTACCGCTCGGCCGCCAGCTCGCCGCTCCCCGGGGGCCCGTCCTCGGCCCCCGCGCGACGACCCCCTCCCCCTTCCTCCACCGCTGACGGACCCTTAAGGACTCAGGTCCCTGAGGCCACCCCCCTGGTGGTCGTGGCCCCCGACCAGGGTCCCATGGAGATCGAGACCTGCCACCCGGCCCCCGAGCTGGGCTCCCCCAGCCTCCCTGTCTCGCCCATCCGCCGGACTATCCCTGTGCTGCTCCTGTACAGCATCAAGGAGGCGGACGAGAAGGTGAACGGCAAGGTGTTTGCGCAGATGAACAACCTGATGGGCAAGAGCCTGCACGAGGAAGGCTTCAGCGTGCCGCAGATCATCGAGATGGAGTTCGACTCGCACGAGCAGCTGCTCCTGCAAGACCCGCCCATCACCTACATCCAGCAGTTCGCCGACGCCACTGCCCCGTGGCCGCCCACCGGCAGCGTCGGCGGCAACAGCGGCATCGGCCCGCCCGACGCGCCTGAAAAGTGGGGTCCGCTGGCGCCCCCGAGGCCCGGCGCCCTGGTCCAGTGCCTGCGGCTGCCCAAGGAGCTGGAGGACGAGAACCTGTACGTGGACTCCATCACGCCGTGCAGCGACGGCCTGCACCTGCTGGTGGGCCTGCAGCCCTGCTCGGTGGAGTCGCTCAGCGCCATCAACCAGGTGGAGGCGCTCAACAACCTCAACCGCCTGCACTCGGCCCTCTGCAGCCGCGGCCGCAAGGACGAGCTCCAGGCACTGCCCACGCTGGCCAACGGCCATGAGGGCGGCCACGCGCCAGGCACCTCGCCCCAGCAGACGCCCCTCATTCTGCCCCCCGACCAGCAGCAGCAGCAGCAGCCCACGTCCCGGGCGTTCGGGGGCAGTACGGGCAGCGGCGGAGGCGGTGGCGGCTACCTGGTGCTGTACAAGCTGAACTACTCCACGCGCATCGTGACGCTGGAGGAGGAGCCGGTGAAGGTGCAGCACATCCGCGACCCGCGCGACGCCGTCACCTCGCTCATCCTGCTGCCCGCCGACGTGCTGGACGGCCGCGAGGAAGACGGCGAGGACGCCTCGGAGGACACTCCGCCGCCCGGCCTCAAGAACGGCCCCGTGGCCGGCCCGAACGCCGCCGGACCTACCAGTGCCGGCTTCACCGCTCACGGCACCAACGCCTCCACGCCTGCGCCGTCCACGGCCAAGGAGAAGCTGGTGGTGACCACGCAAGCCGGCTACATCATGGTGCTAGACCTAGCCACGCTTGAGGTGCTAGCCAAGGTCGAGCCGCCCATGAAAGAGGGCGGCGACGAGGTGGACCCCTTCGTCTCCGTCACTTACTGCTCGGGGACTGACCGTCTGTGCGCCTGCACGAAAGGTGAGGACCCCTTTCGCTGGCTGCCAGCGCTTCCCCACAAAGATATGATTATTTCACGTCACGGTGCTCTGGAAATGTGAAATTCTGATTGTCAGGCTTTTGACCTCCAGGGAGGGCACAATGCGTCAACACAACTTAACATTAACACTTGGTTAAAATATCTCCTTGTCTGATGATTAATCTTGATCCTTGTTTAATCGCTTGAGTCCTGCCTTGACTGTTGGGTTGCCCTCTTGTCTGTGCATGACCTTTCATTCACCTTAGATATTCACTCTTAGTCTCTGACTCCTTGAGCATAAGGCGGGGATCACATCAGCCAGCGGCAAGCGGTAGCGGCAAAAGTAATGCAACGCTCAGACCATAATACGTTTTATCTTGTTCCTAAGCAACACAAACGGTTCGTCAATTGAATACACTCGCGTGGCGCTTTCAAACGATCAGCTTGTTCAACGCTCAGCTTGTTCAACCCTCAGCTTGTTCAACACTAAAGTTGTAAAGTTGTTCCTCAACAAAAAGTTGTAAATGTATCACATAGCCCATAAATTCCTTAGCTGAACACGTAAATCAGAACTGTGCCTCTGCCAACACGCGCACACACACACACACACACACACACACACACACACACACACACACACACACCCTTCCCCACCCCCACTTGCAAATAGTGTGATGAATAGGCTGTTTTGCTATCCTGCGTACAACGCATTTGCCATATGATATGGTCCTATTAGTGTGTGCGCGGGGTGGGGGTATGGGTTGCCTTCAGGACAAAATAATGAAGATGTGTGGGGTGGTAGGTAATGGGAGGGTGAAGGTGGATGACTTTATGAGCAACTGGTGATGTGCAAGAGCAGTGGGCCGTAACAGCTGCTTCCAACCCCTTATGCAGCCTCTGGCCCGTGTGAAATGATATGCCTAGTGTTTCGGGAGTTGTGCTGTTGTAGTCTGTAACAAGTACTCCTATTTAGAGTGTGTCTTATTTCCCCTCTAGGTGGAGAACTTCATTTCCTTCAAATTGGAGGTGTGTTTGACGATATAGATGACGCCGACATTTTTGTTGACGGCCCCCTTTCTAAAGGGGTTGACCAGCTGTTCGAAGGGACGAAGCCGTCCTCGAACCCCTCAAGCCCAGGGGTCACAGGTCAGTCTCCTATCTTCACTGTCAGACCCTCACTCATCACGCCTCAGTGTGACCACAACCTGGTAACCGTTACAAGCTGTGCCTCAGTCTTTGAATGGACGAACTGTTGTTGTGTTTTAAGTGTGAAATCCATCCATTTTCCAGTCGTCATGCGTGACTGCCAATAGTCATGAATGTTTTCATTGTTGCTCATTGGAAATTCAGTTCCCTGAGGCCATGTTGCTTTCCTTGCACAATACTGACTTCAATGCCGTTTCATCATAGTGTTGACGTCTAAGGTCAATGCGCTGTCACACTTCTGTATCTTGGACCATGTGCATGACCTTGCTGAATGTAGGAGGAACCGAAAATGATTCTCAGAATATTGTTTCTCTTTGTACATGGGGTAATAGTGTGACACACTTGTACTTCACGTGCTAATTGTGTCTGTGTGTGTGTGTGTGTGTCTGTGTCTGTGTCTGTGTGTGTGTCTGTGTCTGTGTCTGTGTCTGTGTCTGTGTCTGTGTCTGTGTCTGTGTTTCTGTGCGTGTGTGTGTGTCTGTGTTTCTGTGCGTGTGTGTGTGTCTGTGTTTCTGTGCGTGTGTGTGTGTCTGTGTTTCTGTGTGTGTGTGTGTCTGTGTCTGTGTGTGTCTGTGTGTGTGTGTCTGTGTGTGTGTCTGCCCGCAGCGGGAGTTGACCTCCTGGTGGACCAAGTGCTGGGCGTGGAGATGCTGTCGTCGCTGGTGGAGCTGACGCGCTTCGAGACGCTGACGCCGCGCTTCTCGGCCACGGTGCCGCCCTGCTGGGTGGAGGTGCAGCAGGAGCAACAGCAGCGACGCCACCCTCAGCACCTGCACCAGCAGCACCACGGAGACGCCGCGCAACACACACGCACATGGAAGCTGCAGAGCGACAGGTACGCACGTGTAGTGTTGCTGTGTGCAGAGCAACAAACTCCATGTGTTGACATGTATGCATGAGTGTGCAGTTTGACTCCAGTGATTTCTCTACATATACTTTTTATATAATACATGTTGAGGCCATGTAATGCAATAGGCATGGTTTAGTATGTGAAGGAACCTGATACAATTTCAGTCTTGAAGCATTATAGCCAGTCTCTTTTGGCCTACTGCAGATTGTCTCTCTCTCTCTCTCACACACACACACCACACATATTTTTTGTTCTGACCAAAAACACACCCGTAAGCTAAAATAACAGTAGTCTTGTTTGAGGGGAAACAGTGGGAAGCAGATGAGGGCTTTGGCTGGAGGTTGGAGGTTCATTGTAAACTAATACTTTGTTTTCCCTGGACTGTGCTGTGGTTCCGTTTGTGTGCAGTTCCAGCTGGGACGAGCACGTGTTTGAGCTGGTGCTGCCCAAAGCGTGCATGGTGGGCCACGTGGACTTCAAGTTTGTGATGAACGCCAACATTACCAACATTCCACAGATCCAGGTCACCCTACTGAAGAACAAGGCCCCAGGATTAGGCAAGGTCAACGGTGAGGATACAGTTGATTTCTCTCTCTCTCTCTCTCTCTCTCCCCCTCTCTCTCTCTCTCTCTCTCTCTCTCTCTCTCTCTCTCTCTCTCTCTCTCTTTCTCTCTCTCTTTCTCTTTCTCTTTCTCTTTCTCTTTCTCTCTCTATTTCTTTCTCCCTCTCTGTCTTTCTTTCTCTCTCGCTCTCACTCTCTTGCTTTGTCTCTCTCTTTCTTTCTCTTTGTCTCTCTCTCTCTCTCTCTCTCTCTCTCTCTCTCTCTCTCTCTAGCACTAACACACACATATATATACACACACACACCCACGCACACTGAATGCACATTCTAATAGCTTTCTTGAGTATGCTCCATGGACCAGTAAGCCCAAAAACCCCATGATTGTTGAGGCAAACTGACAGCTGACCGGTTCTCCCCTTTGACAAACGCCTCTACTTCCATCCCCCCCATCTCCAGAGACAGCAGTGGACAGGCAGATCACGTTCCCCCTGTCTCAGGCCCTGCACACCAATGGCGAGAGGAATGGCCAGCCTCTCCTACATGACTTTGCAGAGGACATCCAGTTCATGGATATCGAGGAATCACCAGGTAACTTCACTGTCAAACTCGCTTGCATTTACACTGGGGATTCGAGTCCTTGTAAGGTTGCCAAAGGTTGCCTTCAAGGTTGTTTCTGTAAAGTGAAATCCTTCTCCCTGTGGGGTTCATGAAGTCCCAGCAAGGTGATGGGTTTCCTTTATCAACCCATTAAAACTAAAGATGCTGTAAAAGATATTAGGATCAGTGTTTTGGCATCATAAGCTTAGCTACTGCAAATGTCCACCCTCCACCATTTAAATGCACTTCCCAGCTAATGCAGGGACAACACCCTTCATATGGGCATTGTGAAAGGCGAAGACATTGTCCCTATAGACATTTAAGTAGTCCCTGTGAGAGGTGCCTGCTCTACGATTCAATCAATGTGACCTGGTTTCCAGTTGTCAACATTAATTGAGTCCTTGTGGAGTCCTTGTGTCCAGACATCATCTGAAGGTAATCTTATCTATTCCATGTCCTAATGGCATCTCGGTCTGACGTTTCTCCTCGTAGGTTCCAGGCTTTGTCCCTTTCTCGAGGACCATAAGGAGGACATCCTCTGCGGCCCTGTGTGGTTGGCCAGTGGCCTCGACCTCTCAGGCCATGCTGGGATGTTGAGCTTAACAAGTCCCAAGTTGGTCAAAGGTGAGCCTTGGTGTAGTAGGAGTAAAAGAAGCATTGCTTTGTCTGCAGTGCATGTAACTGTATGTAATACCACCAGCTTGCCCACAGAGTTTTGCTTTGACCACTTCAGGCTGTGTGTTATATGTAACCTTAACCTAAGCGCCTTGAGACAATTCTCAGGTGGTATGGCAATACATAAAGAGTGGAATAGAACCAAACCGCTTGTCTGTTTCTCTCGTGTCTCCTTGCAGGTATGGCAGGGGGAAAGTACCGCTCGTTCTTGGTCCACATCAAGGCGGTGAGCGACAAAGGCATGGAGGAGAACCCGCGGCCAGTGGTCCGGATGCCCTCCAAGCCCCAGAGCAGTAAAGCCCAGTCCCTGTCCTCCCTGCTGCAGCGGGCCCAGGCCTCCAAGGTACGGCCGTGGAGCTCACTGTCTGAGCATGCTCTGTTGTTAACTCATATCAGGACTCCTGGGCAGCCCTTAGCCCTCCATAAGCTGTTCAGGGTTCCTACACAGTATGGAAAACCTGGAAAAGTATGGAATTTGATTTTAGTAATTTCCAGGTCTGGATAAGTATGGAAAAAAGAAACAAGGGTATGGAGAAATATTTGTGTTTCCAGACTATTGCATTTGCAGTACTAATCACTTCACTCAGGTCATAATGAACCATTCCTACTATTGTGTAGCTTAACTGTCAGTCCCCAACTAAGATACAACTAAAAATGACCCAGCTAAATGGACGAATATTAAGTGTCATTTTTTAATTCACTTCAGTTGTCCATACCTTTTGTTTTCACCGAGTTATCCCAAACCAGAAGTGGCCGCAATGTCGAGAATATGGTCAGAAAAATCTACCGAGAAGTTTGGAAATTTGAGTATGGAAAAAGTATGGAATTTTGAAATGCAAAATGTGTAGGAACCCTGGCTGTTGTGCTGTTGGACTGTGCAGTAGTTTACCATCATTATGCAGGCTTGGTGTGAGAGGATTTTTGTAGTCCTCTGTAATCGCCAGATGGAAGTAATGAGTCGGTACTGGTTGAGTTTTATTCCCTGGTGAAGGCTTTTTGTTTTGCTAGCACCACCTAGTGGTTGCAGAGGGGAACTGCACTGTTATCCAATCAAAACAACATTAGCTGTGAGCACTCCCTTGCTACTGTGTAGCCCTCCTGATCTCCCTGTCTTTTTTTTTTCTCTCTCTCTCTTTTTTTCCCCTGGTTCTCTCATCAGGAAAAAGCCTCCACATCTAAAGTGGAGCCTCCACCAGCATCAAAGAAACCGGATAACCTGCGTGGCTGTGACCTCCTACAGGAAGTGTCAATCACAATCCGGAGGTTCAAAAAGACCTCCATACCCAAAGAAAGGTACCCACACAGCCCTCTACTTAAGTGCACCCAGTACTCTCTTCATGTTGACACCACAAACACAGGGTATTTTCAGGGTGTTATATCAATCAGTGCTGTCCTTTTCATACCTTTGATGGGACTACATTAATTTCCCGTTTAACCATTAACCGTGTTGTGTATAAACCGCAGGGCAGTTTTTTATGCTAAGTATAAAAAAAATTGGGGTGCGAGTTCTAAACAGACAGGTGTATGGACTGAGCCGAATTGTATTTGCAGTGCTTCATGGACACGTATGAATCTGTTGTTTGTCTCTGTTGCCATAGAATCCAGCGCTGTGCTATGCTGCAGTTCCCAGAATTCCATGAGAAGCTGCTCAATGGCCTGTGTAAGCGCTCGGAGGAGACGGCCAGTACTGAGCACGCTCAGAGTCTCATTCTGGATATCCTCTGCTGGCTGGCTGGGGTCTACTCTAACGGACCCTGCAGGTACGGATCTCTGTGTGTGTGTGTCAAAGTAAGTCCGTGTTTTGTATCAGTGAGTGCTTGCTTGTGTCATTCAGAGCATCCAATCACAGGAGTTGACGATTTAATAGAAATTATAGAAGCTATATATATATAAGTGTCCACATGTTGATGTTTATGTTCATTTGTGCGTGTAAATGCTCTGTGACTGACCTATTTTTCTGTCCACTAAGCCCTGACCTCTGTGTGTCCAGTCCCAGAGAGGGGAAGGAGGGCCTCCTCATCAAGACCAGGAAGCGGCTCATAGATATGGTCAGAGTCTGCTTCTTCCAGGCGGGCCGAAGCATAGCCCACAAATGCGCACGTTTTCTTGCACTTTGTATTAGGTAAGAGATTACAATACACAAAATCTCCCAATATACCAAATTAAGGCCATAATTTGTAAGCATATGAGTAAATATTGTTGATTTGTTTTTAAAACGTGAGGAATAACTGTTGTTTCTTCTGTTTTTGCAGTAATGGTAAAGGAGACCCTGGACAGCAGGGATTTGGTATGGCTCTGTTGAAGGCGCTGCTGGAGAATATGCCTTACTTACCCGCAGCAGCTACTGGTGGTATGTCATCTATACCATATCACTGTATTATTGTTCACTGTGTTGTCCTTGTTGTTTTACCCTACCGTGGACTTGAAAGAAACACAATTTCAATCCTCTATATATGTCTTGTGAGTGTGTGTGTGTGTATGTATATATAATCAGAATTGAAGAATTGATGATAATGTTGACTTTGACTTTGATTTGCAGTCAGTGTGTTATCAGGAGAAACATCTCAAATCAGCAGCGATGACCGCTGACAAAAAGGCAACATTTAGCATTTTGATCGTGGTCCTTACGCTAGTGTTTTGCTCCCTCTTCTCCTCTCTGTTCCATTCCCCCTGGCTCTCTCAGGTGCAGTGTTCTGGTATTTTGTGCTGCTGAACTATGTAAAGGACGAGGACCTGGCGGGCTGCAGCACGTCGTGCGCTTCCCTGCTCACGGCCGTCTCTCGGCAGCTGCAGGACCGGCTCACCCCCCTGGAGGCTCTGCTGCAGACCCGGTGAGTCTGGGAGCAGAGTCGGCACCACCATGAGGAGACTGAAGTGTTACACTGCACAAACACCAGGAGCACAGCCTCCAGATGCCTCCAGGCAAACAGATATTGAGACACGATAACTTTTGTTTTGTGTTCTAGAATAACATTGTTTTCTTCCGTGTTAGTTAGATAGTAATATTAATCCACTGCTCCACTACTGCACTTCTGTTAATGAGGAATTAGTGAAGGCCTGAGACTATTGGAATTTGTTTGTTTGTTTACTTATTGTTTTATTGCAGGTATGGGCTGTACAGCTCCCCCTTCGACCCTGTGCTCTTTGACCTGGAGGTGAGCGGCTCCTCCTGTAAGAATGCCTTCAACAGCAGCATTGGAGTCCAGTCTGATGAGATCGACCTCTCCGACATTCTCTCAGGTGAGATGCCCTCCACAGGCATCACTGCAGTGACCCTGCGTCTATTTAATCTTATTTATCAACTTCAGTTTGTAAGAGACCAAACCACATTAGTCTCAGATGAGAGAAGATGCCTTGTACCAGCTGTTGGCTAATTCCCATGTGTAGCCCCAGGGTAGATGGAACATAATACAGAATACAGTAGAGCCTTCATTTGCTCCTTTATCCGCATGCAGCTCTGTCCTCTCTCATTCCCATTGCAGCCTGGACAATAGAAGTACATGATTAACTGGATTAGATCTCTAGATTAGCTGTACACCTGGATAGCATTGTCAGATGTCTTCCAGAGAGAGAAAACAGATCAGGATCTCTTGTGCTTGTTTGAATTGAACTCATGTAACTAAAGCAGTGTTGTTAACTCTCTCCCTTTATCTCTCTCCCCTCCCTGTTTGGTTCAACTCTCTCTGTCGCTCCCGCTCCGTCTTTGTCTCTTGCTCTATCTGTGTATATTGCTCCCTGCCCCCCCACATTGTGTGTGTTTGTGTGTGCTTGTGTGTGCTTGTGTGTGTTTGTGTGTGTTTGTGTGTGTTTGTGTGTGTTTGTGTGTGCTTGTGTGTGCTTGTTTGTGTGTGTGTGTGTGTGTGTGTGTGTGTGTGTGTGTGTGTGTGTGTGTGTGTGTGTGTGTGTGTGTGTGTGTGTGTGTGTGTGTGTGTGTGTGTGTGTGTGTGTGTGTGTGTGTGTGTGTGTGTGTGTGTGTGTGTGTGTGTGTGTGTGTGTGTGTGTGTAGGGAACGGTAAGGTGAGCAACTGTGCGGCCGCAGAGGGCAGCTTCACGGCCCTGACCGGGCTCCTGGAGGTGGAGCCTCTGCACTTCACTTGCGTCTCCACGAGTGACGGTACCAGGGTGGAGAGGGACGACGCGAGTATGTTCACCGGTACATAGCCCTCTTTATTTATTACTACCACTCTCACATACCCACTCTTAATACTGAGCCACTCCATTAAATGAAATATGTGGTTTCACTTTATCATTAGAGTATTTGGCTAAAGCATTGCTGTTCTACATGGCTTTATGATCATAACCCAATCTGAAGTGTTATTGCTCAAGTAAAGAGTGCAGCACAGCACTCTAGGCCATGGTACCTCAAATGACAGTCTTGCTAGATTTAAAAACTTTACATGGATCAGTTAAATAGAAAATGTCAAAATGAACAGATTGCCTTGAAGCAAACTGGGGGCCTGTCCATACAGTCATGAAGTGTTGATTTCATGTTGACGGGTCGGGTCATTTTTGGTGTCCCACCCTGCAGTGAGCACGTTTGGGGTGACCCCCACAGTGGGCGGCCTGTCGGCGGGGTCGGTAGGCGAGGCGTCGACGGCGCTGAGCTCGGCGGCCCAAGTGGCGCTGCAGTCGCTGTCCCACGCCATGGTGTCGGCCGAGCAGCAGCTCCAGGTGCTGCAGGAGAAACAGCAGCAACTTCTCAAGCTACAGCAACAGGTCAGAGCAGCACGCATGAACAAATTACAAACACAAACACGGCCTTGTATGACTATAGGCCAATGCCTTGGTCACTCGCACACACACACTACACACACACTAATCAGCACATGTTTGAAGGGAACCAACTGCATATATAGCATGCGATTTGATATAATGTGTGTGTGTGTGTGTGTGTGTGTGTGTGTGTGTGTGTGTGTGTGTGTGTGTGTGTGTATGTATGTATGTGTATATATATATATATATATATATATATATATATATATATATATATATAACTGGTGCAATGAATCATTAAACATTTATGTTTTAATTACACACTGTCCCTTTCAAATAAAATAGAATTGAATACATAATCTGATTAAATCATTATTGGTTCACATTGTTGGTTTCATAGAGATTACTTTAAAAAGGTTCAGTACTTTTGTATTTTTTTTGTTCATTTGCTGTTAACAATACATGTTCTGAAGAGTGAATGAGTGTAATAATGCATATTAATTTGCACACCGTTCTAACGTTGTGAAGTTTGATCTCCTCTCCTGTGCTCAGCAGAAAGCCAAGCTGGAGGCCAAGCTGCACCAGACCACCTCGGCAGCGGCGGCCGCGTCCGGCGTGGGGCCCATCCACAACTCCGTGCCTTCCAATCCCTCCGGCTCGGCCTCGGCCTCCAGCGCGCCGGGCTTCTTCATCCACCCCTCCGATGTCATCCCGCCCACGCCAAAGACCACGCCGCTCTTCATGACGCCCCCCCTGACGCCGCCCAATGAGGCCGTGTCGGCGGCTATCAGCGTGGAGCTGGCCCAGCTCTTCCCCGGCTCCATCATGGACCCGCCCGCCGTCAACCTCGCCGCGCACAACAAGAACTCCCAGAAGGCCAAGCCGGTCAGTTCCACGCGCTGGCTCCTCATGTAGAGGCACAGAGAGAACGCTTCTGAGCTTCTGTTTTTGCTGCATGTTGTGGAAATCTGTTGTAAACAAGGGCCGTTCACACCAAGAAAATAACGATAGCCTTAACCATAACGATAAAAGCGTCCACTCTGACCAACGATGAGCAAAGTCTCTCCTTGTGTTAATGAACGCAATGGCTAAAATGTGATTGGTTCTGAATAGCTGTTAGCTTTTTATCGTTCTCAAAATCGCTCTGAAAGTGATCCCCAACAATATCGATCTTCATGTCGTTATCGTTATAGTTTATGTGTGAACGTCGTCGTTCATATTAACAAGAACAATATTTTTTTATAGTTATCATTATAGTTTTTGGTGTGAACGGCCCTTTACTGACAGTTATGGACAGTTTGTTGTTAGAACATAATTGTCAAGTTGGTACTTGTCTTTCTTTTACCTTACTTTTTAATCTCTTTCAATAGAGTACCGAAGTCTGACGTAGCGTTTCCATGAAGGCAGAATCACTGGATCTGAACAAACTTTCGAAGTGGCTTAAATAGCATTGAATGTAGACATGTGGCATCATTTCTAGCTAATAAATTGTTTTAAATGTAGGCCATAGCCATTTAAACATGCTTTACCTGCTAGGCAGCAGCTTACCCACATAACAGGATTCCCTGGCAGGTGTAATATAAATTCCAGTGGATATTTCACGTCTTCTCAATGACTGGTAGCTGTTTAGAGTGACGTTTTTTGCTTAAAAAATAAAGCCAAAATACGTCCGTGAATTTAAGGATTTTAACCGCATGCTGTGAAGTTAGGTGCAAATCTCTTTTACGGAGGAAACCCATGCTAAAATAAAACTCTAGTCACAAATTTGATCCTGTTGGTATGAATATATGTTGTAGTATGTGATTCCTACAGTGTAAAAACGTATACTAACATCTTAGAAGCGTTGTAAAATTATTGAAATAGATTAAGAAAGCCATCGCTAATGGTGATTTCAATGGTTAGATTGATTTGTCTTGATCCAGTGAAATTGCTGCCTTGGCAACGCTACATCATGGCTTCGGTACACTATAGTTCACAGGTTGTTTTGCAAATCTATGCGGTACAATGAGAATCCTGCTAAAATGTCTGTGCATGTTTATGCTCATGATCACGGCGAATGTGAGTGTGAGTTCACGATGTTGGTCTTTGCTTGTCTGCAGCATCCTATGGGCAGTGGGCTGGCGTTAGCCATCTCTCAGGCCTCCCACTTTCTGCAGCCTCCCCCTCACCAGTCCATCATCATAGAGCGCATGCACTCAGGTGAGGCACGCACCGGCACACAGACACACCGGCACACCGGCACACAGACACACCGGCAAACAGACACACCGGCACAGCTTGTTTGTTTTGCCTGTGTTAACACACATAACATTTTATTGTTCTAGTAAAGCAGTGTTTATGACTGCATGGAAATCAATATGATTCAGAGGATGTTAGTTAAAAAGATTCAGCGTTGAACATTTCTTAAATACTGTAATAGTGTACATGCTAGGATTTGTAGCTGTTGGAGCTAGACGCCCTGCATTCAATAAAATCGTATTGCAGTGAAGCCCACATTTTTTTTTTTTAGCTGTTCAGCTGTTATGATGGGCGGTCAGCAGTACGAAGCATGGTTCTCACTATCTCATGCTTTGTTCAGGTGCGCGGAGGTTTGTGACGTTAGACTTCGGGCGGCCGGTGCTCCTGACGGACGCACTGATCCCCACCTGCGGCGACCTGGCTTCGCTGTCCATCGACATCTGGACACTGGGCGAGGAGGTGGATGGCCGGCGGCTGGTGGTGGCTACTGACATCAGCACACACTCCCTCATCCTGCACGACCTGCTGCCCCCGCCTGTCTGCCGCTTCATGAAGGTGAGGAGGAGAAGATGATGATGATGATGATGATGATGATGGGACTGTTGGCTATATATCTTTAGTCTGGATATTATCATACTTATTTTCTGGTTCCTTATTTTAGTGTTAAGGGTCATTCACAGCAAGGGCAATAACTATAACGATAACTGATAGTGACCCCAACAATATTGTTCTTAATCTCGTTATAGTTAATGTGATGATTATGTTACGATACTTTTTGCCGTTGTAGTTATCGCTCTTGGTGTAAACGGCCCTTTTAGACTCTATTTAGTTCCGTATTCACAATTTAAGTGAAATCACATAATGTCATTAGTATAAAGTAGTGGCAGAGATCTGTGTCTGTTCCTTTGAAAAAACATTCTGTTTGAGTGGTTACACTGAAGACAGCTTGACGCCGAAACGCGTTTGTAGTCAAGGGCATGGTGCAATAAATCCTTTTAAAAGTATAATACACAAGAGAGTGCGCTTTCCTCCACCTCAAGACTGAAAGTTTTAAACCCCCACCTAAAATACTTTCTGAAGTGTTTGAGTGAGCGCTGAAAATCAAAGTCAAACATGGATCAGCATGTGTCATTTCTCACAATTCACACTTATCTTTGTTTTCTTCCTGTAGATCACTGTGATTGGCCGCTATGGCAGCACCAATGCAAGGGCCAAGATCCCACTGGGCTTTTATTACGGCCACACCTACATCCTGCCGTGGGAGAGCGAGCTGAAACTGATGCACGACCCCCTGCGGGGCGAGAGTGAGGCGGCCAGTCAGCCCGACGTGGACCAGCACCTGGCCATGATGGTGGCCCTGCAGGAGGACATCCAGTGCAGGTCAGTCAGACTCCACCGGAGACATCAACACTGTGGCCCAAAGCAAATCACCACCAGCAGGATTAGAATGAAAATATCTCAATTAAATCAATCCTATTTATGTGACTTTTGTCACACAATATGTATGTGTAACTGCCAAAAACAAAAGCTCACCGAAAAAAAAGAAGGTTCACTGGCCTGTTCTTCTTCTTTAGTGAGTTTTTTTTTTTGTCAGTTTGCAAACGGAGTGCATTACCAACACCATCTGCTGGACTGAGGTGTAATGGCAAGTGTACCCTTTAGCCTCGTTCTAGCTGCGGGTGAATAAGGCGAATTGGACACCATTTTACTTGTCAGCTGGTAACTTATGATCATCCAATCATGGATCTGGTTTTGTGGTTGCCCAACTCCAAAAGTTGCACCATGCATCATCACCCTCAGGACTGTGAAGTCTCAAGTCTGAGCTCTCCTTGCACCTCACCCCTCTACAGGTACAACCTGGCCTGCCACCGCCTGGAGACCCTGCTGCAGAGCATCGACCTGCCGCCGCTCAACAGCGCCAACAACGCCCAGTACTTCCTGCGCAAGCCCGACAAGGCGGTGGAGGAGGACCAGCGCGTCTTCTCCGCCTACCAGGACTGCGTGCAGCTCCAGCTGCAGCTCAACCTGGCGCACCACGCCGTGCAGCGGCTGCGCGTCTCGCTCGGCGCCGGCCGCAAGGTGCTGCCCGACGCCTGCGACACCCGCGAGCTCGTCCACGGCTCGTCCACCGAGCAGCTGCGCACGGTCATCCGCTACCTGCTGGACACACTCCTCAGCCTGCTGCACACCTCCAACGGTGAGCTGGTCACCATCTCGTCCCTTCGATTGGAATACGCCCGTGTTTGTCTAGAGGTTAAATTATAGAGGTCATAGCTGAATTTAGAGGATTTGTATGAGAATATGGCCACATGGTGGAAAGCAGACCATCTTTTATTGCACACCTCAGTTGGTGAGATGCACATATATTTCACGTTTTTAAAGACCGTGAGTTCCATTCATCTGCTAATTAAAACACATTTTGATGAAGATTCCCACTCCTCACCATGAGAGGGCAGAGAACACAGTGAGTGAGTTCAGTGGGTTCATGCAGCAAGTCTTAAGTCTCAAGAAATCCTGGTCGGCAATGCCAACCATCACCCCCTGAGATGCTCTATTCTATAGGGCAGTCATTTCTTTCTTTGGAACAGACAACCTTGGAGATTTGGATGCATAGGACACATTCATCCCTTGGAAATGGCTGCTTTCCATTTTCTATTTTCCCCTCTCTAATCTAATCTCTAGCCTTCTAGTGTCCCGTTCCTCCTACTTTGCTCCCAGATTTTATTACTTCACTTGTGTAGGTCACTGAGGGTGAACTGCAACTATAGGTTTGCACTATATTCTTTAGTGATTTACACAACACTTCATGCACGCACACACAGAGAGTGATTGCTCCAGAAGTGTTGGTGCGTACAGTGATGATGAGTCCTCTTTCTCCTGAACGAGAATAATGCATTATCCTCCAGCAGCCACAGCTTGACAGGCCCTTTATCCCAGAGCCGCTTTTGTAGTGGCACAGTGAATTATGAAGGTGTCAGTGTGTGTGTGTGTGTGTGTGTGTGTGTGTGTGTGTTCATTTAGTCTATTATGTGCCCCCCCGGCCCTCCTTTTGGCTCCTGGCCCCTCTCCAGTGCCCCGTCATTGTCACTCGTGACCTTATTGATGGCCCAGATATTGTGGGATTAATTAGCGCTGCCCCTACAAAGCGAGGTGGAGCGTGTAATGACTTGATTCTGTTAACCGGAGAGAACTCGCACTCGTCTTCCTCTTGTCCTCTCTCTACCTCTCTGTGTCCCGCGGTGTCTTGTCCTCTCTCATCCGCTCGCTTTCTTGTCCTCCTCTTCACCACCCAGTGCTTGTTTAGTTTGCTCCCCTCCCTTACTCTCATCTTTCACCGCTGTTCCTGCCCCCCCCCTCCCCCTCTTATTTGATCTCATATTGCACAATACCTCTCTCCCTTCCTCCTAACATTTTCTCTCGTTACACAGTATGATGATGACATGTTAGAATAGACGGTTAATTCAGACTGATAAATGGCTTTTACAGAACTTGTTGGTCATTGCAGCCATTGGTTGGCTTTGATGTGAGATGTGATGTATGATGGCTTGATCTGCTCTCTCTCTCCCTCCCCCCCCTCTCCCTCCCTCCTCCTCTTTCCTCTTCGCCTCTCGCAGGACACTCGGTTCCCTCGGTTCTGCAGAGCACGTTCCACGCGCAGGCGTGCGAGGAGCTGTTCAAGCACCTGTGCATCAGCGGCACGCCCAAGATCCGTCTGCACACGGGGCTGCTGCTGGTGCAGCTCTGTGGGGGGGAGCGCTGGTGGGGCCAGTTCCTCTCCAACGTGCTCCAGGAGCTCTACAACTCGGAGCAGCTGCTCATCTTCCCCCAGGACAGGTAACTCACACACACATCAACACATCAACACACACACACACACACATCAACACACACACACACATCCACACACACAAAACACACACACACAAAACACACACACACAAAACACACACACACAAAACACACATACACACATCCACACACACACACATCCACACACACACACATCCACACACATCCACACACACACACACATCCACACACACACAAAACACTCACACACACACTCACACACACATACAAATAAACACACACATCAACACATACACATATCAACACACACATACAAATAAACACACACACCCACTCACACACACACATACAAATAAACACACACATCAGTACACACATCAGTACACACATCAGTACACACATCAGTACACACACACACACACACACACACACATACATATATCAACACACACATACAAATAAACACACACACCCACTCACGCACAGTGTGCTCAACTCACTCGTACAGAAATGGTCCCTTGCCCTCAGAGAAGTTCACATACTCACACACACCTGCCCCCTACCTCAGCACCATAAGCCCCCCATTGACTGCAGCTCTCTGGCTCCTTCTCTCCTGGCAGGGTGTTCATGCTCCTGTCCTGTATCGGCCAAAGATCTCTGAGCAACAGCGGCGTCCTGGAGGGGCTCCTCAACCTGCTGGACTCGCTGCTCTCCCCCCTGCAGCAGTCCTCAGGCCACCAGCCCCGACGCACAGAAGGTGGGACCCCGTGCGCCACACACACACACACACACACACACACACACACACACACACACACTTCCTACACATTGGGTTCATATGAATAAAGAAACACATTCACATGATGAGACATTTGTGAAGAAACATAGGGAGGACTTGATTAAAAACGTCCACGGAGTGTCTTTGCACTCAGCACAAGCTGTTTGTCTGACTGTGTTGCGTGCGTGTGTGTGTGTGTTTCTGAAACAGGTGTGCTGGATATCCCCATGATCAGCTGGGTGGTGATGCTGGTGTCCAGGCTGCTGGACTACGTGGCCAGCGTTGAGGATGAGGCCAGCGCCTCCAAGAAGCAGCTGGGAGGGAAGGACCGGGAGAGGTCCTTCACAGGTCAGGACGGGCCTGGTCAGGGCTGCGGAGCTTCTTTTTTTCTGCACATTTATCCATTCTCTGTCTTTTGACAAATAAGCACATTACTGGGATGGTTCCAGGCTGCTTTCTTTGCCTTTTATTGGTAGATGCCAGTCTCTTTGTAAACCTCTGAATGTGAAGGATAGGATTTAATAGGCCCATATTTGTTGCTTATTACAGAAACAATAGATAGTCTGACAAATTCACTTGTTGATGTTATGACAGATACAGAAAGACACTTTTACCCACTGGAATAGCACTTTATAATGACCCCCCCCCTCTCTGTATCATCTGTTATTTCTCATAGGAAACCAGTGGAGCTTCATCAACAACAGCCTACAGTCCCAGAACATGAGCCGATCAACCAAAGGCAACAGCAGCTTAGACCGCCTGTACTCCCGCAAGGTCCGCAAACAGCTGGTCCACACCAAACAGGTAAATGTGTCTCATCTCCAGGATCCTCCCCACTTTGCCCTTTGGCACTAAATGTATTTCTAAATGTATCTTTGTTCTCTAAAAGTATCCCCAGTACTCTCTTATTGCTCGTCCCTTCGAATGAGAATGGATAATCCAGAGATTGGTTTGTGTGGGTGTGTGTGTGAGAATCTTAACTACGACGGAGAAATGAATGAGGGCATCTCCTGGCGTTGGGGTCACTAAGACTGATTGGGGGGGTGTGGTGGACGGCCCTTGCCAGTCGGGGGTTCCCGCCGTTGCGGCACATTAATCATGCCCTTTTCATTGCAGCAGTTAAATTTGTTGAAAGCCAAACAGAAAGCTTTGATGGAGCAAATCGAGAAGGAGAAGATCCAGAGCAACAAAAGCTCCTCGTACAAGCTCCTGGTCGAGCACGCCAAGCTCAAGCAAGCCACGTCTAAGGTGAGAGAGGAGCTCCATACGAAAGGGAAGCTTCTGGCTGGCTCCCATACAACTATTCTGTTTTTTTTTTATTGTTATTTTGTTTTGTTTGTTTTGTTTATGGTCTTTCTTCTTAACCTCCTTTTATTGTTTTCCCCTGTGCCCAATCTTCCTGTTTTCTATCCCATTAATACCATTGCTGTCTTATGGTCTATATCCTGATCCTAATTGCTCCTATCGTCCAATTTTCTTACCCACTGCTCCTCAATTGTCATACTCATTTCACAATTTTTTTTTTAATCTCCTCTCCTCCCTAAACTGCCCTCTGTTCTGTTCCCCCTGCAGCACTTTAAGGATCTGATCCGGTTGCGCCGGACGGCCGAGTGGCCGCGCTCTTCTCTGGACACGGAGGCGGCGGCGGCAGCAGCGTCCAAGGAGGCTCCCGAGGTGGAGCTGCTGCCCTTCACGCTGGCGCACGAGCGCTGCATCTCCGTGGTGCAGAAGCTGGCCCTCTTCCTGCTCTCCATGGACTTTACATGCCACGCCGACCTGCTGCTGTTCGTCTGCAAGGCACGGGGCCGCACTCACACTCGCATCCGCATTCGCACTCGCTCTCGCACTCACACACATATACTCACTCTCACTCTCACTCACTCTCACTCTCACTCACTCACTCTCACTCTCACTCTCACTCGCACTCGCACTCGCACTCGCACTCGCACTCGCACTCACACACATACATTCACACTCACACTCACTCGCACAATAAACCACACATACTCTCTACACATCCTCTCAGTCATTTACTCCTGAAGCATTTCAGGCTCCTTAGACAGGTGCATGGCAGACTGTTGGGGGCAACAAAAAAGTCACCGGCATTCTTCTAATCCTCCTTTTTCTTCCTTTTTTCTCCAGGTGTTGGCGAGGATAGCGAACGCCACGCGGCCCACCATCCACCTGTGTGAGGTGGTGTCGGAGCAGCAACTGGAGAGGCTGCTGCTGCTGCTGGTGGGCACGGACTTCAACCGTGGGGACATCTCCTGGGGCGGCGCCTGGGCCCAGTACTCCCTCACTTGCATGCTGCAGGACATCCTAGCAGGTACTGGATGAAAATAAATCTATATTTCTGTTGCAGTTGTAAGGAGCGCTTTAGTCTAGGGCAAGGTTTAATCCATGTACGGGAAAGTGGCTGAAAATGTATAAGAATGTATTAGAAATGTATAGGAAGAATAAGCATGGAGCTTTATTGCAGAACTTTTTCAAAGCGTAGTATGAGGGGAAAAACTCATGGTCAACTTACCAGTAGCCTTAAAAGATTATATCAACATGCTGGTACCAAAACTATCTGTGCAGCAGAAGCAATCCCTTTTGCGGAAATAGGTTCTTTCTACGGCTTCTGTCGCGTCTTTATCCGAGCCACCGTCTCGGGTTGAACGGACTTTGCCTTAGTGTTTGTGTGTGTTTAAAGCGGCGCTGTTGTCCCCGTGCAGGAGAGCTGCTGTCCCCCGCGTCCCTGGAGGGCATGGACGACGGGGCGGCCATGGGGGAGGAGGCGGGCGCGGCGGCAGCGTGTGGCGGAGCCGCTGCGGCATGCGCGGGAGCCTCGGCCGAGCCCGAGGAGGCCCTGGCCCAGCCCTCGCCCCTCCCCCTGGTGGAGAGCATCGATGAGGCCCTGGCACCCGATATCATCGCAGGTACTCCCGGGAGCTCGTCCTCGGTTTTCCAAAGTGCGTTGGTAGGCCCGTCCGTAACCACCTTTCCTCTCACCCCCCCTTGCCCCTCCCTCCCTGCCTCCCTCCCTTCGCCCTTCCCGTTTATACACATGCTGTTCGATAATAACGGTGCTTTTGTTTCATGTTTTTTTTCCACTGATATTAATTTATTGTTTCTTTCTCTTATAGAGCTGCATGTATTTAATTCCTCTTTTCTTTTTAGTAATGTCATACAGCTACTAAAGTGAATTGTGTGCAGTATGAGTGGTTTTGTGTTCTGGCAACATTTTGTGATGCCACATTTTGCGGACATTCAGTAACTCAAAGTCCTAATAGAAAACTGTTTGTCTACATTATATGGAAGAGGAACTCTAACAGGATATTGACAGCAGTGATGTCCAGAAATTATATTTTTAAATATGCCCTCTATTTGCAGGGGTTGTTGGAACCATTTCTTGCGATGTAATACGAATGCTATTACATCTTAAGGCTGTTTTATGCTTTTGCGTCGAATCGAAGGCGTCACCCTGCAGAGCCCTGTGCTTCACCATGTACCTCCTCCAAGCTCTCTGCCGCCACGCACCTTCAAAAGATTGTAACCTTGTGTCGAGGAGACGCAGACTGCAAGGACATTGAATGGTCCACTCCCCTTGAGTGTTGATGGCCGGCTGCTTCAAGCAGCCTATTGTGGGGAGTAGCAACATGCTAGTTCACTGACATAAGCTTTGCAAACAAACCATTCTGACAGTCATCCATTTTGGTGGTGAGCGACACAGACCCAGGAGACTCAGAACTTCACGGCAGCGTTGAGGCAACGTCAGTTTGCCAATCGTTGGCCAGTTGTTGCGTGAAGTCGATGCAGCAGCATAAAACAGCCTTTAGCCTAAGCTCAATTTTAGGTTAATCATGGTATCCAACAGCACAGCAGTTTTATTTGTTCATTTCATTCACCAATTCATTTAATGAATGAATTTGTGAACGTGTGTGCGAACGAAAAGAGTCATTGTTAGAGATCCTCTTCCTGTGGTTGTGGACTTGTTTGATATTTCGGCCTTAAAATTGCCTAGTGACTTCCTAAAGAGTGCCCCTGTGAGCTTGCTGCTTTTAGTGTGCTTGCTTGGCAATATTAAAGCTGTTTTCATTATCCAAAGGTGCTCCACCTCTGTCATCTTTGGAAAAAGATAAAGACATAGACTTTGACTTGCTACAAGACCTCATGGATGTTGATATTGATCCTTTAGATATTGATTTGGAAAAAGACCCCCTCGCCGCCAAAGTTTTTAAGGTAAGACTTCACTGTCGCAATTCTTCAGGACACACAAACACTAACATACTTATTGTTGGTTAGATTCGTAGTGTATCTATCAATCCAAATTTCATAGAAACATTTTGATTTTCACATTAAAAATGATGAATAATCTCCCCTATGCACTCCCTTCATCATTGTTCTACTCCGCTCCTCCCGGTAATAGAGGGCCTTACCATTGTTTTGTTGTCTTGTTTTTTTGTTTCATCCTCTCTTTCACAGCCAATTGGCAGCACCTGGTATGATTACTGGGGCGCTGACTATGGCACCTATAACTATAACGCCTATGTAGGGGGCGCAGGCATACCTGTGTCCAAGCCTCCGGCTCCTGCTGAGAAGCCCGGGGCCCAAAGCCTGTCAGTGTCTGTCTCACAAGGTAAGGCATCACAAAGCCCATAGCCCTCTTTCTTTTTGGATGCCACGTAGATCCATATTTCAGTAGATTTGAGTCTCTGATCCTGATGGTGCCTGTCTAACCTAGAAGGGCATCTGAATTTTGAGGCAGAATGTGTTCCAGTTGCATTTAAAACACTGCAGTAGATGCCCAGGTAGTTAACTGAGTTCTGTGTTCCAGATGTGATCCCCATATCAGCTGTAGCACATGAATGGGACTATTTTGAGCATTTCTAAGACGATCTTGTTGTGCTCCCTCATGTAAACCCCCCCCCTCCCCCCACAGCTCTAGATGCGCGTCTAGAGGTGGGTCTGGAGCAGCAGGCGGAGCTCATGCTGAAGATGATGGCCACTCTGGAGGCCGACTCCATCCTGCAGGCCCTCACCTCCACCTCCCCCACCGGTACCCTCCTCACTCGCCACACACACACACACTCACAAAAAACACACACTCACAGGGAGGCTACACCAGGCCCGGAACTGAAGCGCTCTGTTTGCGACGTGTAAAAATTGTTTTAGAAGAATGGTCTATTTTTGTTTTAGAAGAATGGTCTATTTTTATTTATTTTTTTAAACATACGTGCCGCTATCATGTGTGGTGTAGCCAGTTCCATAGATCATAGAGGAAGCTAATTGTTGTAGCAGACGCAACGCGAACGGAACGTTTTTAGTGACGTGTGTTGTAGCCACCCTGTCACACAAACAAACACAACAACTTATTAGCATATCCTTCCCTCCTATCTAGCGTTCCTTCTGCACTTTTATTCTGTCTGGTACACATTTAACGTCTTTCAGGCTCCATAAATCGTTCTTTGGTGTGTCCATCTTTCCTGCAGTGGTCCAGTCCTCAAATGGGACGGACGACTCCTTGCTGCGGGGGCTGCACAGCTCCCCACCTGGCAGCAGTCTTATGGTGCAGCCTTCCTCCATCCCCATGCTGAGTGCCTGCTTCAACAAGCTCTTCTCCATGCTGCAGGTGCACCATGTCCAGGTAGGCCGAGTCATAAAGAACCAGAAAGGACCGTAGTTGTGAAGATTGAAAGCCACACGGTGTTCATCTAACAAAAATAATGACTGTCTGTCTGTCTTGCTGTCTCTCTCTCTCCCTCTCCCTCCCTCCCCCTTTCCCCCCCTCTCCCTCCTCTCTCTCCCCCTCTCTCTCTCTGTCTCTCTCTCTCTCTTACTTTCTCTCTCTCTCTCTCTCTCTCTCTCCCTCTCTCCATCTCCCTTCACTCTTTCTTGTCTCCCCTCAGCTGGAATCTCTGCTGCAGCTCTGGCTGACCCTGAGCCTAAACTCATGTCCAGGCGCCGCAGACGACAACGGCTCAGACATCTTCCTGTTCAACGCCAGCCGGGTGCCCACCATTCCACTCAACCAAGGTCAGAGTCGCGCTCCGTGCCCAGCATGGCCCGGCCATCTGCTGCCGCGGCTGGACACGACACAAGCTGACCCGTCCCTCCACTCTTAAACAGCCACTAATTACCCTCCTCCGTTCTGTGTTGTCCCACCTCCATTAGCCACTGATTTCTGAGCTTAATCTTCTGCTCTCTTGCAGTGTTGGCGCGCGGTATGTTTCACTTTAGAGTGTCGATATATCTTTGACTTTTACATACACTGTTTTATCACTCTGAGTGTGGTTTGTGTATACTCACTGTGTGGTGATAACACATTGGCATCCTATTGAGTATGCTCCAAGTATGCATCCTATTGAGTATGCTCCAAGTATGCAATGTGTTTGGTTGTCAGCTGTTTCACCATGAATGTGTCCTGCTTGTGTGTACTTGCAGTGCGTAATACACAAACGTCACTGCGAAACGTGCTACGTATGATGTATTGACTGTGTGTATGTGTTTGGACCCCCCCACAGCCTCCATTAGTAGTTTCCTCACAGTACTGGCGTGGTATCCCAACACCTCCCTGAGGACCTGGTGTCTGGTGCTGCACAGCCTCACGCTCATGACCAACATGCCCCCCAGTGGTGAGTCCCAGCAGCCACACCATACCGTTATTTCCCCACTATTAGCCGCGGCTTATACATTGATTTTGCAAAATTTCTTCAGCTATGAGGTTAATACACGGGGGCAGTTAATATGGTATTAATATGGTTTTGTTTCTTTTAACTTGCATAAAACACTGTCCTGCGGCTTATACACAATGTGGCTAATACACAGGAAATTACTGTACTTGTGGGGAGGGGAGTATGGCTGGTTAGGATTTATTGTGTTCAGAAATAGACCTATGAAGTTCACCTACAAAAAGGACCCAAACGCTGTCATCTTTGCATCAGAAGGAGATCTGAAGATGGCAGCTTTGCATCCTTTTTGTAGGCAAACTTCAGAGGTCTTTGCTGTATGGAAGGGGAAATGAGATTCAAATAAATTATTTTTTTCTTCAACTCTTTTGATGATGGAATTGATGTTTTTTAAGTGTAAATGTGAAGAGTGCAAACTCTAGATAAAAGACATGATACATTTATAAACGAGTGTAGAAATGGATGCATGAATGAATGGAAGAGCAAGTGAAGGAGTAAAACACTGTGTGATTTGTGCTCGGTCCCCCGACAGCCTCCAGCAGCGGGATGGGCGGCCACGAGAGCACGGCCCAGCAGATGGTGTCGGAGCTCACGCTCGTCCCCGTCCTTGTGCGCTTCCTGTCGGGGAGCAACCCTCACGGCACCAGCCAGCACAGCTCCCAGGTACCACAGCCTCAGCCTGTTGTTCTCTCAGCGTGATCGTCTGAATTATTTACTAGAACATTCTGTGAGAAGTACAATTACATGCCAGAGTCCATCAGCAGTTCTGTGGAAGATGCCTGCTGGGTATGAGTTTAATTATGAATATCATTGTTCCTGCACTCATCGACAGGTGGGGCCCACTGCTACCCAAGCTATGCAAGAGTTCCTGACCAGGCTCCAAGTGCACCTTTCCTCCACCTGTCCCCAAATGTTCAGCGAGTTCCTGCTTGAGCTGATGCATATTCTATCTATGGAGAGGTGTGTATGCGTGCAGGGCTTGCTAATGGTATTGACACATGTTTACATTTCTGTAGGCATGGATTAATGTGCATTGACACCAGACCCCTATTGTGATCCACTTTCAGAACAGTGGTGTAGTTCCTTCGTACTAGTTCTTCCCATATCAAGCCAAGCCAAGTCAAGTCTACTTATATAGCGCATTTAATGCAACAGGGTTGACCCAAAGTGCTTTACAAATTATTATACAAGATAATAACAAAATAACAAACACAATACAACATGCAAAAAGCCTACATAAGGGGAAAAACAAGGAGTACATGACATGAATAAAGCAGTGGTTATAGTGATAAAAAATAATCAAATAAATAAAAATGTCTCATTGAGCGCTTTGTTGTTCTGTTTGATTCCCTCTCTGCCTGCAGGGGACCCTTCCTGTCAGGCCAGGGTCCGCTGGACGCCCAGGTCAAGCTACTGGAGTTCACCCTGGAGCAGAGCTTCGAGTCGGTGTCCGTGGGCACCATCATGGCCGTCATCGAGTCTATCACCTTCCTGGTGCACCACTACATCACCTGCTCCGACAAGGTGGTGTCGCGCAGCGGCTCGGACTGCTCGGTGGGCGCGCGCGCCTGCTTCGGCGGCCTCTTCGCCAACATCATCCGGCCCGGCGACGCCAAGGCCGTGTGCGGTGAGACCACGCGCGACCAGCTCATGTTCAACCTGCTCAAGCTGGTCAACACGCTGGTCAAGCTGCCGCTCACCGCCGACGGCAAGTTCAGCGGCCGTGTGCAGCCCGTAGGGAATAGCTCCAGCGACAGCGTCTCGGACGAGGAGAAGGTGTGCGGGAGCAAGGAGGGAGCCGGACCGGGCGGAGCAGCCCCACACCAGGGCCCTGCCGTCGGGGTGGCAGACCTGGTACTGGGCAACCAGCAGGTCATGAGCCAGATCCTCTCGGCTCTCGGCCAATGCAACAGCAGTGCTATGGCCATGATTATAGGTATGAAGGTCTGATAGTGTGTGTGTTTTAGGTGGTATTTGATTTTGGCTTTGTGGGAGTTTAGTTTTTTGTCTTTTCAGAGAGCAAGTGATTAATTAAGGTGCAGATTAGTCATTAATTACAGCTTCTATCGGGGAATAAATGGGTTTAATTTTGTGGATACAAAAACAAATCCGAGGGGAAAAAACAACAGTTCTGTAATGAATCACTCCACCGTGACTGCTGAAGACATTTTCTCGTTTGTTTTGCCGCCACACTCTGTGTAAACAGTTCGTTATTGATCTGCAACTTCAATAGTCAAGATTCCTAAAGATTTTTTAGTCTTTGTTCTCTACCCCTGTTGTTGAATAAATCTCACCGTCTCTCTCTCTCTCTCTCTCTCTCTCTCTCTCTCTCTCTCTCTCTCGTCTTCTTTCGCTTCCTCCGTCAACAGGAGCGAGTGGCCTCCACCTGACCAAGCACGAGAACTTCCACGGCGGTCTGGACGCCATCTCTGTGGGCGATGGCCTCTTCACCATCCTCACCACCCTGAGCAAGCGGGCCACCTCCGTGCAGGTCATGCTGCAGCCCATCCTCACCTACATGGCCTGCGGCTACATGGGCCGACAGGTGAGTTTCCAACCCCCTCGTTCACATCAACAGCTCCTCGTTTTTACTACGTGTGGTCTGAGTGAGATCTCAAAGCTCTTGATTAAAAAATGGATAACGCTGAACAGACGGAGTGTATATTACAGCAGCGCACTGTTGATCTAGTCCAGTGTTTCTCAAACTTTTTCAGACCCAGAACCACTTAACCAATAATAAAAAAAAAAACACAGACCACCTAGCTAAAAAAAAAAAAAAACAGTAGACCTACTTCAACAGTATATTACACAATAGACCTACTCACTGAACCACAGTATTTATTGTCTTTGCACCTTGCTTATTGTGTCAGAGGATTGATATGATTTAAAGTGGCGTAGCTTACATAGGCAGTGTTGCAGAACTGTTTTGATGTACATACTAGGTGGTTCAATATTGCAAACAACTCATCTATATTATATTTTACCACGTCTGCTCGCGGACCACTGGGAATAGCTTGCGGACCACACTTTGAGAAACACTGATCTAGTCGGATGTTCTCACGTGCTAGCAAAGCATTTTATGTCATGTAGTCTGTAGAATGGCACACCCAAATCGAAGAGCCCTTACTGTCACTCTATTCACAATATTCTATTCTATTCTGTTTTCTCATGTCCTCTGCAGGGTTCTCTGTCCACTTGTCAGCTGTCTGAGCCTCTACTTTGGTTCATCCTGAGGGTGTTGGACACCAGTGAAGCACTCAAGGCCTTCCATGACATGGGTGTGTATGCGCAAATGTATCCTCCCCGACCGTGTCAAGTGTTTACCTGTGTGTTTGCCGCCCTAAAACTTCTGCCCTGTCTCTTGCAGGTGGAGTGCAGCTCATCTGCAACAACATGGTGACGAGTACGCGGGCCATCGTGAACACGGCGCGCAGCATGGTCTCCACCATCATGAAGTTCCTGGACTCCGGCCCGGGCAAGACAGCCGACGGCAGCCTCAAGGCCCGTGTCCTGGCCTCAGAGCCGGACAATGCAGAGGGCCTGCACAACTTCGCTCCACTTGGTACATACACACTCAAAGATTTTGCATTTATATGTTTGCGTCCACCCTTACAAAAGAGAGTTTATGCACATATTTACTGTTTGCACAGCCACACATTTTAATCATTTAGAGCACACATGTACACAATGACTCACATACACGCTTACCTTTTGCATGTACACACATTTTTACAACTCTGGTTGTCCCTCCTCAGGCACCATAACCTCCAGCAGCCCCACTGCCCAGCCGGCTGAGGTGCTACTTCAGGCCACACCCCCTCACCGCCGGGCGCGCTCAGCGGCCTGGTCCTACATTTTCCTGCCGGAGGAGGCCTGGTGTGACCTCACCATCCATCTACCGGCCGCTGTGCTGCTCAAAGAGGTCCACATCCAGCCGCACCTAGCCTCGCTAGCCAGTGAGTCTTGCACACACACTCTCACACTCACACTCACACACACACACACACCTATTGTGCTTGTGCTCTTCAGAATATCCATATCCATTCTTACTCGCAGGGAGGCTACACTGGGCACGTATCTGTTAGTGTTCCGTTCACGCTGCGTCTGCCGCAACAATTAGCCTCTACTATAATCAAGTGAAGACGTGATGGCGGCACGTGTGTTCGGAAAAAATTAGACCAGTCTTCTAAAACTATTTTTACGCTGCGCGAATGGAGCGCTTCAGATGCGCACTCGGTGTAGCCTCCCTGTTCCACTCTCGCCCTCACACAAATCACTCGCAGTACATTAGTCTATAGTCGCTTGATGTCTCAAGACGCACGCACATGTATGCAGATGTGCATGTTTAGTGTTTTGGCTACAGTCTATTATGTGCCATGAATCTATAAAGACATTCTGAAGTGCATAGACAATTAGTGTCACAGACTCAGCGGTTCAACAGTAAGTACAGTCCTGTATGTGCAACGCACGACTTGACTAATGGTGCGATTAGTATTAAGTGTGCACTTAAGTGCATCGCTTGAACGCCTGAGGCAAACCATTAACAGAACACACACACTAATGTTTCACCAGCTAATTGCCGTGACACTAAACCTATTCAAAGGGCGAATTCAGACACGCAAATGCAGAGTGTGCTGCTTTACGAAAGTTGCGAAACACAGCCTATGTGAGATATTTTAGAATATTTGGATATAAAATAAGTTCTAGAATCCTCCCTCCTGTCAGTATGTCCATTTAAACATGCTTGTCTGTCCCCTCTCTCTCTCTGCTCCTCTGTCCACCTTTCCTCTAGCCTGCCCGTCGTCGGTGTCTGTGGAGATCAGCGCGGATGGTGTCAACATGCTCCCGCTGTCCACACCGGTCATCACCAGCGGCCTGACCTACATCAAGATCCAGCTGGTGAAGGCGGAGGTGGCGTCGGCCGTGTGCCTGCGGCTACACCGGCCGCGGGACGCCAGTACCCTCGGCCTGTCCCAGATCAAGCTGCTCGGCCTCACCGCCTTCGGCAACACCTCCTCCGCCACGGTCAACAATCCCTTCCTGCCCTCCGAGGACCAGGTGTCCAAGACCAGGTACTGGGCCCTTCACTCAAGACACGCCAAGCAGACTGTGTGAAACGAGACTAGACTAGACTAGACGATGATCCTATCATTGTTATTTCCCATGAAACGGAGCGGATTGCTTCACTCATTACTTAAGTGTTTTCAATGTGCATTAAGTATTTGTAAAAGTAAACTGTCTTTGTTTAATACAAGATTCGGAGTAAAATGTTTATTGTCTGTCTCTTTGTCACTTTTGTCTTTTATCTGTATTTTGCCTCTAACTGCTATCTCTCACCCATCAAATAAAAATCTACCTGTCATTTAATGAATCTCTCGGCCCTCTCTTTCCCTCAGTATTGGCTGGCTGCGTCTGCTGCACCACTGCCTGACGCACGTGAGTGACCTGGAGGCTCTGATGGCCAGCGCAGCCGCCCCCACGGCCAACCTGCTGCAGACGTGCGCCGCGCTGCTCATGTCGCCCTACTGCGGCATGCACTCGCCCAACATCGAGGCCGTGCTGGTCAAGATCGGCCTGCAGTCCACTACCATCGGCCTCAAGCTCATCGACATCCTGCTGCGCAACTGCGCCGCCTCTGGCACAGACCCCAATAGTGAGCCTGCACACCTGCGCCTACACGAGCGCACACATACACAGGTGGACATGTATGCAACGTTCAATTACCAATGGAAACAAAGATGCACCCATAGTCTATGAACATAACAGCCGCAAGCCCGTTGTCAAGGCTAATTCGATCTTGTTAATGTGTTAACATGTTAATGGCCGGGGGCGCCAAACCCCGAGAATGAGAAAATGTTTGCATCCCCATTAGCGATTAGACTCCAGAAGCTTTAATTGTCCCAACAATGGGTAAGGGGCTAATGATACACAAACATGCGCACACCCATAGCTGTGTCACTGCGGTGATAAGCCGGCACTGCATGATTATGAATATAAATAAATGATAGTCCCCTTACAGACCAAAGCACCCATAACACCATGAAGAACAGAATTAAAAGCAAAGCACTAAACTGCTGTGTACTCATATATGCATCACACTAGCAGGTCTTTTGTTTTCCTTCGCTCTCGAGTCACTGTCCATAACCTGCGTGATGTGAGCGCCCGAACGCCGCTCTTTATTGGCTCTTAGTCAATGAGTCATGAAATCTGTTGCTCTGAAGCAATTACCAGGGCTAATTTCCACTCTTCAGAGCATCTGTCTGAGGCCTAATAACCTGCTCAAGTGAACGTGTTAATGTGAAATGTGTGGCACTGTGCGTGGGGCTCTGGGCATCATTACACAGTACACTTGCTATGTGGTGTTTTTTTTCCTCCTTTTTCCGGAGAGCCTCAGTGTCAGGTCACTGGGTTCCTGCTGAGTGTCTGGAGTCCTTTGTTATTCGGAGTGTAATTGTGCTGTGCTGTGCCGTGTCTGCCACAGATCTGAACAGCCCCCTGCTCTTTGGGAGGCTCAACGGCCTCTCATCCGACTCCACCATCGACATCCTCTACCAGCTGGGTACCACCCAGGACCCTGGCACCAAAGACAGGTTTGGACCTCCACGTTTCACTAGAAATGCTTTGCATTAATCACTTTCTCTGTCGAGAATCTAATTTGTGAAAAAGGGCTTTTCTAATGGGTTTGCCATTAGAACTGTGTAGTTTAGCTGAGAACTATACACATGCAACAGTTTCCATAATTTAATATCAAATGTATGACCAAGTTCAGAAAGAAGGGCAACACAATTAAGTGTGACAAAGCCCATAGCATTGAACGAAAGGTAGAATAAGGACAAAAGCCCATCATGTACAAACCCAAACATTTGTATTAATTGGCTCAGTGTGTCTGAGAAAAGCCATCGCCGGAGATGCTCTCAGATAGCCCCCGAATTCTTCAATTTATGGGGTATTTGGGATGCAGGTTTTCGCTGCTGATGGTTGTTTCTTAGCTCATCTCATCCAGCACGGCTCACTTCTGGGAATAGCATCCCCGTCAGCGAGTTGTGTCCAATGAAATGGCATGAGACAGGCTTTCAGTCAGATGAAATCAGCTGATACACAAGGGTTACACCAGGTAACCTGACGTATCCCCCTGAAGCCACCAAAACCAAAGTTTTAGAATAATCAATCATTTAATCAACATGGACCGGCTCAAAAACATAGTTCCTTTGGGACATGCTCTATGGGTGTCTGATAGCTTTACATTTTAATGAAATTGTAAGCTTTATATTTCATGGAATTGTAAGTTGTGATTTAACACTAGAAGACATGCCCTGCTATATCAACTTCAGCCACACAAACGTCAAGCAAAACAACCTCTTCCAATGTGATTGTTGACATACTTGGACTTGGTTTCTTCCGTCTGCAGGGTTCAGGCGTTGCTGCAGTGGGTGCACGACTCCGCCCGCGTGGCGGCCATGAAGAGAAGCGCTCCGCTGGGCTACATGGGCCCGAGCGCCTCCTCGCCCCGCGAGTACGGCCTGCTCATGCCCTCGCCCTCACACCTCCACTGCGTGGCGGCCATCTTGTGGCACAGCTACGAGCTGCCGGTGGACTACGACCTGCCTGCGCTGCTCAACCGCGAGCTCTTTGAGTGAGTAGAGCCCCACACTCCTGTCACTCATGACCCCGATACAGGTGCAATTGAGCCACACACTCCTGTCACTCATGCCCCCGGTACAGGTGCAATTGAGCCACACACTCCTGTCACTCATGCCCCCGATACAGGTGCAATTGAAAACATTGGAATGTCATGGAAAAGTCTGTTTTTCATATTTTCCAAAAGTGAAGATTTCATATACACTCTAGATTCATTGGACTTAAAGTGAAATATGTATTAAATATAAAGTAGTGTTTTGTTCTAATCTTTGATTATTTGATTATTTACAGCTCATGGAAATAAGTCCACTATCTCAAAATGTTAGATTAAAGAATTTATAAAATTGAAATGTCGACCTGAGAAAAGCTCTAATCAGCTGTTAATTAACTCAAAACACCAGCATTTATTTTGTTGGTTTCCTGAGCCTTTAATCTCTGTCTGGGCAGAGTAATTAAACAGATATATCTCTATATAACATTTAGACTGATATTTGGTTAGTCTCTCATTCAAGAATCCATTAGCTATTTGAGTGAATACAGCAACATACAGGCACTCAATCATGCTCTGGCAGTCATGCCAACACACACACTTTTACTGGTGTAGTCTTTCATTCATACTGTAGGTCCTTACGTGCACACAAGTGCTAATGCACATTCATTGAATTGAGTAGTGACACATCCTTATTCATGCCTAAGACACTCTTTGTTCTTCTTCTACTCTCCCCCTCTAGAAGTGTCAAGGAGTGTTAAAGTGTTGTCCCTACGCTGCTTTTCAAACACTCTAATAGTAAGCTTAGGGGCAACCTCATTCAATTTCCTTTTCTTCCACAAGCAGGCCAAAATTGTGTATTCACATTCCCCTGTGGCAAGCCTTTCAGTGTATATATAATGCCACCTCCCCTGTGTGTGTGTGTGTACACGTGTTTGTTTCTGGTCATGTGGAGACCACTCTCCCTCTCCGAATCTGCTCCCTTGCTGTGGTTTATTCATGCATGCTTTATTTGTCTGACATGAATACTTCATTCCTCCAGAACAGAATAAACTACTCCACTCTAAAATGATTTCCCTTTAAAAGCGTTTGCACCTGTGCACTCTGTGTCCCCTTGCAAGTACACACACAATCACAGGAATCTGTTCACTTACCTGGTCATGCTTTTGGGATTGGGGGTATCAGGACACAGGTTTTAACATATAAGGGAGATTCAGAATGTTAGGGCTGCGCGTTGGAGTTTGTATTCTGTGACAACAAAATGGGACTTTCATGTTCATTTTTATGTTTATGGTTGTTATCAGATGTTTTTTTCCCAAAAGTGACTTAAAATGACATCAATACACATTACATTAACATTAGAATTAACAGTTCAAAGTAAAGCCATAGCCTAAATAAAAAAAATAAAACCGTATTAGTAGACTAAATAAAAAAGACCAAAATGATGACAGTAACCATAAATATATACTACCACCACAACTCTGTAAGAGTGAATTACTACAAGCTAGCTACGAGGTAAACAGTGTTTGTAATGTAGCACTCACATCATCCCTCATTCTTCTCCTTATTTCCTCTTCTCCTCCATCCCCTTGTTTGTGCAGGCTGTTGTATAACTGGTCCATGTCGCTGGCCTGTAACATGGTTCTGAAGAAGGCGGTGGACAGCCTGCTGTGCTCCATGTGCCACATTCACCCCAGCTACTTCTCTCTGCTCATGTCCTGGATGGGCATTGTGCCCACGCCGGCCGCCCAGTCGCAGTCCCAGTCGCGCCACCGCCTCTCCCTCACCGACGACGGCAAGAAGCAGCACGACGCGGCGGCCGCCGCCACCAGCTCGGCGTCCGGCGGCGGGGGCCTGACGGACGACTCCAAGCACGCCCGCTCCCCGCCCGCCCTGTCCGAGTCGCAGCTGGCCACCCTGGCGGCCGCGTCCCAGTCGCCGGGCGCCATCCAGCAGCTGCTGGACTCGGGTCTGCCCTCGCTCCTGGTGCGCAGCCTGGCCGGCCTCTGCTGCAACCTGCTGGCCAGCGCCGACCTCCCCTTGCCTGGCTCCGCCTCGTCCGCTGCCGCGGCAGCCGCCTCGTCCTCCTCTTCACCGTCCGAGCGACGGCATCAGCATCACTACCACCACAGCTATCACAACCTCCCCTCCACCTCCTCATCCTCCTCCTCCTCCTCCTCCTCATCCTCATCATCATCGCCGCCGCCGGTGAGCCGTGCCACGCTCTCCCCGGAGCTGGCGGCGCCAGTGCTGCGCTTCCTGACGGAAGTGGGCAACAGCCACGCCATGAAGGACTGGCTAGGCGGCCCAGAGGTCAACCCGCTGTGGACAGCGCTGCTCTTCCTGCTGTGCCACTCCAGCGCCAGTGCTGGAACCAGCAGCACCACCAGCAACAACACCAACAATGGCAGCAGCAGCAGTAACGGCCAGGCAACATGTGGGGCGTCGGCATCAGCAGCCGGGGGGTCCACAGCCGGTCCCTCTTCATCATTATCGTCCCCCTCTTCCTCTGCCGGACCCTCTGTCCCCCCTCCCTCCTCCCCAGTGCAGGCCTCCGGCTCACGGTACTCTCTGGGCACGAGTGGCCGGGCAGGTGGACTCACCACTCAGCAGCGGACCAGCATCGAGAACGCCACAGTGGCCTTCTTCCTGCAGTGCATTTCCTGCCACCCCAACAACCAGCGCCTCATGGCACAGGTAGGGCCCAAGTACTAGTGCGTCTGCATGCAGTGCGTCTGTATAGAAGACGTGCATTTTTCTGTGTTTGTTGTGTGGGAGACAGAGACAGAGAGGCAAGGGGAAAGTCTTTAGCCTTATTTTTGAAGTTGCCATGTCCAAACAACCAACCATAGGGTTTCTGATCCATGTGCCTCAAGCTGATGATACATGGGGCAACTTTTTGAGCAGTGTTGCTGGACACTGTTCCTCGTTCTGGCATGTTCCCATTAATAGTGGGCAACAATTTCTTTTCTGGAGAACTTTAATCATCTGTAGGCAAATCGTCATGGTCATCCGAACAGAATAAATGAAACTAGTTATGTGGTTGCCCAGCAACATTGTTAAGTTGCCCCATGTGTCATTTGCTTTAGTATATATCCAGATGATGCATCAAAGAGTCCAGTGGTCTAATGTTAGGCTTATTTGAATGTATTATGGTGTGACCTATGACTTAGGATGGCATCTCTCTGTCTGTCTGTTCCCCGTGCAGGTCCTGTGTGAGCTTTTCCAGTCGGCTCCTCAGCGCGGGAACGTGCCCATCTCTGGCAACATCTCGGGCTTCATCCGCAGGCTCTTCCTGCAGCTCATGCTGGAGGACGAGAAGGTCACAGTCTTCCTGCAGTCGCCCTGTCCGGTGAGGCAACACACACACACACACACACACACACACACACACACACATTCTTACCCCACCCGCCCCCCAAAATCTCAACATTATAACTCAGTTCTCAGGTCGTTTACAAACAATCTCCCAAAGAATCATGTCTTCAACATTCAGCCGATTCAGTGGTCCACAGATCTGATAAGTAGTCTAAAATTTGGGGCGGAAACCATTGTTAGACTGTATTCAACCTGACACATACAATGTATGACACTCATAATATCAAAATACCTGCCCACAGTAGTTCTAGTTATCTCTTTTGGTCTGGCCTCTGTAGTATTCCCAGGTGGCCACAAGGGGCCAGACACGTATTGTGAACGGTCAGAGACTAATGTCACTCTGAAGTTGTTGCTCAGAAGATGGGTTTCCATCTCCATGTTAAACTCCTGCTCTCCCATTCAGACTAATGTCTTATGAATGAGCTGCTCCATTAATGTGTCTATGATGTGTCTGGACCAGACGGTAGCCGTCTGTTAGCCTGGCATTCATGCCCTCCGTGCCCCCTCCCCCCGACCCTTTGCCATTCCTAAGACGCATAGTGACAGCACGAATGGGTACGGGTCACCGATCGGCGAGAGGGCCAGAGAGTGATCGCTCTGCCTAGGCATGCCAGGAGGAACTGTGCCAGCGGGCAAATCGGCGGGCATCATCGATCACTTAATTTCATCGATTACAAGCGGTCTGTGCAGTTTAGCAGTGCACTCCAGCGGAGGCCTGGCATGCGAGAGCGCCGCTCGGCTTCATTATCAGAGGTGGGCGCCATGGTGCTGAATCGATGTGAATCTTTACCTCCTGAAGGGTTGACACTCTGAAGCAGTGTGTGTCCGAATGACACATTTCACCCTCACAGTCGCGTGGCAGCACTGATGTCCTAAATGTATTTAGTTTTATCGTTCAGTCATTTTTAACCCTTAAAGGTGTACCGTCACACCGGTGTGAAGGGAATATTGGAAAAAAAACGTTTTAAAGAATATCTGGGTTCACTGAATTTAACGTAGAATTTTAGAACCTTCAATTGTTGCGGAATGGAATCTTAGTGGAAATGAAGCAATGAGAACTGTGACCATTTTTTGGTTGCTTTTTCATTTTTTGAGATAAAATGGATTTTTTTATTAAACCTGAAATTCAAGTAGTTTCACTGGAAAATGACATGTCAATAACGACTTTCGCCACTAGGGCGCGGCCATGTTTTAAAGGAACCATATGTAAGAAATGTATTTCAATTAATCATAAAATGGCCCTGATATGTCACTAGACATTAAGAAATCATGTTCATTTCAAATACTTATATCACTGACAACAGTAGTCCGGCCAGGATATTGTCATTTAAAAAGTGAAGTTGCAGCCCTCAACTGATGTTGATGTTGTGTTTTGTCATGTCATGTTGTGTTTTGGCCTGATGCGCCACCCTCTACCTATCTACAAATCACGAAGTCAGTAGTGTTTCGGCCATCCGGGTTGGCAACCTTGAGTCAGGGGGGAGGGGATACACCGCTGTACAGTAATTTGAAAGTGATTGCAGTACCAGTTTTGGCCACAATCTTATATATGGTTCCTTTAAAAATGCAGGCGCTACGTCATCAGAATGGTTAGCGATTGTTTGTGGATGTTTTAGCCATTAGAGGACGTTCACTTTATTTCAATATGCCTACACAAATTCTGTTGATGTTTGTTTTTGTGTTTGTACAAGAATAACGGCCGCTGTAATGTAGCCTGTAGGCCTAATCAGACAGTACTTTATTAGATTAAACTTCCTGATCAGTCGCAATAAGGTTTTTGAATGTTCTCGCACAACTTGTGGATTACCGCGACCTGAAAATGCAGTTGCATCGTTGATGAATTGGTGAGTAAACTCGGGGGAGCGAACTTCTAAATTGTGAGTTACGGCTTCTACACACAGTTGCATTCCGTCAACGCATGCCAGTGGGTGTTCCCAACGGTAGCTATGCAAATGACTTGAAGTATAACCGTAATTTGATTGGTTGGTGCCATCCGTCGATTGGCTTGATTGGCCGGTGCCGTAGGTCGGTGCAGCAACAGCTGCACTTCTCAACGCGAGCGACGGGAGAAACGTGACGCAACGGACCCACAATTCAGTTCATTTAAATATTTAACTAGTGCTATAGACATCGGTTTTATTGGACTGCTTCATTTCCACTTTAAGGGTTAAACCCTTCCTGTTCTATTTTTGCATCTCAGTTTTTGTGTACTGTAGAGCGAACATAGCACACTACAGAATGGACACTTTCTGTTGTACCAACAGGGGAACGTAAGCATAGGATGGTAGGGGATTGATAACACCAGGAAGAAGAGATTGATGAGGGGCTGACATATTAGGGGTATTAGACATGAGAGGTATTGTACTAATAAGAAAGAGAATGGATTCTGTTCAGTTTTGTGCTGTTGCTTTAAGATGACTCCTATAACTTACACTATTACTGTACATGATGACAGGACATTTAGCCCTGTTTTCTAGTGGCCCATCTCCCCATAACACGTAATTTCTCTCCCTCTCTCCAGCTGTATAAGGGACGCATTAATGCCACCAGTCATGTGATCCAGCACCCCATGTATGGGGCAGGGCACAAGTACCGCACCCTTCACTTGCCCATCTCCACCACCCTGGCCGACGTCCTAGA
>NW_027468620.1:14065998-14093498 GCF_046254945.1 Alosa pseudoharengus | reverse complement strand
ACTTCCCCACTCGTGTCTTTTGTATATTAGCCGCCCGTGCTGCGCAGGCAACCTCAAGAACGTGCCGCCTCACCCCCGGACCCATATTATGTCGGAGCGTGCCTGTCTGCTAAAGTGGGGGTCCTGTTGAGAAATGCCGTAGACTGCTGCGGCAATCTCCTTGTAATCTGACATTGAAACCGCAGGGCCGGCGTATAGGTCATGCCCACAACTGCCCCCAGTGTGAATCTGTCTCGTTATCCCTCTCTCCCTCATTTGCCCTTCCCCATCCCCCCCTCACTCTCACACACTCTCCTTGCCTCGCCATGGTTCTTTTTTCTTTTTTTTCATGCTTGCTTATCCTTCTTCCCTCTTCCCTTCTTCTCTCCTCCTGCTTTTTTTTTTTTCTCTCTCACTTTTGTTTTCTGCTGAGTTCTTTGTTCTTTTTAAATCCGTCCTCGCTGCATGCAGTGTGCACCCCCCTCTATTTGTTGTGCGTTTGTTTATCCTACAGTGCAAACAGATAGTTACGCTTGGTGTCACAACAACAACGAACCCCATGTCTGTGTGTGTAAGTGGGTGTCGGTGTCTGTGTGTGTAAGTGTGTGTCTGTGTCTCTGTGTGTGTGTGTGTGTGTGTGTGTGTGTGTCCGCACACGTGCGCGTGCATGTGTGTGTGTTTGTGTTGGAGTGTGACGCCAGAGCCCAAGAACCCGTAGGTTCTGTGCACTCTCCCGTGGGTGATTGGCAGTCACCGCAGTGACCAGCAGCAGAGAACAAGGGAGGGAGATCACAGGCAGCCCTCAACCCCCACCCCCCCGCTTTGAGAGGCTCAGCAAGAGACTCCTCCTGTCACTGATCTAAACCACCCAGAACAGCATCAGCCTGCTTGCCTCTCAGGCTAGTGTCTCACAGATTTCCAAAAACAGGGTTTGTCACTGGCTACAAGCATGTGTATAGATATGCAAACTGAATGAATTTTCTTAGAATGATTCATTCAAAACTTTTTTTCAGTCCATAAGCTATTCCGTTAAAGCTCCCTTGAAATGATTATTGCATGATCAAGCAAGCGAAAGCGATCAAGCAAGTTAAATGCGTTTCAGATAGCACTATCTCTGTTTCCACTCCCATATGATTAGTGCGTAAGTGGCTTTCTAGCCACTCTGTTTCTTTTTCACTCACCATAGACCTGTGTGCTCTTTACCTTGGAAGCTTAGTTCTGTGGACATCCACAGTTTACCCTCAGGGGCACTCGTCCATGTATTGCCCCTCTAGTTTTCCACCAGAGGAGACTAAGAGGATGTTAAGTCCAACATGGACCTCAGGGACCCTTTCCAATCAGGCAAAGGAAGAGTAGGAGAGAAAGAGAGGGAAAGAGAGAGAGGGAAGGGAATGTATACGGCATAATAATGGACACCAAATGTATACGAGTGAAAGGAAAGTAATCTTCGTTGGCAGGGAATCTGACGTAAGGTCCCACCTGCACAAGCCATTTTCAACCTCGCACCACTAACCTTTAGGACCCTATTGAGGTTGAGGTAGATGAGGAGCTCCTTTAAAAGCTCTGGTAAAATCGACTGAGCCTTTTAGCGGCAGAATGCCCCCCCCCAAACACCCACCCACCCTCTGCGTGACACCAACCCTCTCATGTCTTGAGAGAGAAGTGTGGATGGTAGCAGGCTAAAAGATGCGTGGCGCTCGGGGAACGGCAGAGCTCTTAAGCAAGACGACTCCATGTTCATTTCTTTATAGAAACAGGGTTGGGTCACTCCTGCCAACTCCCTGGGCTACTTTTGAGTCTGTAGCCTTCGGGGATTTATTCCTGCAAGGCTGGTTGGTTACTGTAGTTCTCTCCATGGCAGACCAGCGTGTGGAACTTGATTGCTAACGTAATCCGCTGCAACACTCTCTGATGTGGACGTTGCATGTCCAAGTCTTAGTTTCTCCTGGGATCTGTTGATGGTTATAGGAGATAAGCAAGCGTCTTTGTGTATGCGTGTGTGTGTGTGTGTGTGTGTGTGTGTTTGTGTGTTTGTGAAGGCAGAGTCTTGAAAGGGGCGCTCCGCACCTGCAGAAGAAAAATCTCTTCAGTACTCTGTGGAAGACGTGCTAACTCCTCTCTGATGCGGCTGACGACTGAAGTACCACCACAACTCGCGCTCAGGGGCTGCTTAGATATTCTCTGTGTGGTCTGTTTTTCTTTGCAGAGGAACACACACACACACACACACACACACACACACACACACACACACACACACACACACACACACACACACACACACAGTCACACTCTCCTTCACTCTCTGCTTTGTGGCACTGTCTCATTCCCTGCCTCACTAATGGACTCACTCTCTGACTTTGTCTTTCTTCCTCGGCATAATTGAATCTGAAGGTCCAGACGGAGCATTGCTGTTATATACCTTATTAGTCAGAATTCACTACTATTTAAAAGCACAGTGAATCTAAGCAGGAGAGCTGCATTGAATAATTCATCCACTTTCTCTTGGAGGAGATTTTTTTTCTACCTTGTTTTTGTTGTTTGTGTGTGTATGTGTGTGTATGTTATGTGTGTGTGTGTGTTTTTGTACAACACCTGGTTCATGTGACCTTAAAAACAACTAGGCACAGAAAAGTAGAAAAACAGAAAATCGGTTCATCTTCCTGGTCACCCTGGTACTCCCCCTTCCCCTCCTGTTTGATTCAGTCAGGTTGATTTAGCAGAGGGAGAGAGAAGGAGGACTGAAGGGGTTCAGACTTATCCTCCACTGCCCCAGTATCTTCCAGTCGCTCTCTCTTTCTTCTAGATCTTTCTGTCTTTCTATAGGCGGTGTCTTTGTGTCCTCAAGGTACCACTCGCTGACACTAAGCACGTCCCGATTTTTAAGTGCCACCAAGCCCCCCCCCCCCCCCCCCCCCATCACATAAACCTTTGGAAAGACTGTGCTGCAGCTTTCTTAGAAGACTCTACCTCTTCCTCCTTGCCCCCCTCTCCCTCCTCCTCCATGATTGCTTTCTCTGTGTGGTGGCGTCTTTTGTGAAAGCCATTGCACAGCTCATCAGAGGCTTGTTTGTTTCAGCACCTGGGTTTGACTGAATTATCCTCACAACAAAGTTTTGGTACCATTGTTAGTTTGTTTTATGTGCATCTCTTTATTGCCCTTCTGAAGTTTGTGTTTTATTCTTCCCCTTCCCCTCTTCTGATCTTCCTTCCTTCCTTCCTTCCTTTCTCTCTCTCTCTCTCTCTCCCCCTCTCTCTCTTCCTCAACCTCTTTGTCATTATGTAACTCCATCTTCATTTTCACATCATTCTTTCATTCCTTATTCTCTCTCTTTTTCTCTCTCGCTCGCTTTCTCCTACCCTCTCCAGAACACAGTGAGATGCTGAGCAGCTGTCCCGAGGACGAGCCCATGACTCCAGGCGAGGAGTGTCTGGACGCGGCCATCGACGAGTCCCTGCTGGAGACCAACCCCATCCAGTCCCCCCTGCAGGTGTTCGCCGGCATGGGCGGCCTGGCCCTGATCGCCGAGAGGTTGCCCATGCTCTACCCCGACGTCATCCAGCAGGTACGACCACCTGCCCACCTGCCGCGGCAGGACAGAGGGTGCAAACTGGCTCGAGCCAAAAAGGTCAAACTTAGATGGTGCAGTCTGTCATAGAGGTCGTTCCTCTGATTGGGTTGTGTGTGGTTGGGAGTTTGCTGACACTGCTGCTGTCTGGACCAACCGAGTTGATGCAGACTACATGGGAAGCAGCCAGAACCTGCATGAGTGATGGGGCATCCTTATGCTAGAGTGACTAGGAACACACACACACACACACACACACACACTTAAACTTGCTTATCGCCAAATAGCATTGCATCTAAATCCTCCGGCATCTCCTCCAGCTCCGGCGTCAGCAGTGCCTGTCAGCGCCTCAGCCCAGTTCCCTCAATCAGCGCCGCCGCCCTTAGCCTCGCTCATCAGCAGCTTCCCCCCCAGCCATTATCCTCATCCCTAACACACACACACACACACAGATACACCAGTCTGCCCCGCCAGCAGCCCTCTCTCAGCTACCCATCATACCCCAGCATTGCTTGAGCTTTGCTGTTTAGTCGTAACGATCTAGTATCTCACAGAAAAAGATTGTAAGCCGGACATTTTAGGGTGCAGACATCGGTCTCCTCACCTGATAGAGCTCTGCAGATGTAGGCGAGTGTCTGCGGCTAGGTTGCGCCTCTCTTTCTTTCTCTCTCTCTCTCTCTCTCTCTCTCTCTCTCTCTCTCTCTCCCCCTCTCCCTCCGGCTGTGCCTTTTGTGCTGGAGCTAAATGAAAGCCTTGAGATGTACAGCATGTAGGAGCGGCAAGGGCCCAGAGTCGGAGAGCCAGGTGGTGAATTTAGAATGCGGCTTTAGTTTGTCAGCTGCTTTGTCCGCCTTATCCCCCTCGCTCTCCCCTCACTCATATCCTGTCTGTTTCAGCAGGTTTGAATTATTCAGCCATTTTGGTCAGTATTGCATTATATAACTCCCCTCCATGGTAGACTGACCTGCTTATGTTATCCAGGTTTGATAAATAATTGAGGGAGCCTATTCAGTGTATGATCAAAAGTTCTTTTGTGAATTTTTGAAGGGTGTCTGCATTTAGGAGGGGAAAAAAAATACCCCCTAGAGCTTGCCGTCATCCGTTTTTTAAAAGTGGCTTACTTCAGGTCCAAATGTTTATTACCTCATGTTGTATAGCCTGAAGTTGGATGCACAACTCCCTCCCACCCTGCCGTGTTTTCATGTGTGCACCAGTGCCCTTCCTCCCCAGCTGTAATGACCCCAGTGTACGCGAACATACAGTCTCCAACAACCTCTTTGATATTGACCTCCCGCATCACACTGACATCTCTAGACTCAGCACATCGTGTTCTGCCTGTCGGACAACACCTGACCTCTACCATTCTCCATCCTCTCTTCTGTTTTTCCCCTCTCACTCTGCTCATCCCTCCTCTTCTCTTTGATGTCTCTGTCTCTCTGTCATCACTCCTTTTCCTCTTAATACCCCCCCTTTTCTGTCTGTTCTGTCCGTTGTTCTTTTGCCCTTGTGTTCTTGTTTCCATTGTTCTCTTTCCTTCTCTCTCCTGTCCTCTTCTTCACCCATCTCCCATGCTATGTGTCTGTCTCTGTCTGTCAATATGACCGCCTCACTCTCTTTCCCTCCATGCTCCTTTATTCCTCCCTTCTCTCTCTCTCTCTCTCTCTCTCTCTCTCTCTCTCGCTCTCTCTCTTTCTCTCTCTCTCTCTTTCTCTCTCTCTCTCTCTCTCTCTCTCATACTCTGTAGGTGAGCGCCCCAGTGGTGGCCTCCAGCACCCAGGAGAAGCCCAAGGACAGCGACCAGTTTGAGTGGGTGACCATCGAGCAGTCGGGCGAGCTGGTCTACGAGGCGCCCGAGACCATCGCCGCCGAGCCGCCGCCCATCAAGTCGCCGGTGCAGACCATGTCGCCCATCCCAGCCCACTCGCTGGCCGCTTTCGGCCTCTTCCTGCGCCTGCCTGGCTACGCCGAGGTGCTGCTCAAGGAGCGCAAGCACGCCCAGTGCCTGCTGCGCCTCGTGCTGGGAGTGACGGACGACGGAGAGGGCAGTAAGTACCACCAGTCTGCCGTCTCCATAGCGATGCGGCTGCTGTACCTCTAGACTCACAGTGCTGCCGATGAATATCTAAATGAACAGTGAACAGAATGTGAAGGCCCACGACTGTACGCAAATGCAATGCCTTGAAACCGAGAGAGGCTTGGTTTTATTTGAAAAGCACTGTCTATATTTATTATTTCTGCACAGTTGAACATTTCAACTGGAGATCCTCTGGCAACAGATTGAAAGGGTCTATAAAGTAGGAGTTTCCCTTCAGTGTCATGTTGGCCCAGAGAAGCAGTGGTTCTGGAGTCTTGTTATTTTGGAGAGGGGAGGAAAGCCTTTTAGATCTCAGGGCCACGTTATCTGTCTGAGTACGTGTGTGCAGGAAAATCAATGGCCATCCCAGCGCCGGGTCATTCACTTCCTCAAGTGCCCAAACTCCACTTGACAGACAGCTGATTGATCGGGTTTGGCTGGCGCGGCCGATCAATGCGTCTGCTCCATCGACTGATGAAAAACTTAGCCGGCCAGTGATATAATGTAGCTGACTTCTCTGTCCATTGACTGCAATTGTAGTTGGGCACAGTCAATTAGGAGCCTAGGTGCGCACACCTGGCAAGACCTATGGTTCACGAGGCACAAAGGATCCAGGGATCATGGAAAATGGATACAAGGAAGACTTCCTGTAACATGTGGACAAAGTTCCGCCCTTTCATAGATCAGAACTCTGACTAGATCTGACGTGTGTGCGTGTGTGCGCGTGTGTGTGTGCGTCCCCCAGGCAGGGCTGTTTTTCCCCTTGTTGTCCCCAGTCCTTGAGAGAACAGCGGGAGCCTGTGATTGATGGATAGTGTTTTGCCAGAGCCAGCTTGTGTTATGACACCAGTCACACAGCCTAAACATGATCAGCCTGCCAAATTAAGTTGTCCTCAGTCCCTGGCCAACATGTGGGGATGTGTGTGTGTGTGTGTGTGCGCGCGCGTATGCGTATGTGCACGTATGTGTGGCTGTCCATTTGTGTCCCCGGCTGCTGTGACTTAGTTTGCCTTCATCTCCTCTCAGGGAAGACATAGCGTTTGATCAGTTGATGAGATCATCTTTCTCCATACCCTTGTAATTTTCTCCAGAGGATGGAGGATATCTCGCGTCTAGCCGTTGATTAGACGTTTATTGTTCTTGTAAATACACTCTGTCTCTTTCTCTCACGCACACACACACATGCACACACACACGCGCGCGCGCGCACACACACACACACACACACACACACACACAGTTAAACAAGTCTTATAACTTTTGGCTACAAAATCAAGATTGAGGACACACAACGCAAGGTCCTCCCGACATCATTACGATGCACTCAGACAACCCAACCAGCAACACATCCAACATCAGACCAATCACTCAAAGACACTTCAAATGCATCGTCTCTCGCGAGTTACTTAATGCCGCTGATTGCACATAGACTTTGAAAAATGCCTTTGGTTAAGAATCTAAATATTCTTTGCCTTATCCTGAAAGAAGAATGACCCACTGATAAACTTGCTTTTGAGTGTTACACGCTGCAGTTTGATTCTAACAACCCTCTGTGAACTCCCTTTACCAACAAAGGGCTCTCGTTGCAGAAAAAGTTCTCTCTGAAAGAAGTAATTTTGAAAGGAATCATGCCTCATTTTGTCTTTGATGCAGCATCTCTTTCTTGTGCAGTTACAGTACGCCCTAGGTGTGTGTTATTCCCCAGCTCTGCTCCTGATTTCAACACCTCTCTCTCAATTCAATTCAATTCAATTCAATTCAAATTCAAATATGACATTTTTGTATTGCCAAAGCAATTGTTACATACATGTACAGTATCAGAATCTAAGCAATTATACAGGTATATACAAGGGATAGGGGTACATGGACAAAGTGTAAAGAACATGTTTTTTTTTGTCTGTGTCTGAGTACAAAATATCGAGTTCGAGTTCTGAGTGACTCAACACAGGCAACAAACTTACAGACATACAATACATCAGGGCATATATATATAAAGTGGACTGCGTAGAAACTTCAAGTGTGGTATACAACATGAGGGGACTGTGTTGAATTTTTATTATGGGTTGGTTTTAATGTTACCTGGTTTCCTTTTTTGACTGTCAATAAAGGAACCTTAAAAGTTAAAGTCTCTCTCTCTCTCTCTTTCTCTCTCTCTCTCTTTCTCTCTCTCTCTCTTTCTCTCTCTCTCTCTCTCTAGGCCATATCCTGCAGTCTCCCTCAGCTAACGTGTTGCCCACGCTGCCCTTCCACGTGCTGCGCGCCCTCTTCAGCTCCACGCCGCTGACCACCGACGACGGGTTACTGCTGCGCCGCATGGCCCTGGAGATCGGCGCCATCCACCTCATCCTGGCCTGCCTGTCCGCCCTCAGCCACCACGCCCCGCGTGTGCCCAGCACCAATGGCAACCAGAACGAGGTGAGATACGCACGCATACACATACTCACCCACGCACTCACTCACGCACTCATGCACTCACGCACTCACGCACACATTCACTCACACACACACACACGGATACACACACACACACGCACACGCACACGCACACGCACACGCACACACGCACGTCCTGTCCCTCTCCCACCGTGCCTATTCCAAGCTCCAACAGCAGCCTGAGAGAGGACATACACACACACACACTCTCACTATGCACTCATAAAGACTGAGTGGAGTTGTTGAGAAAGAGAGAGAGAGAGAGAGGCATTTGGGCTTCTTCTCAGAGCCACACTCTCTCCTCCTCTCTGTGTGAATGAGGGCACCTCTCCAGACTTACACACACACAGACACATACACACCTCCAAAGCAAACTTAATTTCCTTCACCCAGACATCCACTCTGTCTAGACTTCACACAGGCTCTTTCCCCTTTGGGTCTAAGAGGTAGACACAGATGTCTGTGTGTGTGTGTGTCTGTGTATGTGTATGTCTGTGTATGTGTGTATTTTGCAGCATCTGAGCAGCAGAGGAAAAATTTGGAAAACAATAAAATAACCAAAAACCGAGCCCAGAGCTTTCCCAGGCTTAGATTAGTGCTGTGTTTCTGACCACATCCACTGCAGTAAAACCAGCAGGCAAAGCTGCCGCAGTGGGATGGAAGCTGCAAGCAGAATGGACGTTAATATACAAGTAACCTCAAGACACCGTCGTTTGGAGCACTCAGACCAGAAAATGCTTTGGTTTGGTTCTGTTCGAAAAGAAAGATGGGACACAGCACTGTGAAACATCTGCTTTAGGTGTTCATAAATGCATGGACAGTGAAGCACCAGTATTGATGGGACACCTTGGTACACTGTGTGTATGGAGCATGAGTGAGGTTGTTTTGGTGTGACTTCTCTGATGAGATGTCCGTGAGGGGGGCAATCGTGGCCTACTGGTTAGGGCTTCAGGCTTGCCGGTTCGATCCCCGACCAGTAGGAACGGCTGAAGTGGCCTTGAGCAAGGCACCTAACCCCTCACTGCTCCCCGAGCGCCGCTGCAGCAAGGCAGCTCACTGCTCCGGCTTTGTGTGTGCTTCACCTCACCTGTGTGTTCACTAATTCACGGATGGGATAAATGCAGAGACCAAATTCCTTGTATACGCAAGTATACTTGGCTGAGAAACCTGATTTACATGAGTTTTGAGTGTCTCTGACTGACCTGGGGTGCATTTCCCAAAACCATAGTTGCTAACCTGTTGTAATCGGTTGGCAATGGGAAATTGCATTGCAACCAACAAATTTAGTTAGCAACTAAGGAAACGCACCCCTGGCTTGTGGCTATGCCTTCACATACTGTACGCCTGCTTGACTAGTGCCCTGTGTGTTCCCCCTCTCTGACCTGGGGCTGGTCAGGAGGACTGAGGACCAACCTCCTTTTGACCTCACGCTGAGTAAAACTGAGGTGGCTTGAATGAGGACTGATTTGAAGACTTGCTGCCCTACTGCGTCTGAAAAAAGTGGAGTGATTTTACTGTCCAAAAATACTTTGCACAGACACTTACAGACAGATGCACCTGAATAGCTGAGTGCATTAGTATTGTTATCTTAAATGGAGGTGATGAATATGTTGATTTGATTTCCCCATTTCACCAAAGCAGTTCCTGGCACTCACTCCAAGCCTTCTCTTGTGACAGACAGAAAGCCACAAAATTGGATTTTGGACACAATTTCCCTGTTCTTTTTATTTTTTTCACCCCCTTTTAAGTTGTTTTGTGGGGATTTATGGCGTTTCCAGGCGCAAGGACTGCTCCTTGGGCAGATGCCTTGAGCAGCGGCCAGGACCTTGTCACCGTGGTAATGGTCGTCCTTGGGGTGGCCGGACGGGCGGGTAGCCATTACTATGGGCTCGCCAGTCGGCCAGTTGGAGATAAGAGCGCAGTGGCAGTAGCTTGCGGCCAAGGCCCACACTCGCGTGTGCGTGTGTGTGCGTGTGTGTGTGTGTGTGTGCGCGCACGTGTGTGTGTGTGTGTGTGTGTGCGTGCGTGTGTGTGTGTGTGTGTGTGTGTGCGTGCGCACGTGTGTGTGTGTGTGTGTGCGGGCTTGTGTGTATGAAAGTGACCGGTGGTGATGCTGATTTATCAGCGCCAGCTCAGTGATCAGTCTTCGCCCACGCTATGCCGAGGGCAAAAGCCGTATCCGTGGTGCTGAGCGACCAACATACACACACGTGCGCACACATGCTCGCACGCACGGATACATACACATGCAGACAGACCTCTGTCTGAAATGACATTGGACCTCAGGGGAATGCCAAGCACAAGCTGTGTGTGTGTGTGTGTGTGTGTGTGTGTGTGTGTGTGTGTGTGTGTGTGTGTGCACTCATTTCAGTCACAGTCTGTATGTACAGGGTGTGAGCTGACCTCTACATTTAACCTGCTAGTGTGTGCTTTGCTTTTTTGTTTACTGTTCAGCATAGTGCAACTCTGGACGGACTTGTCCCTTTTTTGTTGCCTTTTCTTCGGCAGCATGTACACCTTGCGATAAAACACCATCACGTATTTCTCCTCTTCAAATGTTTGTCCATTGATAATTGTCGCTGTCACATTAGGTCTCTCAGCAGTAGTTTGCCCTCTAACTGATGGCATAAGCACAGACAGGAGTACCCCTTCCCTCCCAACTCAGAGAGATAGAGAGAGAGAGAGAGAGAGGAGAAAAGATGAAGAGAGGGGGAGAGGTCATTGAAGGGGTAACATGTCCTGTATTGGCGAGTGATGCAAGGGTTGGACTCGCTCCACTGTAGCCCAGGCTGACAGCTGCTTCCATGGGGGAATGCGTTTGGCGGCCGCACACACACACACACACACACACACACACACACACACACACACACACACACACACACACACCCAACCACCTTGCACCCTGACCTCTGCCGGTAGGCACGGCTGTCAACGTTTCCACGGAGACCGGGCATTCTTGGACTGTGTGTGTCCACGCGGCGTGCTCGCCCGTCGATTTCAGGCTCACGCAGAACGTCAAGGCGGGTGAGTGTCAAAGTTGACGCATCAGTGGACGTGACGTGACCTGCTCGTACGTGAAGACGACAGCACCCTCGTGCCCACTCACATTCCTAATGCAACTCCTTTTTATAGGAGGGTCCTTGGATGCAATATGACGTGTGTGTGTGTGTGTGTGTGTGTGTGTGTGTGTACACTTCAAACAAGCTTCTGGTTTAATGTGTGCTCTCCTCACCACCACAAGCTCATTCTCTGTCTCTGTGGGCTGTTTGGGTCGTCTGTGCTGGGTGCTTGGCACATCAACGCGCTCCCTAATAGGTTTACGGCAGACTGTCACAATATTTGTTCTTCACACACTGTATTTACCGTTTATTTGATCAGAGAGTTGCTCACTCTGCATTTGCTTGTCCAACAAACACCTTTTTGATGCTCCCACTCACAACATCAACTAATCTCTCACTCCAGAGGGTATGCTCTTCTAGACACACACACACACACACACACACACACACACACACACACACACACACACACACACAAATACTCAGTTTGATGGTGGCAGCACTTGGCAGCAGCTCTGTGTGTTTGTTATTTTAGGAGCAAGTAAATAACAAGTCACGCACTTTCCTTCTCTCCCCCCTCTTTGTCTTCCCTCTCTCTGTCTCTTCCTATCCATTTCTCTCACTCCTGACCCCTTGTCTACCCCTCCCTTCTCCCCCCCCCCCCCCCCCCCCCCTCTCTCTCTCTCTCTCTCTCTCTCTCTCTCTCTGTCTCTTCTATCCATTTCTCTCACTCCTGACCTCTTGTCTATCACTCTTCTTCTCTCTCTCTGTCTCCTCTACTCTCTCTCCCTCCCTCCCTCCCTCCCTCTCCTCCCCCTTTCCCTCCCTCCCTCTCCCCCCCTCTGTGTCCTGCGTTCAGCCGCAGGTGGTGTCGGGCCACGGCGGCGGCACCAGCGAGGAGCAGCAGCTGTACTGGGCCAAGGGCACGGGTTTCGGCACCGGCTCCACCGCCTCGGGCTGGGACGTGGAGCAGGCCCTCACCAAGCAGCGCCTGGAGGAGGAGCACGTCACCTGCCTACTGCAGGTGAGCGCCCTGCGTGTGCTTGTGTCTTTGTTAGTGTGTGTGTGTGTGTGTGTGTTTGTCTGTGAATATCGGTGTCAAGGATGGAGTGCGAGTGTATGGGTGACTGAATGTGTTTTTGTAGTGGCAGTAATAGTGGTGGTTGGTGTATGAGCCTGTTACTGATCCACTACAGATGGCCAGAGTAGGAAAGTTTTATGCTCTATTGTATTCATCACATTTGTTGTTATAGGTGCAGATGTATTTAAGACATGAGATAGATGGATAGGTGGATAGATAGATAAATGGATAGATAGATAGATAGATAGATAGATGGATGTATAGATAGATGTGTAGATAGATTTAGTCTATGTGTGCCTAAACTTCTGAGAAAGAATCAATCTCTACACCCAAGTTGTGTGCTTGTGTATGTGCGGTATACATGCCTCTATAAATCTACGCTTGAATGCATACGTTATGCAGGAGAGTGTTGTATGACAGTCACAGTAGCATGTGCCCTCTCTCTTTAGGTCAGTGTCACACTCATTCCTATTCTATGTGGCATTCCTATTCTATGTGGCAGTATCCTACTCACTGTGAGCAGGTGTGTGTGTGTGCTCGCACAGGTGTGGAGGATGATATTACTTACAGGCCATAAGGGGGCCAGCTGCCAAGTTCAGCCACGGGGCTGCAAGTCCAGACTGTATTTCTTTGCTAATTAATTCAAGTGGTGTTGTTGTGAGTTGACTGTGCGACACTGTGGTTGGTGCTAAATCAAACCTTGCTAAGTGGTATTGGATTCAAACCCATTCCTTTTGTGTGTGTGTGTGTGTGTGACCGTGTGACCCTCCGTAGGTTCTGGCCAGCTACATCAACCCAGCCGGCTGCCTGAATCACGGCGAGGCCCCCAGCAGTGAGAGCCGGGGCCACAACAGCGCCGCTCTCCCCTCGGTGCTGCAGGAGCTGCTCAGCCAGTCCTGCCTCATCCCCGCCATGTCCTCCTACCTGCGCAACGACTCCGGTGAGTCACACTGCACACCTGTGTGTGTGTGTGTGTGTTTGTGCGTGCGCGTGCGTGCGTGCTACTGTTCTGATTGTGATTGTTACTACTTGAGTCATCCCATTACAATTTGGTTGCTGTGTCTGTCCTGCAACTGTCCTGCTCTCTCTAGTAGTGTTTGTTGCCTCTGAAATGGTCAGATGGTCTCCTGGTGTGTGTGTGTGTGCACGCTGACTGCTCGTGTTGGAAGCGTTGGTAACTCAGTGACCCTGAGCTGGAGATGATGGCCAGGATTACTGACTATGGGATGCTGAAGCTGTTTCTGTTCACCATATTGGACTTTGGCTCTGGGTGAAGAGGCTCTTCACAATGCCAAAGCTTTATTCACAGTAGCCACTTAGCGGTGGTAAATGGACCCGTTTTGCAAGATGGCTGCGCAGAGCTGGCCTGTAGTGGCGGTCAAGCCTGTGTTTGACACCACTGAGTCAGGTTGCATAGTGTCCAGTTGAGGTATTGTTTCTTGTTGTGCAGCTGCCAAGCATGTTATGAAGGAGTTGTGAAATATCGCAATGAGTGGGAATGATTTGTGAGAAGATGTGACCCCGTCATACACCAGGTGGCGCTCTTAAGCCTGATCTAAAGGATTGCTCCTGTTTTCCACGACCGTATCTTTTCAATAAACTTGGAAGCCGTTTCAATTAGTCGCCTCCGTTCTTTCAGCATCCTCTCACTCCGCTTTTGTCTCCATAGCAGGCTGAAAGGCTCACACCCCCACCGCCACCATCACACACACATTCGTTAATTAAATTAGCTGTAACTTATGTCTCCGTTTGCTCGTAATTATTCTGGGTAGAAGTGGATTAAACAGTTATTATTTCTGTGACAGCAGACAGGCAGCCTGGGTGTGTGTGTGTGTGTGTGTGTGCGTGTTCCAGTTCCAGCACACAAAATGAGCTCCTCTTTATTGTGCACAAACACTTCACTGCAGTCAGCTAGCGCTGCACTTGTTTCTCTCTGGTAGCATGAAGGCATATCAAGTGTGTGTGTGGTTGTGTTTGTGTTTTGCCGCGTTGCGAAACTGCTTTTGGTGGAGAGGCTGAACATTTGGTTTGCGGAATATGAGCGTGCAGGTGTGTGATCTTTTTTTGTTAGCTCTTCAGTGTGTATGTGCGTTAGCGTGCGTTGGCTCACTCTGTAGTTGAGATGTTACTCAGGTCTGCCTAGATCAAACACCATACACACCACCATCTCCTCTGCTCCATGCGAGGCCTTTACTGTGTTGTGTGCAGTGGCGTAGCAAGCCCAGGTAATTAGCTGGGTGTTACACGCAAAGGCCCCCACTGTTGTAATTAATGACAGAACTGTGCTTCAGTGCTGAGCGTAATTTAGTGGTCATTAAAGTTGCGGCACCTTTTATTTTGGCACGGAGATCAATTTGGGGGTGTGAAGTTTTGTACCTCGTTCCAAGTTTGTGCGTTTACCTTGGCTGTGCGTGTGTGTTTTAGTTGATAGTGGCTTGCTGCTTGTGTCTGCCTTTATGCCTCTTTGCTTTGCTAATTAAATAAGCACAGATAAAGAGATGGCTATTGTAATTAGTCTGCGTTATCTGCTGGCCACCCATAACAGACCCTGCTGCGGTCTGTGGCCATGTGGAGGCCAGGCCTCTGTTCATTTATTGCACTTTTTTTTCTGTCTGACTTTCTCTGCTGCTTACTTGCCCGCCCTCTCAGACGCCTCTCACACACACATTATTTTAGCATTTTTTTTCTTCTTCTTTGTTTCTCCTGCACTGCTCTTTCCTCCTCTTCTCTGTTAGTTACTTTACTCCTCCCCTTCTCTCTTGTGGATGGCAAAGCTCTCCGATCCCACTCTCCCTTGCCAACGCGTCAACGCCAGGCCCGTGTAGCCGAGCCCAAAGTCACAGATTGATGCCCCCGGGCTCCCGATCTGTTGTTCAGATGCTTCCTAATGCCCTGTCTGAAGAATGGGTACTGCCACGGCTAGCTGATTCTATGGCTGGGGTGTCTAACTCCCCAAAACCATTAAGAAAAAACTAGCAGGTGTGTGTTTACATTATGTAGGCGTGTTGGCATATTTTGCTTGTTGGGGTGTGTATTTGTGGTGGTATTCTGGAATGGGTTGTTGGGACATGTGGATGGAAAGTTACCATGCCTCAGAGGGGCTTAACTCTTTTGTGGGTGTTAGAGAAAGAGAGGAGGAGAGTGAGAGAGAGAGAGAGAGAGAGAGAGAAACAGATGGGTAGAGGAAGGCAAAGTGCCAAGGGACACAGGAAGAGAGGGACATCCATTAAATTCCTCTGTGAAGTATAGCCTGTCCCTGGGTACCGACATGGACATGCTCCTGTATAGCCGCTCCATAACTATGACCCGAGCTTATTACTGTTAGTGTGGAGCAGCGTGTTATCTCCGCTCTCTCACAGAACTCTAAATGGCTGGGCCGTAATTGGATGGCTGTCATCTTGCCATGGTCTTTGGCGTTTTGATTGACAGCCTCTTGAGCGCTTATAGAGACTGTGTTGGTGCTGACCGCAACAAGGAGAAGAGAAGTGCTCACTTCCTCTTAGAGGATATGCATGTTTTATGTATGTGTGTGTGGGGGTGTGTGCACAAGTGTAATGCAGCTTTGTATAAGGAATGGCGTCTCATCGTGGCTATGAGATGTGACTGTGGTTCTCAGGTGATGATTCTTTGGCTTGCGTCTCATGTTTTGGCACTACTGACCCCAACCATTAGCCCACTCGTTGCCCAGTCGGATCTCCGTCCGCTGTCGTCCTTTCTTCTTCTGTTTTGTCCTCCTCCCTCTCTCTTATTTGCTGGTTGATTCGCGGCGTAGGCGGCGGAGGAGTAGCGTCCCATTTCTCCCCCTAATCTGGGAGCGGGCTGTTGGCCCGCGCCTTGTCGGGCATTAGTCATCAGCGTCTGGCCAATCCTTTTGGGATGCATTACAGCGCCGCCGAGCACTCCATCACGGGAACTTAAGCCATTAGTGAGAGGTAATGCCTTTTAATGTCACCGCCAAACTAATTTATTTTAATTGAAATTTTCATTTCTTTCTCTCTCTCTCTCTCTCCGCCTGCATCCTCCACATTCGTCCACCCACACACACACACACACACACACACACACACACACACACACACACACACACACACACACACACACACACACACACACAGTTCCTCCAGCATCGGTTCTTGCCACAACCATTGTGTGTGTGTGTGTGTGTGCGTGCGTGTGTGTGCGCTAGTTTGTGTGTGTGAGAGAAGACGAGCGAGAGAGAGTGTTCCAAATGGAACAGCTTGTCAAACAGGGCATGTAATTAGTGGCAGTGCTTTGTCTGGGGAGAACCTAAACAGGTGGAGAGGAGTGGAGAAGAACGCGAGGTGAGGAGATGAGTAGAGGAACGAGGGATGAGAAGAGGAGGAGGAGGAGGCGGTGGTGGTGGTGGTGCTCCTGCTTTCATGTCTGAGAGCCACTAATGCGCCTCGCCAATTAGCAGAGTTTCATCTTCTCATCACGCCAAGGCTCACCTCTTCCTCCTCCTCTTTTTTTCCTCCCCTTTCTCTCTTCATGGTCCCCCTCTTACTCCCATCTGTTTTCTTTCTCTACTCTTTTCCTCTCCATTTTGTCTCCTCTCTGTCTTCTGCCTTTTTGTCACATGCTGTCTCCTGCTGTTTCTCCTCTCCCCCTGCTTTCTCCCCCTTCCAAATTCCCTCTCTCTATTTTAGCTTTTTCTTTTATTCTTTCTTTTTATTATTTTATTCTTTTGTTTATCCCCCTCTCCATTTCTTCCATTTTCCCTTTGTCACTGCTCTGCCTTTTCTTACCGTTAGCCTTCCCATCGCCGCCTCACTCTACAGTACTTCCCTTTCCCACATACTGTATCTGTCCTATTTTCTTTTTGTCCAAGTGCTGTCACCATCATCCCTTTCTCTCTGCCCTCTCTTTGCCTCCCTCTGTTTTACCCACCACATCCCTCTCCCCTCCTCCTCCTCCTCCCCCCCCCCTCGCTCCCTGTGGTAAACGTGTGTAATTTTGGAGTATGTCCTCATGTTGACAAGGGCCGTGGCGAGCCAGCGAGTATCCTCGCGTCTCCATCACTCATATTTACAGGCGGCGCACGTGAGAACGCTGGGTGATGTGCACATAAAGAGGGAGGGGGTGAAAGGAGGGAGGGAGGGAGGGAGAGAGAGAGGGAGGAAGAGAGATGAAACAGGAAAAGAGAAGGAGAGAGTGAACAGACACGGACAGGTTATGATGATTCATGGGACTTTGTGGAGCTTTATGTTCCTGTGGAGAATGGAAGTATTGTGTGCAGCAGGCAGGCAGTGGAAGCACTCCAGAGAACACTCCTCCAAGGGGGTATAGAAGAATAAATACTTCTGGGAGCTTTCTTTTGGGTTCCCTTTAACTATCTGAAGCAGCCCCCATATAAGGAGGAGGGGGTCCAGGTTCCCCTACACACACACACACACACACACACACACACACACACACACACACAAATGCATGAATCAAAACTCCTAGTGCCCTATTTCACATTTCTTGCATAAATGACTGAAATGCTTCTCTCTATACATCTGAATACGGTACCCCAGAAATAATGCTTGGAGTACTGTTTAGGACTGTATTGTTTATGGATCATATTGGGGTAGTTTGGTTATATACATATTACCTGATGTGCTGTGCTGGAGCTGTTGGTAGTGCAGGAAGATGTAGAGGAAGGCTTGCAGACACGACCCAGTGGCCACTGGAGAGGTCCGGGGCTAATCATTGCGTTTGCTTTGGTATTGTGTGCCACGTCGTTGGCACCGGTCCCTCACGACTGGATGCTTTTGTCTTTTGTCATTCTCTCACAAGCACACACACACACACACACACCACTGAAAGGTATTGCTCATTATTGCTCAGCCTACTCTTACAAATTCATTACCCCACCTTGTTTCACCTTTCAAGGGCAAGTAAGAGGTAGGAGTGGCGGATGCACCGTGAGGGATGGCTAATAGAAGAGGGGTAAATAGATGAAGTGAGGGAGGTCCCCGCCGTCACCATCAGCCCTCATTCGGATGCATGGTTCGATGTGGGGAATCTTGGCCTGCTCAGTATTACATGTGACGGCCACTGCGTCCCTCTGACCTTAGCCTTTTAGACGCCAGCCAGACACACGCACTGCATCTCAACAGCCTAGACCCCCCCACCCCACTACACCCCCACCACCCCACCCCACTACACCCCCACCACACCCCTCTGCCAGTTCATCACACGCAGTCCGGACCAGGCAGGGAAACGGAATGTGCTGGAAGCATTGAAAATGAGCCAGTATGTTTCTCGCTCTCTCTCTCTCTTCCTCTCTCCCTACCTCTCTCTCTTTCTCACTCTCTCTCTCTTCCTCTCTACCTCCCTCTCTCTCTCTCTCTCTCTCTCTCTCTCTCACACTCACTCACTTTCTGCTTCTCTTCTCTCACCCAGCCCCCTTTTTCATTGCTCCCTCTACCTCTTACTCCTTTTCTCTTTCTCCCTCTCATTCCCTATTTCTCTAGCTTGCTCTCCCAGGCTCACACACGCAAGCGTGCAAGATTGCACGCACACACACACGCGCGCGCACACACACACACACACACGCGCGCGCACACACACACACACACACACACACACACACACACACACACACACACACACACACACACACACACACACACACACACACACACACACACACACACACACACACACACACACACACACACACACACACACACACACACACACACACACACACACACACACACACACACACACACACACACACACACACACACACACACACACACACACACACACACACACACACACACACACACACACACACACACCCCCTCCCCCTCCCTCCTCCCATCTGCGTTTTCACCTGTCTCATTACCGCTGCTCTACCTCAGCATATTGCTCCCATGATGCTCACTTACATGGAGCTACGTGCATGTAGCTCACACACAAGGCCATTTCTCTTCCTCCCTCTCTCTCTCTCTCTCTCTCTCTCTCTCTCTCTCTCTCTCTCTCTCTCTCTCTCTCTCTCTCTCTCTCTCTCTCTCTCTCTCTCTCTCTCTCTCTCACATTCACACTCACACTCTCACTCACTCACACACACACACACACACACACACACACACACACACACGCACGCACGCAGGCTTCATAATTGATAAAGAACCAACAGAGTCATCTCTTATCGATACATTTTCAATTTTATTGTTCAAATTCCCCTATTGCACAGTATTACATCTAGTGTTTGTATTTATATATATTTAGAAAAAGCCTTTCTTTGAATACAGAAAGTGTTCTGCTGACACTACCCTGAAGAACAACTGTATGAATACTTTATGAGATTATTTGATTTCTCCCACCCACTTCCCCTTCCCCCCTCAACAATCAAATAGAAGGTGGTAAGAGATGCAAAAAGACAGAAGATGTGTTAGTTTGCTCCTGTTTACATAAATTACAGCAACACAGAGTGTTTTTTGTTGTTGTTGGTTGTTGTGTTTTGAAAGGTCCCTCTTTAAAATGTGTTGTCCTAGTTCTCTGTTTTATCCTCATGACGATTTAATCACTACGGCTCAGGTTCTTCCTTGTTGTCGTATAAAAATATTTCTCTCTTTTTTTATTCTCTGCGCAATTAAAATTTTTATTGCAGATGTCCGTCCCTATGCTCCTTAGCATCGCCCCTTGTAGGTGAGGAGGAAAAATAGAAATGATCCGTCATTTGAAACATCCCTGGATGATCAGCACATGAAGAATGTTGTCAATTCATTCCCGAGATCCTCCAAGGCATGGAAAGTGAAGCCATTTGTGTGTGTGTGTGTGTGTGTGTGTGTGTGTGTGGGAGAGTGCGTGCCGGATGGAAGCAGAGAACGTCACCGCTGCTCCGAAGCCACGTTGCCGGGGAAACACGAGCTCTGACAGCCAATGAGCTGTGAGAAAGCCAGCCCCCCTGAAAATATTGATTCCACACGTTCCAGAGCAGGTCTCTTGAAAATGGCCTCCTGTTGGTGGCCACAAGCCTCCCTCTAGTGTCACACTGAGCAGCTTGAGAAGCCACAAGAGGTCCCTCAGCAACTGTGCCATCCATCCGTCGCATTCTCTGCACACGACTCCATTTCAGGCACAGTGCAGTCTTTACCCATATCCCCATCAGACCGTTTTGTCCATCCACAACTTTTTGGGATATCTTTACGGGATACGCTGGCGTGCAGACGCCCGATCATGGTTACGCCCTGATGCTTGCCCTCCAAAAACCAGTCCGTCAGTTTGGTCCGCAAGCGTCCCAGTGTTATCTCCCCACAGTACCCCCAGATGGCCAGTCCTCCTCCTTCTCCTCCTCACCACCCACGTCCAGTCCCTCACACATCGTTGCCTGTACACCTCCTCAGCCTCGTGGAGGGGTAGTCAAGTTCATGAAGTTTCTCAGAAGCCTCCATGGGCTCACAGGACTGCACACACACACACACACACACACACACACACCCACGCTTCTCCTCCTTCCTCCTGCTGTTCCTTTTCTTCCTGCTCCACCTCAGAGGGTGGTGTAGATATAGACGAAGACGACGACGAAGAGGTTGAGAAAGGTGCCAATGATGCCAAGCATGGCCAGGATGGACTCCTCGCGCTCCTCCTTGTCCTCCAACGCCCGCACCTCCTCAATGGTGAAGACCGTGGTGCCCATGCTGCTGGCCCACGCGAGTCACCAACCTGCAGCCACTTATCTGCCCCCAGGGAAGTTTGGCACAGCATAGAACAGAGCCAGGGAAAGAAGAGAGAGAAAGAGACGAATACTTTAGTCACAATGGTGAAGGTACAGGAACAGAGACAGGCTGATAATACAGAGGTAAATCCTAACTGTGGTTGTGTTTTTTGTGTGTGTGTGTGTGTGTGTGTGTGGTGCCGTTTTAAATCCTCTCCCTCCCACAACCCCTGCTTGCCAAACGGCTCCCCAGGGGGGAGACGGGCGAAATCGCACACCTCCTCGCTCCCAGCCCTCACCTAAGGCCACATCTCAGATGATGGAGAGGAATTGGGGGGGGGAAAGACGGGGAAGAGAAATGAGAGGAGCAGTCAGATCAGGCATCCAAAGCCCAGACGAGGATGTCTGTATGGGGCAAACAAAAGGAAGAGATGCAGAAAGGGAGATAATCAGAGTATGGAATCTCTTTTTTTCTGCTGTTCCCCCCGTAGCTGCTCCACGGGTCCAGTCACGCAGCCTGCACACGCAGGAGATAAAGGGTGGTAGTGGAGAATGGAAGACATGAGGACATGAGAGAAAAGGGTAGAGAAGATGCACGTTGGCCCAGGTTGGCATGTCGGTGATGAAGCTATTTGACGGAGAGTGATCTTTAGCGGCCAGCCTCGCTCTCCTGAGAGGGCAGTTGCAGAGAGAGAGCTGAAATGATTTATTGCGTGTTTTGAAAGCAAGGAGAAATAGACAAGAGAAAATATCCCTTTTGCCACATGCGCAAGCGACTTTCCCAGGATGAGGAAAGCAATTGCTCATCGTTTGTGTACAGGCGTACCATTCCTTGGAGTATTGTAAGTCTCCTCACAGGGAGCAAGGAAAGCCTGAGGATGGAGTCAGTCCCCCGCAGGCACGCAATCACTCATGCACCCTCACACACAAACAAACCCACCCACACACAAACACACCCACACACCCACACACACACACACACGCACACACACAAACACACCCATGCATTCTGACAAGCATACAACAACAACAACAATAGTGACTAGTTAACAACCAACTGACACGCACACACACACACACACACACACTAGAGCACAGCCTAGCAGACGAGTAGCAAAGGGGGAGCCCTCTCGCCCTTCTCGAGATGCAGGGATAAGCAGAGCGCTAGGAAGAGGGGAAAAAGTGTTCTTACCCTACTGCATGAGAAGTGCAGGGTGACATCCAGCATGCTTTTGGATGCTCAGCGGAGAGGCATGACGGGGGCCACCGAGGCATGGGGAGGTGGGGAGGGGTGTGCCACGACCACAGACGGCGACGGTGTCCAAGCTCCTGCCCACGGACGCCAGAGCGAAGGGGGGGGGATCAGAGCTGCAGATCTAGAGCCTCATCTCATCCGGTGTTGCGCTGTGTATGTATGTGTGTGTGTATAGACAACAATCTCTAATGGTGGCCCCCCTTTCTCTCTCTCCCCCTCTCTGTCTCTCGCTCTCTCTCTCTCTCTCTCTCTCCTTCTCTCCCTTAGTCTCTCTATCTCTCTGTAGAAATCTCGGATCCAGTCGGTTTCCCTTCTAAGTTTTCTTGTTATGTTTTTTTTCCTGTTTTGGTTCGCTTTTTTTATATGCTCTTCTGCTTTTTTGGTCTGTTTTGATTTTAATCCACCAGCTCGGCTGAATGGCTAAAGCAGTCCATGTGAGGGGCTCGGAGAAATCCTCTCCCCCAAACAATCCCCCTCCCTCCCCACTCGCCCCATCCTCCCACACTCTCTCTCTCTATATCTGTCTCTACCTCTCTCGCCCCCCCCTTCTTTAAGCGCCTCCTCAGCCCTCCCCCCCTCCCTTACACTCTTCCTCTATCTCCTGTTCTGCTCCTCTCGTCTCCTTGACCCTCTGAGACGCTCAGAAGGGGTAGAGCTCCTCACAGCTCCGGTGACAAATGAAACACAGACCCCCTGCCCCCCCCCTGAATTTCTCCTCCTTTTCCGCCTCCGTCCGGGTTTGTTTTGAGAAAAAGCAGTGCGATCACAGCCGCTTGCAGGAACGGCGGTTTACTCTCAGATGGCGGTTTGCCGATGTTGTCGGGGCATGCCAAGCCTGTCGGTGCTCGCTCGCTCTCACCGGCGCACGCAGCCGGGGGATGTTCCAGAAGGCTCCGTTGCCGGAGCGGAGGGCTCGGCGACAGCGGCGGGTGTCCCTGCACAGACCTGTGGCTGGAGAGCTCTGAGGCACGCTGCTCCTCCTGAGCGCGCTGCGCTGCGTTGCCAGCCGATGCTGAAGCTAATTGCCCTTTTTCCTGCTCCTCCTCCCGCTGTTACTGATGCTGATGCTGGTGGTGGTGGTGGTGGTGCTAGGTGACAGCTCCCCTCTCCCAGGCGGAGAGCAGCGTTGAACATCGCACAACCAAACGCAGGCTGAAGGAAACGGCAGGCGCTACAAGGACGGCACACGATGGGAAACAACTAGGAGAGAGAGAGAGAGGGAAGGAGAGGGAGGGAGGGAGGGAGTGAGAGAGAGAGGGAGGGAGGGAGGGGGGAGAGAGGCAGAGCGAACGAATGAGAGTGAGCGCGGCAGAGCTCACACCAGTTCTGTCTCCCGCCGACACCTCTGGTGCTGATCAAAACAGCGGCGGAGCACCCGAAAATAAGCAAGGAGAGAAAACAAAGGAAAATTGTCTGCCTTTTTTTTCTTTTCTTTGTAAAACAGGAGAAAAAGAGTGTGTGGTGCAGACGATTGTATTTGAGGAGAATGCCTGCAGAGCTTGCCTGATCGCTCCTTTTGTCAAGTCTAGCTGTCTCGCAGCATTGGTGAGAGTGAGGAGGTTGAGAGGAGGAGGAGGAGGAGGGACAGAAGGAGGGAGAGAGGAGGTGCTTCGCAGATGAGTTGCCGCTGGGGAGGGGGGCAGCAGAAATATCTGGTCTTCAGTCGTGGTGGGGCTTCTGCGTGCGTGCGTGCGTGCGTGCGTGCGTGCGTGCGTGCGTGCGTGCGTGTGTGTGTGCGTGTGTGTGCGCGCGCGTGCGTGCAACTGATAAATGGACTCTGCAAATCAGTTAAGCGAGGACTGTATAAGAATTTTCCTCTGTTGTCTTCCCCTTTACTGTTGCTTTTAAAAGGCTTTTTGTTTTCCTTCCTTTCTTCAGCACAATGCTTCCAAGGAGACCCCTGTGCAGCAATGTGTGTGTGCGTGTGTGTGACGCACACGCACTGCTTTTACCACGTGTAATAGCATGCCCCAATAAACAAACCTGCCCAAGGTTAAACCGCAGTGAAATTTGACCCCAGATCTCACACACTATCATTTTTAAACAAAAAAGTAAGTGTATCTGTGTGGGGAGGAATTCCATCAATGGCCTGACATTTTTTATTTATTCAATCTCAAACACATAAAATATGTCAGTGTGTACCTCCAAGGGGTCCTCCTACTTGGCTTGTTTTACTCCGAAACACAGCCCTTCCCAACTGCTGATCTATCTCATGTCTCCCCCCCCCCCCCCCCCCCCCCCCTTGATGTGTTCCGTCTCTTAACATCCCAGATCCTCCCCAACACCCCCCCCACCCCCCCCCACCCACACACACACACTCTCTCTCTCTCCCTCTCCCCCTCTCTCTCCCCTCAGCCCATCATCTGAAAATCATATATCACAGCAGAGCTGCACATAAATAAGTTGGTTTACTTCTATTAACACTTCCACCAGCCATGGCGTGCGATCAATTATTTATTGTTTCAATTCTCGGTAACTCTGACCCCGTGGCAGCACCGGGGGCTCTGGAGGACTGTGGAAGGGTCAATAAAGGATCACGTGGCCTGTGATGTCAAACCATTGGTCTGACCCTCAGACTGTGGGTGAAAACCTATGGGAGGGTGGGTGTGTTTGTTTGTTCACGCACGTGGCGGGGGGCGGGGATTTAGGTGTGTGTGTGTGTGTGTGGGGGGGTCTATATAGCTAAGAGATCTAGAAAGCGTGTGTTAGTTGTCCCTGGTGTGAAGTGACCCTCTTGATGCAGAAGGCCCATGTATTCAAGCTTACAGTGTCATATCATACAATTGCATTGTGGAGGTATGAAATACTAAGGTACTATTTTTCATCGACACCCACATGGACTGAAATATCAAAATCGAATAGAATCGATAAGAAACAGCCGGAACTGGGAGCGATAAGAATAACCAGGAGTGGTCGAAAAAAGATGCCTGTTTTTTTGTTTTTGTTTTTTTTTCTTTGTTTTGTTTTGGTTCTGCCTATCAATTCCTTAAACACAATAGCCCCTTTATTGATGCAAACAAAGACAAGTAAAGAGGTTTGTCTCTAATTTTGAGAAATGTGGAATCTGGAATCAATAGGCAGAATTGGAAAAGAAATCAATGCAGTTTGAATACCCAACCCTAGTCATTACCAGATTCATCAGATGCATAGTAAAAGCCGTTATTATGTATTTTATATTAGAATATTTATATTGGTGGCATCCACAGGTCAAGTAGGAGTCCGTGGGCAAGGACCTGAGTCACACATCTGCAGGTGCCCCTCAGTGCTCATAGGGTTTATTGCTGAAGTGCCAGCTTCAGGCAGCTACCGGCTGTGCCCAGCATGATGCCACAGTTGGAGTGTGTTCTCTCAGGTCTCAGACCCAAGCTGAGACGAATGCCTCTGATTTTTGTTACTCTTGAGTATCGCACAAAATGCGGAAGGGCATATTTATATGTAAGGGATTCACAAATGTGTGGTTCAAGTGTTAGCACGGCTCTGTGTGCTTTTCCTTTGGTGACGACTCTCCATGAAACTCCTACATGAAGGTTTAGCAGTCCATTTGCCTGAAAACAGCAACCACTTGCAGCTGTAGTTGAAGAGTTATCACAGAGTTATTTGTTGACGTTCCTGTCTCAAACCATCCATAGAGAAGCCTGCTGGAGCTGTCCTCAATTCTAAGCTTTAAAAAGCATTTTTAAAATGGCAAACATAGAAATCTATTTAAAAAAAAACATGTACCCAAATCATCCCAGTAAAAGTTGCCCCCTCCCTCTGCAGTCATGCTCACCTCCTCGCTGATAATTAGTATCCCCGCACTTCAATCATCCTAACGCGAGGAAATCACTGCGCGCCTCAATTAAGGGAAATTATCAGTCGGGCTAATTCTCTGGCGCTGGGCTCCACATGCCCCGCCAGCCAATTTAAAATGGATCAAATTGGAAAAGTCAAATTACAACGGTGGGGTTGGGGGCGGGGGGGTGGGGGGGGGGGAAATCATTAAAGACCCTGTTGTTGAGCTGTGCCCACCTGGAGAGCACCGTTATTGAAGGGCCTCGAGGCAGAAGCACACATTTGTTTATGTGTTTACCTGTGTGTCTAGGCATGTTTGTTTATTACACATATTGCCCATTCTGAAGGAGTATAAAAGAGGCATATTTGAGTGGACTGAAATATTTCCATGACATGAAATGTTATTGGTTGCCATGGCTTTTATGTTATTGGTCTCCATTGCTTTTATGTTATTGGTTGCCTGTGCTTTTGTTCTTGTGTAGTTAATATTTCACCGCAGTTCTTTTGTGGCTCCCTTCTCCACTTGCTCATTGTTATGAGCAAACTCCCTGGTTTCCCTCATAAGGAATCTAATGAGCAAAACGGTCAGATCTTACAATGATAGGCTGTTTCATGATGGAAATTCCTGCTATTAGATTAACTTGTAGGTTTCTCACAGATGTTTCTTTGATATGCATGAGGATAAAGCCCTTGGCAGCATAATTATTTTAGAATATATCAAATTTATATATTTTTTTTTTTTTAAAAACTGTGAGTGTGTGTGATTACTTTGAATTACTTTGTGAACTGAAGCACTCTTCTAAGGCGTTACATTTTTTGTCCATCTTGAATATAATGCATGTGCCATGTTAGAAAGCACAGCCTCACAGTGGCACTCTCTCCACACAGTCCTGTTCCAGCGCTTGTGGACCTCGATAACACACAGCGTCTGTTTCTGTCATATGGTGTCTCAAAGCCTGTGTCACTTGGTCTGTTTTTGACACCCTGTAGTTCTACGGCTTGCTCCTTCATCAGACCCTAACACAGAGTTGGGGGGGGGGAGTGGGGGGGAGAGAAGTGAGTGAGTCTTCCTCATTAGAATGGGCGAGGGCCACGCGATCCTCTGGCCTCTGCTCTCCTAGGCCTGTGGCATTTTCTCGGGCAGCGTCTGGTCATAATGAGCTGCGTCCCCTCCTCGACCACATGCCCTGGCTTATTCCAGAGTTTTTTCACACACACACACAAAATAACACTAAGATGCATGCTAAGTTACCAAACTGGCAATGCTTATTTTAAACAGGTGCCCTTTTTAAAAACCCAAGCCATTCTCCCTTCAGAAAATCATGTTTCTTCCTGTGACTGCACGCTAGAAAAATACCAGAATGTCAATCCAGCCCACCGTCCAGCTTTATTATGAGAATCTGAAGATCTGCTCCTGTTCCCTCCCTTACACAAACCCACACCCACACTCTGTCACACACTATCACACACTCTCCAATGGTCCTATTGCCGTGGCCAGCCTGAGGACTAAATTGGACAGAGGGTTCGTGTAACAGTAGGTGGACAGCGGCTGCTTCACTCCTTAATGAAAGGAGGGCTGGCAGAGGTCTTTGACACAAGTAT
>NW_027468620.1:14049024-14065798 GCF_046254945.1 Alosa pseudoharengus | reverse complement strand
CAAGTAAATGAATTCGATCGCACTGCCATGGTGGAAGTCGTTAACTAGAAGTAAACCAACTTATTTATGTGCAGCCTCTGCTGTGATACCTATGATTTTCCAGATGATGGGCTGAGGCGGAGGTGAGAGGGGGCGAGAGGGGAGGAGGAGTAGGTGTGAGTGTGTGTGTGGGTGGGGGGGTCTATATAGCTAAGAGATCTAGAAAGCGTGTGTTAGTTGTCCCTGGTGTGAAGTGACCCTCTTGATGCAGAAGGCCCATGTATTCAAGCTTACAGTGTCATATCATACAATTGCATTGTGGAGGTATGAAATACTAAGGTACTATTTTTCATCGACACCCACATGGACTGAAATATCAAAATCGAATAGAATCGATAAGAAACAGCCGGAACTGGGAGCGATAAGAATAACCAGGAGTGGTCGAAAAAAGATGCCTGTTTTTTTGTTTTTGTTTTTTTTTCTTTGTTTTGTTTTGGTTCTGCCTATCAATTCCTTAAACACAATAGCCCCTTTATTGATGCAAACAAAGACAAGTAAAGAGGTTTGTCTCTAATTTTGAGAAATGTGGAATCTGGAATCAATAGGCAGAATTGGAAAAGAAATCAATGCAGTTTGAATACCCAACCCTAGTCATTACCAGATTCATCAGATGCATAGTAAAAGCCGTTATTATGTATTTTATATTAGAATATTTATATTGGTGGCATCCACAGGTCAAGTAGGAGTCCGTGGGCAAGGACCTGAGTCACACATCTGCAGGTGCCCCTCAGTGCTCATAGGGTTTATTGCTGAAGTGCCAGCTTCAGGCAGCTACCGGCTGTGCCCAGCATGATGCCACAGTTGGAGTGTGTTCTCTCAGGTCTCAGACCCAAGCTGAGACGAATGCCTCTGATTTTTGTTACTCTTGAGTATCGCACAAAATGCGGAAGGGCATATTTATATGTAAGGGATTCACAAATGTGTGGTTCAAGTGTTAGCACGGCTCTGTGTGCTTTTCCTTTGGTGACGACTCTCCATGAAACTCCTACATGAAGGTTTAGCAGTCCATTTGCCTGAAAACAGCAACCACTTGCAGCTGTAGTTGAAGAGTTATCACAGAGTTATTTGTTGACGTTCCTGTCTCAAACCATCCATAGAGAAGCCTGCTGGAGCTGTCCTCAATTCTAAGCTTTAAAAAGCATTTTTAAAATGGCAAACATAGAAATCTATTTAAAAAAAAACATGTACCCAAATCATCCCAGTAAAAGTTGCCCCCTCCCTCTGCAGTCATGCTCACCTCCTCGCTGATAATTAGTATCCCCGCACTTCAATCATCCTAACGCGAGGAAATCACTGCGCGCCTCAATTAAGGGAAATTATCAGTCGGGCTAATTCTCTGGCGCTGGGCTCCACATGCCCCGCCAGCCAATTTAAAATGGATCAAATTGGAAAAGTCAAATTACAACGGTGGGGTTGGGGGCGGGGGGGTGGGGGGGGGGGAAATCATTAAAGACCCTGTTGTTGAGCTGTGCCCACCTGGAGAGCACCGTTATTGAAGGGCCTCGAGGCAGAAGCACACATTTGTTTATGTGTTTACCTGTGTGTCTAGGCATGTTTGTTTATTACACATATTGCCCATTCTGAAGGAGTATAAAAGAGGCATATTTGAGTGGACTGAAATATTTCCATGACATGAAATGTTATTGGTTGCCATGGCTTTTATGTTATTGGTCTCCATTGCTTTTATGTTATTGGTTGCCTGTGCTTTTGTTCTTGTGTAGTTAATATTTCACCGCAGTTCTTTTGTGGCTCCCTTCTCCACTTGCTCATTGTTATGAGCAAACTCCCTGGTTTCCCTCATAAGGAATCTAATGAGCAAAACGGTCAGATCTTACAATGATAGGCTGTTTCATGATGGAAATTCCTGCTATTAGATTAACTTGTAGGTTTCTCACAGATGTTTCTTTGATATGCATGAGGATAAAGCCCTTGGCAGCATAATTATTTTAGAATATATCAAATTTATATATTTTTTTTTTTTTAAAAACTGTGAGTGTGTGTGATTACTTTGAATTACTTTGTGAACTGAAGCACTCTTCTAAGGCGTTACATTTTTTGTCCATCTTGAATATAATGCATGTGCCATGTTAGAAAGCACAGCCTCACAGTGGCACTCTCTCCACACAGTCCTGTTCCAGCGCTTGTGGACCTCGATAACACACAGCGTCTGTTTCTGTCATATGGTGTCTCAAAGCCTGTGTCACTTGGTCTGTTTTTGACACCCTGTAGTTCTACGGCTTGCTCCTTCATCAGACCCTAACACAGAGTTGGGGGGGGGGAGTGGGGGGGAGAGAAGTGAGTGAGTCTTCCTCATTAGAATGGGCGAGGGCCACGCGATCCTCTGGCCTCTGCTCTCCTAGGCCTGTGGCATTTTCTCGGGCAGCGTCTGGTCATAATGAGCTGCGTCCCCTCCTCGACCACATGCCCTGGCTTATTCCAGAGTTTTTTCACACACACACACAAAATAACACTAAGATGCATGCTAAGTTACCAAACTGGCAATGCTTATTTTAAACAGGTGCCCTTTTTAAAAACCCAAGCCATTCTCCCTTCAGAAAATCATGTTTCTTCCTGTGACTGCACGCTAGAAAAATACCAGAATGTCAATCCAGCCCACCGTCCAGCTTTATTATGAGAATCTGAAGATCTGCTCCTGTTCCCTCCCTTACACAAACCCACACCCACACTCTGTCACACACTATCACACACTCTCCAATGGTCCTATTGCCGTGGCCAGCCTGAGGACTAAATTGGACAGAGGGTTCGTGTAACAGTAGGTGGACAGCGGCTGCTTCACTCCTTAATGAAAGGAGGGCTGGCAGAGGTCTTTGACACAAGTATGTAATGAGGTCAGGAAGGGCAGCAGAGTGCGAGTTTCAGATCCCATTCCTGACTCACATCTAGATAGTGGTGGTTTTCTCAAGATCAAGACTTTGTTGGATTGCTTAGGTTCACTGTTAGAAGTGCACCATGTTCTTTATTTGTTGAGAGACCGTTAAGAGGGTTTATGAAAGTAGGCATTGTTTCTTAATCTAGACCTTGTGTCTTGGCTCCAGTGCACCTGTCTTTTGTTCGTTGTATTGGTTCCTCCCTAACAGACAGCTGAGATTTGATCTTTATATAGTGCTAGTCGATCTGCCATTAGTGATGCACCATACATGATGGGATATATAAAGCAGCTTAGTCCATCTTACAATGCAGGGACATTTTTACAGAGATTTGATGTGTGTGCCCGTTTGTAGATTAATTAAATGGAACATAGTTATAGATGTACTTTGAATTAGTTTCTTCTAATGCGGCCTCAAACTGAACTTATGAATGAGTTGAGATTAGTCTTATTCCTTATTTTGTTTTCTAAACATAAACAAATCTATGCATTAGATCCTATCCACGAGTGCGTTTTAATGAACCAGGAGACTTGAATGGTGACAATTCGGCTCGGGTTTGTTAGGTTTGTACGTTTTTCCTCTATACATTTTTCCTCTAACTTTGCGAATATAAATGTTTGTCCTTCATCTCACCAGTTTTGTGCGAGTCAGACTCAATTACCTTCGCCCAAAAGAGCGTGGACGTTAACGGTCCTGTTACCGTCAGACTCCCAGCATTCATACAACCAACAGCTTCATAATGAGGGCAGCTAAGTATGGACAAAACAGTGCCCTAATGTCTTGGCTGCACGAAATGGGTCCTGTCCTAGTTGTCTAAGCATTGCTGTTCTGTCTTGACTGAAATAATTGACATGGTCAGGACTGCATGCGGTACTCAAAGATTGAGTCCCAAAGTCAGGACTAACAATTTACTCTTTGACCTTGAGTTAAATTGGGCATGTGCGGAAAAAACACCCGCTCTTGAGGTTCATTAGCCAAACGTCATAAAACAAAAGTCCTTGATCGAGGCTGTTCACCTTCCCTTGTGTCTTGGACTGTGATGCAGGGCCATGGGACACTTGAGATGGCCAGCTTGGCGTTAGGCTCTCTCGCCCTTCAGCTTATAACCACACAGGACACAGGAGCATGAAGCCTGCCATGAAGCATTGGCATCATGAAGGGGGGGGGTGTAAGAGCTCTCGCACAGGGTGCCGTCCTCCCATCGACCCACTCAGCCCATAAACATTCTCACAGTGGGCAGTTCGACCGGATTTAGCACCCGACACCGTGTGCTGGGCGAGTGCCAGTTTGCAGTGTACCATTAATGAGTGATTTTTGCAATAACTTTATTACCTTTATCGATCCTCACGACTGGCTGGCAGGAACATTTGCTGCGAGTTTGTCCTTATTTTTTTATTTTTTTCCACCTGATGTTTATTTTGGATTTGGATGGATGAGGGCATTAAATGCAGTTTTAGAGTTGTAGTGTGAGTCACCTAAAGCAGAATGATGGGTGCATCTGCCATTTGAATCCAAGTAAACCTTATATAGTTTTTATTTGTGTCATGCCATACATCATCAGTAATACTGTCTGTCATTACAAAGCAATATCAATTTATTATAGTGTATTCCATCCTGCCTTTCACTCACGGGCATAAATGGTGTGTATGGAGGGTAGCGATAGCTGCAGAGATGGATCTTGATGGGTGCAGGTGTTTGGCAAGGGCGCCCAGCTGTGTGAAGCCCCTCTCTCTCTCTCTCTCTCTCTCTCTCTCTCTCTCTCTCTCTCTCTCTCTCTCTCTCTCTCTCTCTCTCTCTCTCTCTCTCTCTCTGCCAGTCTTTCGTCTCTGTGCCACCCAGAGCTGCCAGAGGACAGAATGTCATGCTAACGTGACCTATATAAGGCCCAGCCTTTCTCTCTCTCTCTCACACACACACACATACAGTGCCCCTCTATTCCCACAGCTCTCGTTCACTGATGCTAACATTCTCTCTTGTGCCGTCTTGATCCTGCCGTCAGTCATTAGTGAAGCCTGTACCCTCGCCCTGCTTTGTGTGTGTCTCCAGCAGCAGCAGAAAGAGCAGTGTTCTGATGGGGAGTTTTACTCTGCCCTTGTCTGTGCTGCCCGCCTTGATCTAATTTATCAAACACCAAAAGGAAGATGCTATTATCTTTCCTCTCTTCCCTTCCCTTTCATGCTAATGATTAGTGAATGAAAATTCCCAGTATTTAAATAAAGTATATGCCCCTCCCTCTTTTCCAGTGTGCTTGTGATTGGGTGGTTGCAAAGTCTTGAAAGCTGGCTTGGCATCCCATTTGACATACTTGAGTTATTGGGGTTGGGTTGTTCTTTTTTTTTCCTTGAGGATTTTCTCCATTATCATCTCACAAGGGCACTTTACATTTGCAGCCAGAGAGAGAGGACATTTGATTCTAAATATGGTGCTGTCTTTCATTAAAACCAGGATGTACTCTGTTGCCATTACCATGGTAACCTGATTATACCACACCAGTCCAACATAAAGTGGGGATCATAGATATAGCTGACTTTGATGTCAAACAGTATTGACAGAGCCATTGACAAATCTTTAGTTTTTGTGTGGTGTGTGTTAGAAATGCCTCCTTGTGTTCTATGGATGTAAGCCCGAGTGTGGCTGTCACTCCTAAACCAATCTGGACGTGCAGGAGCGGTTTAATGGTATGAAAAGGGAAGGGGATCCGCCTCTGCTCAATATTTTCTATTTAATGGCCCATTAGGTCGGGGCTATTCTTGGAGCGGAGCTTTTTAGGATATGGAGACAATAAGCCACTCCATTCGGTAGCTTCCCCCGCCACTGCCGACTCTCCGGTGCTTCCGTCTGCTCTTTACAGGGACGGCTGAAGCAGGTTGCACATGTGTAATTAGCATAATCCTGGGCTAAGGCTTGATTTGTGTCTGTATGTGTGTATCTTTCCTGGCCTACTTATCTCCTCAGCGTGGTATATAGGGGTGTCACGATTCTCCAAATCCTCGATTCGATGTAATTTTCGATTTTAAAGTCACGATTCGATTCGATTTTCGATCTTTTTAAAATATTACTATTAATGCATTCCTTATATGTTATTTACTCTTTTTGGCCTTTTCTTTTTCGGGGGGCTTTTATTTTGAAACCGCTTTGAAACCGTTCCAACCGCGAGGTTGTAATGTAAACAGAACTAACATTAGGCTAAAACAGAGACGTGAACATGGTAAAATGAAACAACACAGAATGTTAATTTGATTGTTTCAGCACACTTCGAAGAGACCCAAGGTTAGTGTTCATGGAATATGTACTTATAAATGTGCATCTTAAGCCTTAAAGTAACTTTGGACTGTAATTAGACCATCTTTTCACTTGCTAAGTTGAGTAGGCTAAGTTAGTTTTAATTGACGTGAATGAACGAATACAGGTGATTTCAAAGTAGCAAGAGGGGCTTTGATTTCGGTAGGTTGATGTGTAGGCCTATATTTTAACTGGCTGCAGCTTAAAATTAGAGGAGTGTTGACGCTGCAGTTCAGCACGTGCATGTGTGTTTGTGCGTCTTGTCATACATGCTGGACGTGACATTGGGGGTGTGGCTGCATCGTCGATTCTACTTTTAAGTTCGAAGTTCGAGATTGAGATGTAATTTCGATCGATTTCAAAATAAAATCGAAATCGTGACACCCTTAGTGGTATATTTGCCTTTTTTCTTCTTTTGTGAGGTATGATAGCTTCTAGGCCCCCTGGTGATTGAATGTGTGTGTGTGTGTGTGTGTGTGTGTGTGTGTGTGTGTGTGTGTGTGTTTAGTGTAACCATCCAGTCTCTCTAATTCTCTGCCACCTAGAATTACTATGTGTGTGTGCAGATGAGATGATCTATAGCTATTAGTTTAATTATTTTCAGCACTTTTTGATGTCTGCCACCGCTCACTGGTGGAGAAGATGGACCCACCTGCACCAGCCTCCTCCTGCAGCTGGGAGAGTGCGCCACTTTCTGCTCCACTCTCCACTGATGGGGAATATCTGGGAAAAACAGTGTGTGTGTGTGTGTGTTCCACTAGTGTCTTTTCTCTCCAGTGGATGTCTCAAGCAGGATTGAGCACTGTAAATAAACAGATTAAACTTTAACCAGCCCGTGAGGCAGAAAAATAGAAGCGCGCCTTTGAAAAAGCAGCTGTCTACAGATATTGCCAGATTTCGGTGGATATGAGAAACAAACGGCGGCGCAGCCGAGATGCTGGAATGCTTTTTATGACTGCAGTTGACTACAGGCCTTTTATCGATCACTCCAGCTTTAAGTAGGCAGCAGAGCAGGGCTTCGGCTAGCATCTCAAAATTATTTCATGTCTCTTCCAGCGTGGCAAGAAATTGTCAGGTCTTTTTCGTTGAAGGCGAATACATTTATGATATAAGAAGCAGTTTAGCTTGTATGTGACCTACAACACCATTTATGTGTCTTTGGTTGTGTACTGTAGTTCTGGTTAATGCAAATTGTAGTTGCAGTCTATGTGTGCCCCATGTGTCAGTTGTAGAGGGTAGAGAGTTCAGGTTTAAGAGGGAGCGATGAGTAGATGCCGGATACTAAAAGAGGAATCTGTCTGGATCCGCACTGCAGTGGGGTGGGTGGTTTTTTGGGTGGTTTTTGAAGATTTGGCTGAAACATTGGCTCATTCAATTTTTTGAATGGATGGATAGAGGGGCATTGTGATATTTATGTGTTTCGAACATGCGTAGGTTTGCAAATTGATTGAGGAATTTGTCAGTTTAGTTTGGCTGGATGGAGGATCGTTCTGTGGGATCCCTGCCCCTCTCGATGCCCAGGGGTTCCATCTCCTCGCTGATCCGGCTTCACGGCAGTGGTGACTACAGCCATTGTTCGTAAAAGATCAATTCTTTTTTTATCAAAACCCGCGGCTCTCCTGGCGGCTCTCCTCACATCGCTGGACCCCCATGTCTCTCTTCGCTCTCTGGAGGCTGCCACCTGCTCTGTTCTATTTCATTTTCTTTTGGAATTCTGGAAGGCCACTCCGCCATCATCTTTGCTCCAGCAGGCCAATTTCTTTGGCTCTCCCGCTGGCATTCATTACACACACACACTCACTGTCACACACACACGCACACACACACACACACACACACTCACTTATTGCTGTTCTTCTGCCAGCTGTCTGTCTGTCTGTCGGGATGTGTATGTTTGTCACAGAGTTGAGTGTGTGTGTGTGTGTGTGTGTGTGTGTAGGTGTACTCTCACTCGCCTGTGTGTGTGTCTCTCTAGAAGGAGAAGCACGTCCCTAGCTGACGCAAAAGGTGTGTCTGGACATTCGGGGGGCTCTATTTTGGGTGGCGATGTTTCAACGTTGGCCCGAGTGTCTGGACAGAAAGACATTAAGTAGACCAGGAGCGCATTCATTTCAAGGACCCAAAAACGTGTACGTGTGTGTGTGTGTGCGCGCATGTGTGTAAGTGACTCACCTCTCAGATAGGGCCTCAGAATTAATCACCGTCCGTGCCTGCCTACACACACACACACACACACACACACACACACACATACATACACACACACACACACACACACACAATTTCTGTGTATTGAAATTACCTTTGAGACACTGATACAGACAAAAGCAGTTATACATGGTCTGCGCTTTGGAACCCAAAGTCCACACCCGTTTGTGACCTTGAGTGCCATCTAATGTCATCCGTTAAAGAAAGGGTCGCAGTTCCATCGTAGACCAGCCATGGCCTCCGGTGTTGAGGCTTGAGCCGCCTGGCCGGCTGCTCATGGCAGCGGCTGAGGTGGCGGCAGGCGACGGCAAGGTTACCTCAGGCCTTGTCCAGCTCTTGTCCTCAGCTCTCTCTGGCTAACGTTGTTTATCACCCAGCGAGAAAGACCTGGATCAGAATGTCTGATTAGACCCCCCCCCCTCCCTTTGCTGTTGGCTTCTCTCTCTCCTTCTCTCCCTCTCTCTTTTGCTCTCTCTGTCTCCTCCCTCTCTCCCCTCATCTTTCTCTCCTCTGTCTGTCTCCCTGAGAAAAGTCTATTTCTGCGAGCACTAAATCAGTTTGTCTTAATGAAATGATGGCAAATGGGGAGGCCGGGCTCGACCGTGATCATGCAAGGAGAGTAGGGAAGAGAGGCTGACATTGAGGAGGAGTATCCGACACACACACACACACACACACACACACACACACACTAATCCATCCACAGAGATGGTCCAGCGAGCCATTTGCCTGTGGATGCTGTTGTCCCTTACATCAATCATATCAGTGACTGCTACTGACCAGCAGCGGGCAGGCAGTCGGGCAGCCTTGAGTAGGTCCTCGCACTGAGGTGCTGGGAGATGAAGCAGCCAATTGAAGCAGGATGGGAAGAGAGGGAGAGATGCATCTTCAAATCCCACAGACAGAGAAGGAAAAGGTTCTGTGATTCCAATATAAATGTAAAGCAGCCCAGCCACAGAGAATGCCATTCCAATACAGTTGTGTCTTGCAGACACACACACACACACACACACACTTACACTTCTCACATATGAATTTGTTCATGCATGCTACTAAAAACACACACACACAGGCAACACACTAGTTTGGTGCTCACTGACTCATGGTATTACAATATGGATAGCAGCAGGGACTAGCAATGGGGTTTTTTTTGTTACATTTATTGGATTTCTGTAACATAGTTTAACTTTTTACATGTATGTGTACATTTCATCACGCAGCTACACATCGATGTCTGTCAGCCTTTTCAGTTATTTGTGTGGTGTGGGTGTGCGCCTTTAATGGCGTCTCCGTGGGCATCTATGAGCTCTGGAGCCCTGGACGCTGAACAGACACATAGCGATTATGACCATTATGACCAGAACAACACTGTATCAATTTCTCTCTCTGTATCACTCCCTCACACTCTCACTCACTCACTCACTCACTCACTCTCTCTCACACACACACACACACACACACACACACACACACACACACACGCTCACTCACAAACACTTTTGAATTCGATTTCCGTAAGGAGTGCATTCTTCTGATTTCATCAGAGTGACGGTCTGCTGGTCACTCAGCTGAGATAGCCGTGCACACTGAGTTAGAGAAGAGGAGAGCTGTGTGGATTGGCCCCCCTCTCATCTCCATCAGCCCCCAGCCAATCTAATATCTCTCCCTCAGCGCCTTTACAACACTATCTCACACACACACACACATACACACACACACACATACACACACATACACACACACACACACACACACACACACACATACACGGACTGTTGAATGTTGATGTATCATACTGGCTCTCCTATCCCACTGTCTTTTAAATTGACGCCTCTCCATCTAATTGCACACCATTCCCTGTGCTCTGCAGCTCAACGTTGCATTGTGTGTGTGTGTGTGTCTGTGTTCTTAAACTGATTCTCGTGGGCCCCCTGAGGGCTGCCGGCACTCGGCCCATAGGGCTCCAAGGGCCAACTCTTCCCCAATACACACACACACACACACACACACACACACACACACACACACACACACTTGTTCTGTGTGAATTATCCGTTGACGGCAGTCGAAATTGACTCTCAGAGTCTTCTTTCTCTCTTATCACTCTATCTCTTGCTTACCCTCCCATCTCTCTCTCTCTCTCTCTCTCTCTCTCTCTCTCTCTCTCTCTCTCTCTCCCCCTCTCTCCCCGTCTCTATCCCCCTCTCTCTCTCCGTCTTTATCCCCCTCTCTCAGTGCCTCTGCCCTTGGTATAGCCGCCTGAGGGCCGTTGGCCTAGCGCATCATTTGTCTTTTCTTTTGTGCCCCTTTCGGTGATCTAATAATCTTTAATATCCCTCCTCCGTGTGCCGGTGGGACCATTGGCTGCCAGTCAGCTCTCAGTCATCCTTCACACCCACACCCCCCCCCCCCCCTCCCTCCACTCCTCCGCAGGCCGAGTGCCTGGAATGTGAAGAGGGACTTTTCCCTTTTCTCTCTGCTCCTTTCTTTATTCTTGTGTGTGTGTGAGAGAGAGAGAGAGAGAGAGAATGTTTATCTCTTTATGTGTGTGGCTCTGAAATACTTGTGCGTGTGCATATTATTTATGAATATGATCTGCTTCTGTGCGTGTGTGCATGTGCGCAAATGTGATCTTTCATTGTGTGTGTGTGTGTGTGTGTGTTTGCTCGCTCTGTGATCTGATGATTGAAATCCCTCCACCTCAACCATGGGAGCGGTAAGATCTTTCAGTGTGTGTGTGTGTTTGCTCTGTGATCTGATATGAATGTTGAAATCCCTCCACCTAACCATAGGAACTGCGTCTGTTCAGTGAAGGCTGCTGCATTGCCTTCACAGGGAAGCATGGAGAACCCATAGCTGCTATATACTTACCATACCTTACACAGACACACACACACACACACACACACACACACTCCTCACATGTACATGTTTTCCCTCCTGTGCTAGGAAGCGAGTGAGGTTAAATATTCATGTTGGCTCACTTGAAGTGTGTTAAGCAATTACGCATCGTTCATGGAGGCGTGTGGTTCTGTGTTTAATCTGGCTGTTGGATGAGTGTGTGGATATCAGAGGGGCGGATGTGAAGAGGTACCTCATGTTGAGATTTTAAGTGACCTGTCCTTATCAGGACATTATGCTGTTCATCTGTACAGTTTTTGTGTGTGCATGCAGACTTCCAATTACTGTCAATTGTTGCTGTTTTTCCTGCTGTTTGCAGTTCCTACTCTTTTTCTTCTTTTCTTCTGTTCTGTTTTTTTTCCATCGCTTTTCTCTTCTCTCTTCATTCTCTTCCTCTGGTGAACCTCTTTTTTCCCTCTTTTCTCACTCCCTGTGCTCTTGTTCATTTAAATCTCCTCCTTTACTTTGTTGTATATTGCATGTTTGTGTAACAGTATAAGTTGAGTTGTAACACTCTCTCTCCCTCCCTCCATCTCTCTCTGCCTCTCTCTCTCTCTCTTTCTCCCTCTCTCTCTCTCTCCCTCTCTCTTTCTTTCTCCCTCTCTCACTCTCCCCCTTTCTCTTTCTTTCCATCTCTCTCTCCCTCTCTTTCTCCCTCTCTCTCTCTCTCTCCCTCTTTCTCTTTCTCCATCTTTCCATCTCTCTCTCTCTCTCCATCTCTCTCTCTCTCTCTCTGACCCGCAGTGCTGGACATGGCTCGTCACGTGCCGCTGTACCGGGCGCTGCTGGAGCTGCTGCGGGCCATCTCCACCTGCACAGCGCTGGTGCCACTGCTGCTGCCGCTGTCGGGCGACCCGGGCCAGGAGGAGGACGAGGAGGAGCGCTCCGAGGGACAGACCTCTGTGGGCATGCTGCTGGCCAAGATGAAGACCTGCGTGGACACGTACACCAACCGCCTCAGGTCAGACAGGACACAAACACACACACACACACACACACACACACACACACACACACACACACATATATATATATATATATATACACACACTCTCAAGACAAACATGGGCACGTGCACACTCTCACAGAGACATAACACAAACGTACACCCATCAGCTTGGTTTGGGATCAACACATCATCACCTACAGAATCACACACACACATACACACACACTCCACATTGTCCAGTTGTACAGTGTCCAAGGAAATACAAAAAAAATGCATACTCTGTTCCTTTCTCACTCTTTCACGTTGTCATACTCTTGCTTAGCGCGTGTATACACACACACACACACACACACACACACACACACACACACACACACACACACACACACACACACACACACACACACACCCCCACACCACTCAAAAGATTTCTCAAACTATACAGTAGCTGGGCTTTATTGCATATTGCAATCTACCACTGTGTTTTAAATCTTCACTTTTTTGGCAGACAAGCAAATCAATATCCACTGCACTATGATTACCTACCGGAATGATCTCAAAGTGTTTTGAGTAAAGCTAGGAAGTGCCATTTTTCACACTAGTCCAGAGTAAGTGTGTGTGTGTGTATGTGTGTGTGTGTGTCTCTCTCTCTCTCTCTCTCTCTCTCTCTCTCTCTCTCTCTCTCTCTCTCTCTCTCTCTCTCTCTCTGTGTCTCTGTGTGTCTGTGTGTGTGTGTGTGTAAATGCACATGAATGTGCATCCCAGGCTTGCAGTCAGTTAAGCTGTGTGTGGAGTAGGAGGGAGAAAATGGCTCCTCACACGATTCACCTGAATGGGATTGAAGTCCCGTGTCCAATTCTGTGGCTGCAGGAATTGCCATGGAAATGAAAGCCATTGCACGGTCACACTGAATGGCGATAAACAAAGAATGAGAAGTGCAGGGGGACAAAAGGAAGGAGAAGGAAATGTTGCATTCAACATGCCCATCTAGTTCTTTTCTCTAGCTTTCATATGATAACCCTGACAAGAACACACAGTGAGCACTTTTAACCCTTAAAAGTATTGCCCTCCGGTTGGTTAATGATTAATTGGATTTGTATAAATTGTCTCCGGGCGGAATAATTTCCACTCTGTCTGTCCACCTGTGGCCTGAGCTCTAGGGTCCTGCCTTCTTGCTTCTCTTCACTCCATCACCGCCATTACACCATTTCATTATCTCATCCCTCCTCTCCTCCCATTCTTTTCCTCCTCTGTCCCCTCCTCTTGTTTGGCCTCCTCCTAATCTCTCTTCTCTTCTCTTCTCCTCTCATGTCCTCTCATGTCCTTTCCTTTTGTTTTGTCTTCCCGCTTTTCTTCTCTCCTCCTCTCCTCTCTCCTCCTCTCCTCTCTCCTCCTCTCCTCCTCTCCTCTCCCCTGGTCTTTCGAGGCACACAGCACATTCGTCAGACCGTGAAACTTCCAGGGCTGAGGGGGTCTGTCAGGATCCATTATTCATAACATCCCCGCGCACTTCCAGCGCCATGCCAGCCTGGTTCACCAACTCCGCTCGCTCGCTCGCTGAATTAACAGTTTACTTAAAGGACCCAATCCACCATACATCACAACAGTGCCGCACTGTTTGTCTGCGTTTGTGTGTGTGTTTGTGTGTGTGTGTGGGCACGTGTGTGCGCATATGAGAGAGAGAGTGATTCACAAATGGCAGGTCACCCCGAGGGGTCGTCCCCTCAGCCGACCATCTCCCAAGCATTGCCAGGGAAGCTCTTTACCTCGTGCTGGCTGGCTAAACCGGCCCTTATTCTCAGAGGCGCCAGCCAGCGGACCAGGGCAGCTCTCCCGGGGGTCCTGAGGGTACTTTAAGTGCTTGGGCCCCATACATGATGCATAGCATCCGCCTTGCGTCAGACGTAACGTACGCCTGGCACCAGTGGTGCGTTCGCCGGGGGCATACATGTTTCTGGTCACGTGTTGATGACCGTGTCAGAAAGGGGATCGATTACATTCCTTGGGTTAGGATTTCTAGTGTTTGTTATTGGTTTAATGTTATTCAGGAGGACACAAGTACCTTTGATTGGTGTTTTGCATTGTCGGCTATTGTTTGTTTGTTTTAATGAGACCACACCTCAGAGCAGAGTGACTGCATGCTCATTCTAGCTCTCGATGTCTGCCCAGCCTGCGTCTTGTGGATGCCCGTTTTGTCGAGTTTAGCCTTCGCCTCAGTCTGCACCTTTTGGGGGAGCTGCTTTGCAGGAGGGAGAAACGGACGGAGGAAGAATGAGTAAAAGCAGAGAGAGAGAGAGAGAGAGAGAGAGAGAGAGAGAGAGAGAGAGAGAGAGAGAGAGAGAGAAGCGGAAAAGGGGGGGCTGGAATACGCAGATGAAAACGAGCCCTGCTGCCTATCAGCTGTGGCCTTGGCAATAACAGCCTCATAAGCATCATATTCACACCCATCACATCAGCACAGCTCAGAGGAAGAGGGGGAGGGAGGGGGAGAGAGGGAAATGGAGAGAAAGAGGGGTGGATTAAGGAAGAGAGGGGAGATCAGAGTGTTATGAAAGCCGCCAGTAGCCCGGGGCGATGGGTTGTAGTGTGATTGGCATGCGCTTACGTCCCTGTCGCTGTGCGTCTCTCTCCGTGAGCGTGATGTGGATAGAAAGCAAGATGGAGAGTCATAGGGGATCTGGGGAGACAGAAAGAGTCAGTGGAAAGAGGGGGATTTCTCTCTGGAGGAGAGAATAGTGACAGACACTGAGAGGGGTAGATATAGAGACTATAGAATAGAGGGGTAATGATGGGAGGATAAAGAGAGAGAGAGAGAAGCAGGATATGACAGGAGACCTGTGCCAATGTCTCTGCCTTCCATTTCATGATGCACTGGGGGGTTATGGCATAGTGGAGGCCAGCTTGACTTGCGTTCTACTTCGCAAAAGGTCAAGCTGAAATGCTCCCTTCTGTTTGTCGGCTTTATCTCGTCCTCTCACCCTCCTTCTTGCCCCCCCCCCTCTCTCTCTCTCTCTCTCTCTCTCTCTCTCTCTCTCTTCTCTCTCTCTCTCCCTCCCTCTCTCTCTCTCTCTCTCTCTCTCTCTGTGAACTCCCTGTGGGCCAGTGCTGCATCGGCCCAGAGGGGCCCTTAACCCAGGAGCAGGGCGAGTGCGTTAAGCCCTGTGTTTAACATCTAATGGGGTTCACTCCCTCTCGTGTCCTCTCCTATGGCAGCTGGGGCGCTGAGCCGCTCCATCAGAGAGGGTTAAAGCGGAGCTAGTAATCAAGGATCTTTGGCTCCATGCTGAGCACAGCAAGCTTGTGTTTAAAGGAGTGTGATGGCAGGAGCAAGAGGTTCTAACAGTAGGAAGATGTCCATGTCAATTAAGTAGGGGATGATGAATTTAATAGTAGGTTAACCACAAATTAACTCATTAAAAACGTATGTGGCTATATTGCTATAAACTATGTATCCTGGACATTTGGTGGAAGTGTTTCCAAGTTGATTCAAGTTGGACCTTGCGTTTCACCGTTGCATGTGTGTGGCACCAATCCTCTAGCCCACCTCTCTGTGTTCAGGGCACTCTGCATCTTTAGAAACGATGGCATAACTCACCCTGCCTCAGAGACTGTCCGTGCATCTGTCTGTCTTTGCCCTTGTTGGACTGACTGGACTGGACTGTCTGAGGATTCACCTACAAATGTTCCCTCCCTGTCTCTGTCTCTCTTTCTTTCTCTCTCTCTCTCTCTCTCTCTCTCTCTCTCTCTCTCTCTCTCTCTCTCATTCATTCACTCTGTGCCCTGCTGCTTCTGGATGTCTTCTGTCCTGTGTTCCTGTTGTCCTTACCCCTGTGTGTATGTGTGTAGTGCACCTTCTCCTACCCTTGTTCCCGATGTTCTTTTTGGCAGTAAGCTCATGAAAAATTCAGGTTATTTGGACAGGCCACAAGTAAAAACATTGCTTAATGCAGAAGTGACCTATCTACCAGAGTTGTATGTCTGACCATCTGATGTCGCTGACGTGTTCTAGCAGTCCGTAAAAAGCTGTATTTCCCTGCTAGCGTTTGTCAGTGTGCCACTCTAAATTTCCGCTTGACTGGAGCCTCGCACCCTAGCAGTTCCACATCATGGCAGAGCGGGTAAAAAAACTCTGTGTTGGTTTTTAGCGAGGATCGCAAGTCGTAATGCACACGGCTATCATCTTTAGTGACCAGAAAAGCGTTTTAGTGGGCCACTCTAGACATTCCCTCGGTAGATTTCAGCCTTTAAAAACCTCATGCAATCTGAGCAAGTGGGCACAAAGTCACTCGTGTCTTTTTGAAATAATAATGAGTCTTCGCACTTCATAGCAAATCATTGCGGTGTCGTTTTGCTGGTCTATTAATTAATTACTGTTTTGTCAGCACTGCTGCAAGGTCTTCCGATTTCCTGCACCCCTCTCAATGTCCGCTCAGTTTTTGTTTATTGTTTTTCAACATGCAGATGCATACATTAATAATAGATAGATAGATAGATAGATAGATACTTA
>NW_027468620.1:13906524-14044024 GCF_046254945.1 Alosa pseudoharengus | reverse complement strand
TCTCTGCTTAGAGTGTTTGCAGGAGGGAGGGAGAGAGGGAGCTTTAAAGAGGAGGGGAAAGCGAGGAGAGAACAAGTGGAAGAAATGGAGGGTGAAAGGGAGGGAGTGAAAGCTGGAGTGAGTGAGGGAGAGAAGATGATGCAGAAAGGTGTGTATGAAAGAGATACAGGGTGTGAGCAAAGGAAAAAAGGCTGAGCAGGTGAGCGAGAGAGAGAGAGAGAACGATGGAGGATGGAGGAGAGAGAAAGAGAGAGGGAAGCTGCTGGAAAAACACAAGTGCATCTCCACTCAGGAATGATCCATAATGCCATCGCTGTGTGTGCACGCGACGCGTCTCTCAGGGTGGGGGAAGCGAAGGGCTTTTCTGACTGTCACTTCTCATCCCGGCACCAGCTGATTGATGGGCAGACTTTTGCTCCGCTGCAATTGATTTTTGCAAGCGGGAGACGTCTGAAGTAATCGCAGCTGACACCAGCACAAACAGGTTTGCACTGGCCCCCCAATACAAACAGGGGGAGTTGGTGGCAAAAGAAAAGGAGGGAGGGGGCAGGTAGAGCCCCCAGGAGGTCTGCAGACAGACGGAAGCTGTGTGATTAAAGAGCAGGAGGATGGAAGCAGGGTATTTTCGAGGTGCTGTGTATCTTTTGTGGAAAAGGTTTCCATAGCAGCCTTTAATCTTGTTTTTTCCTCCTGTATGTGTTTTTTTACACTTGTTTTCTTTCTCTCATTCTCTTTCTTTCTCTCTCTGTCTGTCTGTCTGTCTGTCTGTCTGTCTGTCTGTGTGTGTGTGTGTGTGTGTGTGTGTGTGTGTGTGTGTGTGTGTGTGTGTGTGTGTGTGTGTGTGTGTGTGTGTGTGTGTGTGTGTGTGTGTGTGTGTGTGTGTGTGTGTGTGTGTGTGTGTGCGTGTGCGTGTGTGTGCGTGTGCGTGCGCGCGCGCATTTGTGTGTACATGCTTTGTGTGTCTGTTTCCCACAGACACATTTGAGATGGTGTCGGAGGACGAGGATGGCAAGCTGGTGTTTAAGGTGAACTACCACTACATGTCTCAGGTGAAGAATGCCAGCGATGCCAACAGTGCCGCGCGGGCACGCCGGCTGGCCCAGGAGGCCGTCACCCTGTCCACCTCGCTGCCCCTCTCCTCCTCCTCCTCAGTCTTCGTCCGCTGCGACGAGGAGCGCCTCGACATCATGAAGGTACGGGGCCTGAGCAGGCAACCAGCCACCCACGGGCACACACCTCACTAAGACTCCTGAGCGCACGTTCACACATTAAAACGTCTTTCACACACACACACACGTCTTTCACACACACACATATTTGTTTTCCTCTTGTGTTCTTTGCCTCTGTGAGCAAGGCTGGGGGCTTTTTTAATAAAGGCGTTATTGCTGGGGCCGCATCTGCAGCAGAAGAGCTCACTCAAAGGCTCCGGGCAGGTGTGTGAGGAGATACCGAGGGAGTGAGGAGTGCACCAGTTACTGTAGTAGTGCTCCCCAAAGGGCCGCGCGCTGTGTGTGTGCGTGCGCGTGTGTGGTGTGAGAGAGATACTCAGCGGGACTCCAGTTATTTCGGCTGTGTCTTAGCCACGGCTGACTGGTCTGGAACCTCCGCGTTCCCCATAACGAAAAGCGCGAGCACCATCTGCACCCGTTACGGGGAGCGGAGCTCTGGGCCGGTGCCGCCCCCCCCGTCGCCACCAGAACCTCCGACTCGGCTCTGGGCAAACCCGACGGCGGCCATCGCTCTCTAATGACATTTTATAAACGGCCGTCGCCCAGCGTCCTGATTAACGGCCGCGGCGCTGGCTAAATGTCAGAGCCCCCTCGTCTGGTCCGCCATGTCTCAGTCACGCTCCACTGGAAAGCTCCTCCACACCGCGCACCAACCCCGGCTCACAAGGCTGGCGACGTAAAAGGCCAAAGTGTGTGTGACTGGAGTCAGGCGGAGATGTCCACGTTGTTCTGTTGTGTCCTCTTCATGCCACGTCTCTCTCCTTCTCTCGTCTCTCTGCTCTGCTCTTCCTCTTCCTTCCTCTTCTCCCTCTTCCTCTTCATTCCCCTCCTTCTCTCCTCCACACATCTCTCTTGAACCGAACGTGTGCATTAACATGCAATCTTAATGTTGTCTAATAGCAGAGTGTATCCTGCTCAGATAAGAATATCTATGCATGTGTGCACTCACTCTCTCTATCTCTCACACACACACACGCACTTGCACACACTCCTCGCTCTCATGGTGTGAGTGTGCGAGCAGTGTGGGGCCTGAGCGCTGCTGTCACAACACTCTTCGCGCCTGAGCGACACTCCCCCGACTCCCTGGGGCGACGCGGGCCACTGAGCCGGCCTGTTGCCGTGGCAACGTTGCGCCTCAGTCTCCGCATCCCCGCTGGTCCCGTCCGAAGGATTTTCCACCAGAGTATACAGACATTTCTTCACCCTCTTTTTTTTTTTTTTTCCCTTCCTCCTCCTCTTCCTCCTCCACCTTGTCCTCCTCTCCCTCAGTTTCCTCTTTATTTCCTCAGAGGGAGGCTTGCCTTGCCTGACCTGGTTAGACCCTGCCTCTCCGGTGTGCTGCATCTGCAGAGTGATGTCTTTAATGTATGACTGTGGATGATTTCTTAATCTATCCTCCCTGCCTTTCTGAACAGCGCCACTGCTCAGCTCTCCTCCATCCGTGGGAGCTTCTCCCCCTCTATCTCTATTTGTCATAGGGACTCCCGTTGAAACCTTTTTTTTCTCTTCTTTGAAACCTCTTTTTCTTTTCTTTTCACCCCTACTCTATTCTGCCGTGCCTCTTTTTTTCTATCAGTTTTCTGTGCCAGAGCTTTTTAGATCTGTCTTACTCAATCGTGTAGCTGTCTGATTCTTTCTCTTTCTCTGTTCTGTCTGCTGAATAGTCAGTCAGCTGTATGCTCCGTTTTGACGTTTGAGCACAAACACCTTGTTTCTTGTCTCTGTGCGTCTCTTTCCACAAACACACACACACACTGCCTCCTTAGTCTGTAATCCTCTGCGCTGCCCAACCAGCACTAAACCCTGGGGTTTGTTTCAAGATGGCAGCGCCAAATGCACTCAAAACAAGGTCTCGCCCCTGTGCCTTTCACATCAGATTACCCACTCCTCTGAGGGCCGCGAGAGGAGAGAGCCAGAAAATTGAGCAAGCACACACACTCTCACACACACATGCTCACATACACATACATTGCACACATATGCGCACACACACACACACACACACACACACACACACACGAATACTACAACTGAGGTTGAATACCTGTGACTGTGTAATGGGCTGCTCGCTGAAGACTGCCCTGCCCTTCCTCCTGGATGAGAGGTCTTCCCTCCATTGATCAGGAAAGAATAGGTGGGGGGGGGGGGGGGGCACACACTCTCTCACACACACACACACACACACACACACACACACACACACACACACACAGGTCACTCTAGTCAGTGCTTAATGAGGCGCAGTCACACTTCTCCTCTGGACGTGCTTCACTACTACCTCTCCGCACTGATTGATGTCGACACCTGCCTTCTGTACCTCATTAATGTGCGCATCACAAATTGACAACCTGTCAAAGCACAACTGAAGGCCCTTCAAATGAATTTAGTTTTTTTTTTTTGCAATGCATTTAGATGTTTAAAAAAATGCCCTGAGATAATGTGTTGGAATCACTAAAGATCAAAAAACTCTGATGTTTGAACCGAATTGTGGTCCTGTGTGTTTAGGTGAACTATCCATCAACACAACAGTTCTCACTCTTGTGTGTGTGTGTGTGTGTGTGTGTGTGTGTGTGTGTGTGTGTCTGTGTGTGTGTGTGTGTGTGTGTGTGTGTGCACCTTTCTGCGTAGGTCCTGATTACTGGTCCGGCAGACACCCCATATGCAAACGGCTGCTTTGAGTTTGACGTGTACTTCCCCCAGGACTACCCCAACTCCCCCCCTCTGGTCAACCTGGAGACCACCGGGGGACACAGTGTGCGCTTTAACCCCAACCTCTACAACGACGGCAAAGTGAGTCTTTACCCAGCCACGCACCTCAGGCCTGTGGCCACACTCATGTCTAGGTCTTAAAGAGGTGGTTCAGGATTTTGGACATACTGTAGGACCTCATTTCCAAGTTAGCAAGTGTGATATTTATCAGTGGAGACTGTTTTCAGCACAGACATTTACGTCATATAATTTATTTGCCTCGGGTGTACTGTGGAGTGGGTAAGACTGTTTTTAGTAGCAGGCTAACACATACTGATGACTTGCGCTAGCCTAGCACCTGCGAACTCTGCAACTAGAAGTATTGGATGAAATGTGTTGATGTTGAAAACGGTCTCCACTGATAAATATCACACTTACTAACTTGGAAATGAGGTCCTATGTACAAAATCCTGAACCACCCCTTTAAGCAGCCTTTGTCAGCAGCTTTTGTATTTTTACTTTTTAGTTTACCCCACTAAAATAATATATATAGCTGTGTGTGTATGTGTGTGTTTGTGCGTACAGTGTAGTAGTGTTAGGTCTGATGGAAGTTTCAACATGTGTGAGGTCCTTAGTAAAGACCAACAGCTCTTTGGCCAGCATTTCTGTCTGGGTAGCAGCCGTGAGGATAACTCTCCTCTCTGTCTTTAGTCCCAATTCTTATGTCTTTGACCCTATATTTTACTTATCTTACTCCCCCTACATCTCACACACACACACACACACACAGGTCTACACCCAGAAAGACAGCCCAACACGACCTCTTCTCTCTCTCCTCTCCCTCCTGCTCCCCCTCTCCTGCGGTCACCGGTGGTTTAGGTGGTCTCGTCCCTCCCCATCCCCTGGCCCTTATTAGCTGAACTCTCACAGGGTACTCTCATGATGGGAGGTGACAGCTGCTCCAGGAATTACTGTGTGCTTTAGCCATCAGACATGCCACTCTGATGGACAGGAGATATGCGCTTTTTTATCCAGTTTTTATTGGTGTGTGTGTGTGTGTGTGTGTGAAGCAGATGTGTTTGTGAGTGCATTTCAGTGTGTTTGGCAATGCATCTGACAAATTTTGCTCATTGTTGTTTTCCCTCCCATTTTGTCTTTCCTCTGCCCTTTCTCTCATAATCCTTCTTCCTCCCTCCTTCATTCTTGCACCCCTCCTCCCTGTCCTCTCCCTCCTTCTCCTTGTCTCTCCCTCTCTGTCGCTCTGCGTCTCAGGTGTGTTTAAGTATCCTGAACACTTGGCATGGTCGACCAGAGGAGAAGTGGAACCCGCAAACCTCTAGCTTTTTACAGGTAACTCATTCTTTATCACACACACACACAGAAACACACACCTTACAGGAACCCCATATGAAGTCCCCTCTGCATTTTCTTAAATGAACATGGTAATCTAAATATGAGTTAGGTTGCCTTCATGCTTCCCCAAACTGTGTATGGAGCATCACTCTCAGTCTCCCACAGTAGGGTGCCTGGGGAGAGGCACTGTGTGTCTCACCCTCCAGCAGCTTTCTCTCTCTAGCTGCTCTGAAGATGATAAATACTGCAGCCTCTCTCTCTCTCTCTCTCTCTCTCTCTCTCTCTCTCTCTCTCTCTCTCTCTCTCTCTCTCTCTCTGAGAGAGAGAGAGAGAGAGAGAGACTAAGAGACTAAGAGGGGTGGCGACGGGTCACATGACCCCATTTTATCTCAAGTGGGGGGGGGGGGGGTTAAAAGTGAATGGATGCACGAATAGACAGATGCATAAATGCCTCATGCGAAGAAGATGGGGGGGGGAAATGACTGATTGTTTCAGTCTTCCATTTCTATTTTTAGACGCTTGCTTCCTGGAGTAAAGTTGGCTAGCGTGTCGGTGAGCGTGTCATGATTGTTGTCAGTCACGCGTTTGCCACACAGACAACTTGCTGTCTGGTGTTGCCAGGGGAGTTTGTGCTGATCTGAAAACGGGTGGCGTTTCTGCGAGCGCTCCTTGTGAAGCCTTTGGTTTGGACGTCTCCGTGTGGCTGTTAGGGATGTGAGCTCTTCTCCAGACCCAGCCTTTAGTCAGGAGGCTCAACCAGCAGAGAGTCTGTGTGAGGTGCGTTGGCCTCTAGCCTGCTCCAGTCCAGCATCCGTGTGTAGCCCACGCTAGCAGATCATCATCATCCCTGCCCCCGCCCCCCCCATCCCCCTGTGTCACCCATTATCTGATTTACTTAAAACTGATATTCCTCCATTACTCCCAGCCTCCATCGCCCCCATGCCTCTCTGCCCCATGCACCATAGGCCATCCTATATTGAGAACTGGGGAATTGGTGTTCTCCGCTTTTATTGATCTCGCAACGAGCGAGTATGGGTACCACCCCCACCCTTCTGCTCCGCTCCCCCATCCCATCCTCCTCCGCATCCAATCTCTCGTCCTTTGGGGGGAAAAAAGCCCTCTCGTGCGGTGGATGGGGTGAGGTGGAGAAAGTTCATAGAGATGTCTCCATTGATTATCATTTTAGTTAGTGTCCGCTGGGGTCGATAATGGAAATCAGACAGGCCAGCGGCGTGCCAGCCAGGGAGGGCTGTTGGACCGCCTCCGTGCTGTCGAGGGGAACGCACAGACGCTGGGCGGCAGATGGATGGTGGTGGGCGTTGGGTTTCTGGAAAGTTCAAGGTTAGCCGTGTCAGATAAGCAAGCAAGGGCTTTTCCCGGCGACACTGGAGGTGTATTCAATGGAGATTGGAAAAGGAACTTTTCTAATAGTGGCCCAGCCGTGGATGAGCTCTGTGACCTTTCGGAGACGCTCTCATTAGCATTCCGTCCCGCAGCAGATGCCTTCATCCAGAGAGACTAGCGGTCCAGCTAGGGCAGACATTTATCAACGCTCCAGCTCCTCAGGCCCCGAGCCCGTGAACCTGTGACCCCGTGACCCCGGCCCCTCATTTGGCTCATGTTCATGTGCTAATCCGCGTACAGAACATAGGCCAAGTGTGCAGCTGTTTTAAGGGGGCAACTTCAACACAAATGTAACCAGATGCAGCCAAAGTTTTCAATAATTAATTCAGCAGATCTGAGTTCAGTAACCCACACACATTTTTTTGTGTGTTTGTTCAGGTGCTAGTGTCTGTTCAGTCTCTGATCCTGGTGGCAGAGCCATACTTTAACGAGCCTGGCTACGAGCGCTCAAGGGGAACGCCCAGTGGCACGCAAAGCTCCCGCGAGTACGACGGAAACATCCGGCAAGCCACCGTCAAGTGGGCCATGCTGGAACAGATGAGGAACCCCTCTCCCTGCTTCAAGGAGGTGAGTGATGAGACACGAGCACATACACGCAGGGAGATCCACAGTCCCATAAACAGTACGTACGTACACACACACACACACACACACACACACACACACACACACACACAACCACAACCACGTGCAGCCTGTGATGTATTTTCAAAAGCACAAGTTCAAAGTGAGAAACTCATTCATATTCATATACCCTTGACCCTGCTAAAGTATCTGCAAAAATGTGCACACACACACACACACACGCTTGATGAATCTCAGCCCCTCCCAAAATTTCATCTCCTGTTGCCTCCACACGAACAGTCCCAAATCAATTTGTACCCCAGGAACCAGAGATGCTCAGAAATGTCAACACCCCCGCACACCCCCCCCCCATCCCCCGCCCCTGCCCCTGCCCCTGCCCCAGCGATCAGGCCACTGTCACGTCACATCATAAATTTGGTGTTATTAATTCATTCCAAAGGCAGATAATATCCTCCGGATGTATATAATATCCTCCACACACACACAGACACACACACACACACACACACACACACGTCTCCTCGGCTACACTCTTGATTTCTTCCCGTCCTTGACTCGGCTCCTGCACTAGCGATCACTCAACCCGCTCCATCCGGAGCGTAAGCAAGGGAGAGAAATGGGGGGGGGGGGCTTAATGATGTGCGCTCAGACTGGCGTGGCTGGCAGCCCTCGTACGTGTGGGCAGGGCCAGGGCGGATGAAAAGACACCCCACCAGTAGAATGTCAGATCATTCAGACGGCGCAACATGGGACAGGACATGTTCTTTCCTAGAAGTCGCCGGAGGATGTTTACAGTTTATTGGATTCGTTGACCATTGAGGGTGCATGCGTATGGTGTTAAAGGCATTATGTTCCTCCTGTGTATACCTGTGTGGTAGGGGGAGGAGAGACTGGGGGCGGGGGGCGGTATGGTGGAGGTGTGTGTGTCTGTGTGTGTGTGTGTGTTGTTAGAGTGTGTTTACACTGAGGAGAAAGCCAGTGTCTATTACAGTATTTGGCTTGGGAAGGGTGGACCTGGATTAAAGAGAGAGACTTTTAGGAAAAAAGAAAAACATGAAATCCAATTAAGGTCCCAGATGCCTGCGCTGCTGCCAAACCACTGGGGCTTTGCCAAATGGTAATGGATTTTCCGGCCCTACCTGAGACCAGGGGAAGTGGGGGTGGGGGGGGGGGATCTGTCCGTCCCAGTCTCAGGACAAATGTTTTCTCTCAGCGTGACATTGTTTAGATGTGCACCAGACACGGAGGAGAGCAAAGACAAGCCAGAATATTATACAACTCACACACACACACACACGCATACACACTCATGTTAATCTTGTTTAATATATATACACACACACACACACACACACACACACACACAAACACAATGGTGCCATCCCTGACCTGTGCTGGCACTGTCTCACTAGCAGACCGCGTTAAGGAGACCTGATCCCATTCTCCCAGTTTGCCCTGCCCATTTTGCTGGGCAACATGCCAGGCACATGAAACACTGGAAGCAAAAGAGAGGGACACACACACACACACACACACACACACACACACACACACACACACACACACACACACACACTCACTATGGTTCATCTAGGAAAAACAAAAACATTAACAGAATGTGTCCCAAGAGACTCTGCTTTTCTTGTGGAGTTTGATTTAAACCAGAATTTCATGGATCATGCCAGAATGTTGCTCACAGATTCATAGAACTGCAGATGTGCTGAATATGGGAGAATGTTTTGTATGTTTAACACACACACACAGACAGGGGCTCAGGCACGCACGCACAAGCATCCAGCCACATCCGAGTGACGGGCTTCTGACGTCAATGCTGGGGGTGAAATGGACCGTTGGCTCACAAGCGGGGAGACGGCAGGTCTTCAAGTGACTGCCTAAGCACACATACATACACACACACACACACACACACACACACACACACACACACACACACACACACACACACACACACACCACCCTGCCTCCCCCTGAAATTCAATTAGGTTTCCTCCGACATTCCCTCACCATCTTCATATTTGGAGCAGTGGATGGGGGAGAGGGGACCTGGAGAGGAGAGATAAACAGCCTGCCAGCCAATCACACTCCAGCAGGTTTTGGGGATGCGGCAGTAGGTTGTGCCTGCACGGGAGCAGGTCTACCGCTAGATTTATTTTAGGGTGAGATTTCTCCCTATGTGTGAAAATCTGGCATCCTGTGCCTATTTTTAGGACCGGATGAGGAAGAGGAGGCTTTAAATAATGCCAAAGGAGATTGTGAAGTGGAATTAGCAATTACAGGTCACATGCTAAAATATGGATTGAGATGTGTGTGGGTGAGAGAGAGAAAGCGAGATAGCGCAAGGGCTGTTCACACACCAGGCACAAGCTCCACTGGATTGTGATTGGGCCATTTGTAGGGTGGCTGGAGTGTGATTGGGCCATTTGTAGGGTGGCTGGCCATTTGTAGGGTGGCTGGAGTGTGATTGGGCCATTTGTAGGGTGGCTGGAGTGTGATTGGGCCATTTGTAGGGTGGCTGGAGTGTGATTGGTGCCATTTGTAGGGTGGCTGGAGTGTGATTGGGTCATTTGTTTTGTGGCCGTCGCTGACTTAGGATCCATCCAGACTAGTAGGTTTTGGTTTGAATCCAAAGTTGTTTTATTATGTTTTCGCCGCTCATCTGGACTACTAGCGTTGCGTTTTAATGCGGAAAGCGAAATCCGCTAACATTTGAAAAGGATGATGTAGGAAACCCATGGTTGCTTCCTGATTGGACCATGTCAGTCTGACGTTTCTTGACTCCCCATGGCTGTCTTCCACTTAGACTACTAGCCTACCAGCGGTGCATGCAACATGGAAAACAAACTTTATTTACTCTTTATTGAATTGAGTTTAAAACAAAGATGGAGTGGTGTGGATGTTGCCTTAATCAGTGTGAAGATATCACGTCTGGTTCTCTCTCTCACTCACACACACACACACAGAACTCCATTTTGAGCTTTTACTTTCCTAACTCACACATTTGGCTCATTAGCACATTTAATTTCTAGTTTCCGCTAGATTTTTTTTAACAGTGGCGGCAGCCATTTTGCGTCTCCCCTAATTCTGAATCAGTGGCACCGCTAAATGAAGAGGAAACACTGAGAAGAAAGTTAATGCTTTAAATAGGCTACATCAATACAGTATATAATATGTGAACTGAAACCAGACGGGCCATAATAACCACTGACTAGTTTAGGCTACTTATTGTTAAATTGCAATGTGAGCGGCAGCCAGCAGGGGAGGATACGTCGCAGGTTTATTTAAAAAGCAAATGTGCGTCTGCCCTGATTCTGATACCGTGGCGGTATTAATTAAACCGTGGGGGACCGCCATGCTGAAATAAACATAGAGGAAACACTGAATTTCATTAACAGCTAAAGCTACCGGAAACAATTCCCTTCTACCTTGCTTACTAAGGTCTGTGTGTGTGTGTGAGTGAGAGAGAGGATGTGTCTGCTGTTGTCTATCTTACATTCCAATTCTTTTTTTGTGCTCTATGACACACACACACACACAGGATAGTTGTGTATCCTGTTCTAATGTGGAGTCATTATGCTCAGTACAGCACTTGGTGGTGCATTATTTATGTTTGGCTTAAACTCCCCCTCTGTTGAGCCTGGGTGGAACAGCAGTCATCTCGCTGCCTCACACACGCCCCGGCGACCAGCCCAGCCTGCTCCGCTCCGCTCCGCTCCCTCTCCGAGCACCAACACCGACGCCGCTTCTGCTGCCACTCACAGCGCCCGGGGCTACAGTTAGCACTGCCCCTCTGCTCCTCACTAGAGAGAGAGAGAGAGAGAGGGATGGAGAGAGGGAGGGATCGAGAGAGAGAGAGAACGAGAGAGGGGGGGCAGAGTGTGGCTGCTCGTCCCAGCTGTGAGTTTCAGTGAATCTTCACCGCTCGGCAAAGGGCCGGACCAGGAGGCTGGGAACGCTGTGTGCGCGCCACAGCCGTGGGGGTTTCCATGGCAACGCTGGCAAGGCAATCAATCACCCTACACACACACACACACACACACACACACACACAGAGAGAGAGAGAGAGACACAGCTTCTTCTCTCTTCTCTGCTGTGGTCCCTGCCTCCAGTTTTCCACCTAAAAATAGAGCTAGGGAGGCATGTTGACACACTCACACAGCCAGGTGTATATGGGGTTGTAGACCAGCCTCTTTAAGCAATATTCATTTTGGGAAATGAATGCTGGCCATGACCGTCCAGTGGGACATATAATCGGGTGGATGCGTGCACATCTCCATGAGCAGAGTGTAATGGTTCTTATTTAAGGGGCATCTCCAGCTGGCTCCTTTACTTCGTTCCCTAGAGGATTCCAATCCACAGATGAAACACGTTTCCTACTCTCTCACACACACACACACACACACACACATATTCATCGCATGCTTAGAATGCGGAGATTGTACAGATAATGGAAGACCGTGATGTATACTGTATGCACACTTGACACAGAATAACTCATGCACACGGCCATACAGCTCTGCTTTACAATTCTGCTCGTGTCCACACACACTTGCAGTGGCAGTGATTGAGTGTTCCGTCCTGTGTGTGTGTGTGTGTGTGTGTGTGTGTTTGCGCGCATGCACATTCACCCTCACACACACACATTGTGTGTGTGACACAATGTATGCAGGGTAGCGGCCGCTTGGTCAGTATATAGATGGTGCAGTATATAGGTGGTGCACGGCACGCGTCCCGATAGCTGTCTGGCTCGCTGATGCTCCTCCACCTGCTCACAACAGATCCACCCACTTCTCCATCTCTTCCCATCAGTCTCGCTCTCCTCGTGCACATCCTCTCCATGTCCCACATGTCCATCTGACCAGGCTCAAACTCTCCTCTTCCCCCTAACCTGACACCGACCGACCAGCTAGTGCTTTGCAAGCAAATTTACATTCATCGTGCCAATGCATAATGCAGTTGGCAAACACAAAGATCAAATGGAAAGATTGCATTTTCTATTTCCCTCACAACCTTTGGGCAGTTTGGTAAATGTCATAACTGGGTGAATGACATAAAATCTCTCGTTAAGGCAACCCTGACAGCCTAAATGAAAATGGGGTCGGAATGTGTTCACGGAATGTGAAGGAATCTGAAGAGTAAGCATGAGTGTGTTGACCTTTGGCCTGCAGTGGCTCCGGCTGCACTGATGAGGTGTTTATCTGCATGTTGATCTCGCAGAGCCCAGACGCTCACCCCGCTCCACTGCCCTGCAGCCCACATTACCTAAAAGGTCACTTAGTTTGTTAGTGGACCAAGACCCGAACATGCAATCAGCTGTGAATGAGAGGGATGGAGAAGGCAAGAGAAGAAGGAAAGGAGTGAGTGTGCATCTTAATCTATGGCACAGACGTCCGTTGGGGCATTTCTTCAGTGCTGATGAGCTCTGTGTGCATCTTGTGTGTGGCGTGTCTTTGTAAAGGTCATCTGTTGAGACTTGACCCATCTTGGTCATACATGTGTATGTGGCACACTTGTGACTAATGTGTCCATGCACTCCGGTGTGTCTTCTCCACGCTGTGATTGATGTGCATGCCAAATACCAAAAGTCATAAGCTCACACACAGACACACACAAATACCCCTTGGGATCTGACTCCTCAATAGGAGTCCATTAATAAATGTCCCTGGCACTGAAACAAACGGTCTTGTTACAAATGACCTCCTCTGTTCGGTCTGTTTTGTCTCCACTTTTGTGGGGGGCTGCATTTTACAGGAGAATAGCTGCCATCTTTTGTTGTTCTCGCCTGACTCCTCAATGATTGTGTGAATGGAGCCCTGGAGCTTTGCAATGAAAGGAGACCAGAGCTGCTAAACGATCCCGCCTCCCGCTCCACACAGCGCCGTGACCTTGAGAATGTGCCCTTGACCATCAGCATAAGCTTGCTCATTAAAGAAAAGCTAAGCACCAAACGGTCTGCGTGTGTGTACATGCGCACGCGCGCTTGTATGTTTTCAAGCTCACACATACGTACAAACAAACGAACACACACACACAAAGCAGTTTAGTCTTGATTGATCTGGGCAAATAACCAGCCATCAGTAATGGCAACCAGATCTCCAAGCAAGGTTTGTGAGATGAAGCATGGCACAGCACTTAGCACACAGTTGCACTTCTCTCCCCCTCTGCACCATTCCAGGCCTCACACACTGTTCCTAGGAGATATTGATTGATTGACTGACTGATTGAGTGAGTGAGGTAGTGAATGACTGACACTAGTGTCCACCCTCAGTTTGTCCGTGCTCATCGAGTGACGCAAAACAAAATAGCCATGGCTGGCCCCAGCTGTGGCGCAACTGGCTGGGGCACCTGCACCGTACGCCGGCGACCCGGGTTCGATTCCCGCCACGTGGTCCTTTCCGGATCGATCTCACCCCTGCTCTCTCTCCCACTCACTTCCTGTCACTCTCCACTGTTCTATCATTAAAGGCACAATTTTTTATTTTATTTTTAAATAGCCATGGCTACGCTAGTCTGGCTTTTCGTGGCCACAGTTTAAGTGAACACTGCGCTGCGCTGCGCCTCTGAGCTCAGGGCAGTGCTGGAGCACTCATAAATCCGCCTGCTCCAGCTATCGTTTGCCTCCGGCATCATGCCCTTTCCTACAACATTAATTATACCCAACAGTTCCTCTGCTGTGTGTTTGAGTGCGTGTCAAATGAGGCATCAGATTTCTGTGTGTGTGCGTTTACGTTGCATTTATTAATTTAGCAGACACTGTGCATCAGGGGGTACAAGCAAAAGGCTACATTGATATATATTTCAAGCTGCTGTTGATTTATTTGAAGGTGTGCAAACAGATGTGGTGATTATCTTTTAAGCCCCACAGACTTGTTACCACTCAAAAAAAAAGTGTCCCCACTGAAACCAGACTTGAGCTTTCTTTCTGATCGCATTTCGTAGTGAAAAGCAGCAGCCTGGTTGGCCCTATAAAAACAGGTTTTTATGACCACACACACCTTCCTGAAGGAGCCCTGGCCATTTCATACTGCCATAACGCATGCTGTGTTGCCCCCGAGTGCGAGCGGTCATCGGCAGGACGATTTCATTCTCTGGCTGCAATGCCCCCCTGTCCCCACATTTATGGGGTGAATCAGCCATCTGTGGTAACTCAGGAGACCTTTTTAATGTTAGTCATTTCTCATTAGACGAAAGCAACTCTCCATTTTCTGTTTCTGATGAGACCCAGTCAGCCGTGGAATTATGTGTGTCACTTGCTCCTTACTGAAGTTCTCCAGTTTCTTAAGAGAAGCTGGCTGTCTTCATCTCCAGCTTGGAATGAATAGTCTCAAACATTCAATGTCTGTACATAGGTAGCCTTCGTTAGGGTTGTAGAGTTTCCAAAAGAACTCGACAGAATGCAACCCAATTGCAGCATCTCATTGCAATTGCAAAAGGCTACAAAAGTATACAGGTGTTTCATACTGATACCCCCTCCCCTCCTCGTTCTGCGTGCCTGGAGTGGAGACACCCCAGGAGGTATGAAGACGTGCGCACAAGAGAGTGGATGTCTTGAATAGAGAGAATGAGAGTGAGGGAATAGTAGATTGACTGAAGGAGAAGATGGGGGGGGGGGGGGTCCTTGTGTTTGGGCACGGACGCCACACATACATGGACTGCAGGCCTGCCGAGTGCTCCACTCATCTTTCAGCTGAAGCGAAGGAAGAGAAGGCCCACCTGCTGCCAAGGCCCAGATTGCAGCAGGCAGATGCAGATGCATTTTGCATGGCAAGCGAGGGAGCGAGAAGAGAGAGGTGGGGATAGAGGGAGGAAGGGGAAGCTGGAAGAGTTTGCCTTCCAGGGCTGCTTGACTACACACTCGTACGCACGCGCACACACACACACACACACACACAGTGCCTCAGTCCCTTCCCACATCTCTCTGGTACTCCATTTTTTTCTTTTTCACCGGCAACTCCGTGTCCCTCAGCAGTGCACCCAGGGCTCTACCCGGCCATTGTGCTCGGCAAAGGCCAAGGGGATTATGGGTAATACAGGCTGGCATGTGCAGCGGGGGAGTTTTAATCAGCCTGGCATATGCACAGCCCTCTACCACACCGACCGCCAGCCGAACAACGTGTCTGTCAAAAAGAGAGCAAGAGGGAGAACAAACGCCCCTGTAGGGGGCGACGCTTTTGTCGTAGCAATGGGAGTGTTCTTTCAGTAACTGACATGGCGTAACAATGGATGTGTTTGTCTCCCTTTGTGTTCTTGTCCAGGTGATCCATAAGCACTTTTACCTGAAGCGTGCCGAGATCATGGCCCAGTGTGAGGAGTGGATCACAGACATCCAGCAGTACAGCAGCGACAAGAGAGTGGGCCGCACCATGTCCCACCACGCTGCAGCTCTCAAGGTAACAACCATACACACGCACACGCACACACACACACACACACGAGCAGTAGGCAACATGCACTCAAGGCAATGAACACACACACACACACACGGCTGTTCCGTAATCCTCTACATTGTAGCTCCTAAAGTAATGAGCGGCCACACCAGGAACAAGGAGTAGTTCATGCTATGCATACAGCCACACATAGTCACAATCTGAACTGCATGGAGCTTTGCCCCCCATATTTGCACCAAATCCCCCGACATATTATCAAGCAATGAGCATTGTCACACACTACATCAGTCTCAGATAGATATCGTCCCCTTAGGATTATAAGGTTCTACAGTATCTGACATTTTTGTCAAAATTGAGTTATTGACATATTCTTATTCTGTGACAGGTGAGGTGTGGCGTTTCTTGTAGTTGTATGCATTTATGCATATATGCATGTAAGAGGTTTGTTCCGCTTATCAGTATAACTCTGTGAAGCTCAATATCTCAGAACTACTCAGAATGTAGATAGAACCTTATAATTCTAAGGGGGTGACACACACACACACACACACACACACACACACACACACACACACACACACACACACACACACACACACGCGCGCGCGCTTACATGTGCATACTCGTACTACTTGAGAGATCCAGTGCCCACACATCCCTGTTAGTAACGTCAGTAAAGATAATGCAGACACACATACACATTCTGTATAAGTGAGCAGCAGAATTGAAGATAACCCACCCACACTAACAATCTGTGATAAGGACATGCAATCCCAGCATTTGGAGAAATGTCTCTCCGTTTCTGACTTCGCAGCTGTATAGCTGGTTGTAAAATTCATTGCCTATTTTCAGCTTAGTTCAAAGTGTGTGCGTTAGCACATACACACTTGCACACATACTCGCCCTTCCATCACGCGCACACACACACTCAACGCGCGCACACACAACGCACACACACACACACACACACAGTTTTAATGAAGTCTGAATTGGCCACTCAGGATAATCTACCCCCACCTTCTGCAGTGTGGGTTCAGCTGGACAGGCTTGATTCATGCCACTGACTGCCAGGCTCCCTCCTGACCAGCTGCTGGGGCTAAACACGCACACACGCACACACACACACACACACACACACACACACACACACACACACACACACACACACACACACAGAACAACAGAACAGTTTTTTTGTATACACACACACACACAGAACAGCAAAGCAGATGAAAAGCCCAGCATGCAGGTTTACCCAGGCTGTAAATACTCACAATTAATATGGTTGTAAATAATCTGGCGGACACTTTGATAAAAACTGAGTGGACCTACCCGCTCTCTTGTGCTGTAGCCACAGCCCTTTATCAAGCTGCTGATCTTACTATTGCACATTTCTGCCTTTCTGCACAAAGGATTCATGTTTCAGTGTTCTACTGGTTAGCCTGCATAGTGTATGAAAGGGCGGATGTGTGTTTTTGTAATGCATCTTATTCAAAAACACACACACACACACACACACCGAGCAAACACACACACACAGTGTTAAAAGAGTGCATGTGTGTGTTTATTTTAATACGCTTGGAAATTGGAACTGTGTCCACCAGCACCCTCGCTGATACAGTAAAGGCCTTTGAGATGACAATTTGTTGATGAGTGCCTCTTTCTATTGAGTTCCTGTTTGACGTTGTGAATTAGTAATTACAGCCACATCCCTCCCTTCAGACTCTCTCTAGAATCTGTTGTACCAGTCTTTTCATTTGCTGTTTGCTATACTGCTTTAATTTTCTGTTTGCTATACTGCTGCTGCTGCTGCTGTAGTTGCTGCAGTGTGGGGTTGCTCGCTTCTGTTCTTAACAGTCCTGTGTTGTGGTTTTGTCCTCCGTGCAGAGGCACACAGCACAGCTGAGGGAGGAACTGCTGAAGCTGCCCTGCCCAGACGGCCTGGAGCCTGACGGGGAGGAGTTCTCCGAGAAAACCTCCGCCCTCATGGTCAAGGAGCTACCCAATCAGGACGGGGAGAAGCCGGGCGGCAGCCAGGACGCTCACTGCAGCGAGGGACAGCTATGAGGCTCTCGATCTCGAAAGCTTCCTCCGTCGGTGCCCAGCCCCGCCGCCCTACCCTTGCCCATTCTTCCTCCTCCTCTTCCTCCTCACACGACTATTACCATTGATATTAAATAGACTGTTCATGGCAGTGAAAGCCTGGATTTTGTCAATATTTGTATGTAAGAATCTAATTATGTAATAGCTGAAAAAAAAACCCCACAGAGGACGACCTGCAAAGCATCCAAGCTGAGACCAGAGGGAAAAAAACAATCTGCTTCTAAACCCCCGGAGATGACACAGAACTATGCTTCAGTATCCCCATACAAGAAAAAGAAAAAACAAGGCGCCACATACAAACGAGCTTTTATTTACGTGTAAAAGAGTGTAAACTTTTATGTGTTTTTTTTCTTTTTGTTTTGTTTCTTTATTATTATTTGTTTTTCAATTGTGAAATAACCACTGACTGGTATGTTATTAAACTTGTTTATGTATACATAATGACAGAGGAAATCAGAGTATATGAGGGAACTACCTTTAGATGAGAATGTTTACTGAATGTTCATTTCCATTTGTTTTATTGGTTTCTTTCTTTTTCTTTTCTTTTTTTCCCTTTTTGTTTTGTTTTCCTGACTTAGCAAGGACGGTAACCAAGGATATATTGGTCATTTGCGATACTATTTAAAAAAAGAAAAAAAAGGAAGATCTATAAAACACACACCCAACACTTCCTCTCCCCTCAGACGTTTGAGGATTCTTCTGATTTCCCCATTGACATCGCTTATTTGGTTTATACAGAAAACCTGTAAACTTCAATAAAGGCTGAAATGGATATTCTTAACCGCTATGATCACTTGTCGCCCTCTCACTTGCTGGTAAGAGACCAGCGCCATGCTTTAACTCCCCTTTTTAATTGCTCACTAACTTTCAATGCAAGTTTAATAAATGCAATCTATTCTACTTTGCACACATATATTGTGATGACTCTGGAGATTTGTGTGTGTGCGTGTATGTGCGTGCGAGTTGTGCACTGAGTGCGTGGTGTATTTGCATTTCTTCCTTTTTAATGTATTGTCTGTCCTGTCTGTCTGCCAGATTTCTTTTGATCTCTTATTTTTCTAGAGAATATATGGTATTCCTTGATATTGTCACAAACCAACCAGAAATAACTACATACAAAGCATTGAACTGACCTGACTGACCCTAACGCTATCAAAATTATTTTATTCAATGAAATATTATTTTATTGCATGCTCTAGGCCAGTGGTTCTCAAAGTGTGGGGCGGGCCCCACTAGTGGGGAATATAGACATGACAGGTGGTGCGTGATGAACAAAGAGGAAATTTGTTTTTTTGTGCCTATCTTTCATAATGCCTTTTATTGACAAGGAAGATCGTAGATTCAAAACAAAATAGCCACATACAAACATAGCAGTCATAAACAGACCGACGTATGAATTCAAAATAACATCTAATCCAGCGTACCGAGACGGGAAATGTAACATGGAACCAAAATGAAAAGAAAAAGAAAAATTGGTTGATGGGGTTATGTGGGATTTCTCCACCTTCAAAGTGGGGGATGACAAAACATTTGAGAACCACTGCTCTAAAACTGACTAAAATCCATGTTAAGGTTGAAGATGAAATGATCTTTGATTAAGTTTAAAAATTACTGTGAGCGGGTGTGTTTACCTTCAAAGTATAGTATTTGTTTTTATCTGTGTTTTATCCTACTTTATGGTCAGCACCTAATGGTGTTTTCTTTTGTGCAGCTAATCTAGAACTTTCACTGTGAGGTTTACTGCATAGCAAATCCTTGAGGTCCCGACACCCGCCTTCATAGCTTTACATTCGTCTCTGTGATTTACTGCGTCTTATACATTATTTATCCAGTACCTTGTAAGGAATTGTAAAGATCAAGAAGAAATGGATGTTGGGTGTGATGCATTGATGCACTGAGCCCCATATTCTTTTTTTTTATCAGAAGAATTCACATAGGCCTAGGCCTATTTAAAAAAACATAGGCCTATGCATACAAACATCTGCCTTCTTAAGGGAACAAGTTAGTCCTGTAGGCCCCTTAATGCCATGACCATGCCAACACTCCCGTTTTTCCCGGGTTTCTCCCGTATTTCAAGGTCATCTCCCGGCACCCTCCCGTTTTGTTATTTCTCCCGGAAAACTCCCGTAATTTGCAACATCAAACTTTTTTTTTTTTTTAAATCACTGATCCATTAATTTTTTCTGTAGTCTGACCCTTCCCACGTTGCCAGATTGTGTATGAAATACACCCTACACATACACAATTACTTACTTTAAATTTAAACTTTTTTGTCATAAAACCTGGCAATTTAAAAACAAACATTAGAACATGTGTATCAATATCACAATTTGCTAAAAAAGAAAAAATAGATCTAACATTAATGGCTGTAGATGCTGAAAAGGCATTTAATCGCCTTGAATAGAGTTGCCTATGAAGTATTACATGCATATGACTTTCCACAGGAAATAATAAAAATAATTCAAGCAATCTATAAGGCACCAACAGCATATGTCTACTCTAATGGGATCCTATCGGAGGCCATCCAGATAACGAGAGGAACAAGACAGGGAGGTCCACTATCACCAACAATGTTTGCCCTAGCCATTGAACCATTGGCTCGGAAGATTCAGAAGAGGTAACTGGCATATGGATTGGTGGAGGGTGTTACAAACTTAATTTGTATGCAGATGACCTTATGTTGTATCTCACTAAAATTGAAACTTCAATCCCACATGGGTTGAATATCATAAAACATTTTTTCTAAAGTATCTGGTTATAAAATGAACATGAGGAAAACCGAACTTGTATCAATAACAGAGCCTTTGTCCAACCGTAAACAGTCTTTTAACAAGTTCAAATGGCAAAAAGGAAGGATTAAGTACCTAGGATGCTATATAAGCCCTGATAAAAACAATACTGTGTAATGATAACTGTTGCTCATAGATCTCAATACAAATTTCAAGTTTTTGCCTGAAATTGCACTGTGCCTATTTACAGGGGCATTGTTCCCACCTCTTTTGGGGCCTACCATCAAATGTTGGACCTCTATAGAAAGCTGAGAACCTGTAGTTTTTGTAGGAAACAGTCAAAATAACTGTGTGATGTACTCACACAGAGTTACAGAGGATATAGTTTTTTCTTTCTGCCGGATTACAAGCATCTCTGAACTGACCACATTTCAGCCCTCTGGGTCACTTGATATCCCTTAGAAACACAACTGAGCCCTAGCACCAGGTCTTGTGAGGCTGTGTGCAAAAGTAGATCAATATAGAATGAAAATATGAGTGCTTTAGACCATTATTTGCCAAGGTATGCTCATGCGTTTTGTAAAATGCCTATGGAAACTCCCCATAGGACTTTTTGTTATCCAAAATGCATACTGACACTCAAATGCTAACTGCACATGAACCCCTTTGTGTAGAAGCATAATGGTCTCAAATGAAAGGTAACACTTTGAGGTTTCTTGTGGACTATTTACATTGTATGTCAGGTGTTCTGATATAGACTGACTACACAAAATATGGAATAATTACAAAACAGTCTCTATTTTTGCATTTACTTTGTTGGTTCAATTAGTGTGTATAAGATAAACTACACATTTGTACAACTAATATTGGATAATACAACATGAAGATTCAATTTCTATGGATTCTTGTGAATATTTCAGTACCAATATGTTGCATCTACTTATGGTGCTGCATCTACACTGCAGCCAGAAGTCAGGGTAGCACCAAAAGAGGGGGAGGGGGCATTTTGGATCAAATTTAATTGAGACATAATAACATTAATCTGAAAATCTAAAGCACTATACAGATTGTACATGAAAAAAGTTGTCATTTTTGGATTCCCAAGAGCCAAAGCTTTGAAATGGTGTATCACATTACTATGCTACATAGCAATATGGTGCATACAATTGATTTAGAATGTTGGGGGGAGGTGGGGGAGGGGGGTAACCTCACCGATATGAGGATTAAAGTGTTTTTAAAGATCTTAAAATAAATTTGGATAAGTGGGCAAATCTGCCAATAAACCTAATCGGTAGAATACATTTGATTAAAATGATATGGTTACTCAAATTTTTGAACTGTATTACTACTCAGCCCAAGCTTTTTACATCAACTCTGTTATTAATAGATCAGAGGAAGATCCCTGGATAAAAAATAGAAGATTACCAACTCAAGCCGGACAATTTATTTTTAGCTATTTTACAAAATGTAAAATAAGTAGTTCTAATTTTGTAATTAACAGTACACTGGAGGGAATGGAAGAAGATTAAAAATATTTTAGGAGTGCATATTAGTATAAATTTAACTTAACATAATGAAACATTTAGATATCTACAATTGAAAAATTGGATATCACACAATGTTGAGCTAAATTATAATACTGAATCAACAACATTAGAGAAGCTTTTTATGAAAACTGGAGAGAAATAGAAACTAATTGGTAAAGTTTATAAATGTTTGATTGAGTCACAGGTGGATAATTACTCATTTAAAATATGATGCTTGGAATAAGGACCTTAATGTCACAGATACACATACAAAATGGAAGGAAGGCCTAAACATAACCAATAATATTACCATCAATGAAAACCTGAGGCTTATACAATATAAGCTCATGACAAGAATATATTATACAAAATCTAAAATACATAAATTTGACCCATCATCTTCTGCTTTGTGTGTGAAATGTGGCTCTCATGTGGACTCTTGTACATGCCTTCTGGGAATGTAAGAAAATTAAACAGGGTTGGCTGGAAATTCAGAAGTTGTTGAATGAAACCTGCAAAATTCAGTGCAAATTAACATCTACACAGTGTATTTTGCAGAGAACAGATAATCTGAACCAATAGGATGGCAGATCCTCTTTCCCTCTTTGGTTTATAAGAAAATCATTTTGAAACATTGGAAAGACACACAGGCCCCATGCAGGGAAGGGATTGATGAAATATTATTTAAGTATAGAAAAAGCAATGTGTGAGGACATAAATAAAATAGAACAATTTAATAGAGTATGGCAGGACATTTATGAATCTTTATAATCAAATGTTGGGCAAGTTATAAAGACCGCACGGGAGAACCTCATGGAGAACAATGTGTGAGTATAGGGGTGTTAGTGCGACCAGGTGTGTGTGTGTGTGTGTGTGTGTGTGTGTGTGTGAATGTGTGTGTGTGTGTGGATGTGTGTGTGTTTCTATGTGTGCTAGGGCATCCAGCAGGTGTATAAGTATGTATGGAGTATGTATGGGTATGGGTGTCCTATGTATATGGGTGCATGGGTGTGAGTATGACAATCACGAGTAACAGAATGTGAATACTGAGTAAGTATGACTGTAAATTGATAAAGGTTAATATGTCTACTGGTATAAGCAATTTCTGTTACATGTATGAAATCAAATAAATATAATTCTAAAAAATAAAAATAAAAAACCTGGCAACCCAAACCCCCAAATAAGGAAGCAGGTGAACTGCGCAGCACGGAGTTTTGCAAGCAAGCGGGCTATATAGCCTACTTCACAACTACCTGTTGTCAAATTGTTAGGGAAGAAATATGATTAACACACAATCTCCCATTTTTAGAAAGATAAATGTTGGTATAGACGTATCAACTAGCATTCGTATTTTCCTTGGTGTATGCACTAGCGTCGTTGATGCAAAACTTACAAGAAGCGAGCGAGTTTCATTTTTTGTAATTGCATCCTTAATTACAAATCATATGTCTTCATTTAAAGCAGTAAAACATGTAAGCCCAGTCACAAACCGATGCGCCAGGGAAGCTCGGACATGTGGCTGCGGTGCGCATTATGTGGTTTACAACTTTATCCCTGAGGTATTTTTGTTACTTAGCACTTGATGGGAGGGTGAAGCAGATCCTGAAATCGGTCGTTAAAGCGCGGAAAATAACCAAAGCGCTGCACAGCTCTGTTTTCCGTCCGAGAGCCCTGTGGACCTGTGGGGTTACATTCCATTACCTCCTCTGGCAAGCCCCGAGGCGCAGGGCTCTCCCCCCTCGGCACTGATAAACTGCGCTGGCATGCAGCTCGGCACCCAATAAATCTGTCAGACAATCCAGCCCTGCCTGGGTGTTGATAGGGGTCTCTGAGCCTCAATTACATGCGCAATGCACTGTGTCCCTGAATTACTGAAAATATAGTTACCTGACAGATGCGGCATTTAGCTGGCCTATGTGCCCTCCAGAAAACAACTGACTTTTCTTACTCGTGGAAAAGCTTTTAAAGATCCCAAATTCTACATTTTCCCATAGGAGGGGCTGGAGAAGCTTTTCATAAAGGTCCTTTACCGTCTCTGAGGACTGCCGTGTATGATAAAACATTTTCTCGAGTCAACCAGTAAAGGATGATGCCATTATGAGTAGACTAGAGAGGACAAGGCCAATATTGTTTATCAACCTGAACCTTCCTAAAGCAAACAGCAGAATTTCACACTGCAACAGTGAAAACTAACATCTCCCCATCCTACCCTATTTGCCCGCTTTGCTCATCATCTTCCAAAGCACGCAGGCAGCCCTCAACCAGGCTGCTTTTATGGAGCCGTAAAGAAACGGAGCGTGTGAGATCAGGGGCTTTTTTCACCCCCGTCTCCGCTTCTCTCCACCCTCACAACACTTTCTACCAACAATCAATGCCAGGATGATGTGTGTTGTTGCGTGCTTTTTGGAGCACTGTGCACTCCCCACTTTGGCAGCGCAGGCTTCAAACGCCACATGCACACACTGCGGTATCAGCCATCCTTTGTTGTCCCACCACAAGGGAAAAGAGGATACATTCCCTCTCTGAATGCTAGACCTTGAGAAATGGCTTCAATCATTCGAGCGCGGGCGTGTACTTGACAGCTCCGTAGATTAGTCGAGAGGTGCCTCGAGATGAGCGCAAGGAAGCATGAGTGTCACGTCCGACTTCTACTGATGAACACGCTAGCCGCGCTTCCAGTCTTTTTCAGATGACTCAGGAGAGCCCTCAATTTGTTTGTGCAAGACTCCATAACGTTTTCGAGCACACACCCTAAATGTCATGCATTAAGGGGAGAGTAAGGAAAGTGCAAAGGGATGTATTCTCAGGAGAGATAATGTGTGTGCGCGCATGTGTGGGGGAAAGAAAGTGGAAGATTGACACTGAAAAAAAGAACAAATAGATCATCCCTAATAACAGCCGTGAGGTTTACTGATGCGCCATGCTGCCGCTGGCGGGCCTATGAGGCTCTGAATCATTAGAATGATGTTTTTTGTCTCTGTTGAAACTGTTAGCTTAGTCACAGGCGTTCTCTTGGAGCGGTGATGAGCAGCCCTTCTATGTAACTGCAGTTCCAAATGGAATGAGAAACAAATGTCATAGAATGTCCCTCTCACGGAAAACCTGAAAGCTATATAGTCATTTGTACCATTCCATTTCCAATGTCAGGCTTGTTTTATGTGAGTGTTTTGCTATAGTGCCTATATGTTATGAATATTTTACACTTATATGAAGCTTTAGGAGAACATTATGAACATTATCCCTCAAATATGTATGGTAGGCTACTCTATTGCCCCCGGGTCAGATTATGCACAGACTAGGCCTACACGCCCATTTTTGTAATCAGTAACGTAATCCATTGGATTACTAAAATAATGTGACTAATCTGAATACTTTTGAATTATACTCAAAATAAAATACTCAAAACATAAATAAAAAAGACACTGCCAAAAAAATTCCACCAATATTCCTTTTCTTTTTCACTTTAAAACAACACAATGGAAGTTTCTTTACCTTAAAATATTGGCGTCAAGCTCATTTTGATGCTATAAAATACTTATACGTAGAATAGCATGTCTGACATTGCCAGTGCAGGCCCAGAATGACTTCTGCTGCATTATGCAATGTTATTCTCACGGGTAGGAGCATGACCCTTTTTGTCTGTTTCAGACGAAGAGAGAAAAATGTATCCTAGAAAAGGCAATTGATTCTGTGTGTGTTTGTGAATGTGTGTTGGGGGTGCAAGATGGCCTACTTGATAGGTAAAACTGGCATTGTGTCTCCATGGCCATTCACTCCAATTTGAGTCTATCTTAATTTGGCCAGCTATTAACTACACTGTATATTGACTGCATGGTGTAAAGCTATTGAAAGACATAATCAAAATGTAATCAGGTAATCTTCGACAATGTACTGATCTAATTACACATTTTTTTCATGTAATCTGGTTAGATTATAGTTACTTGTTTTTTGTAATCTGATTACGTAATCCAGATTACTTGTAATTAGTTACAACCCAACCCTGATTGACCCTGCAGGCACCTCTGAATAGGGCCCAGCCCAGCCTGAATTTTAACACATCATTGGGTATTGTGAATATGTAAATATCAGTAAAACTACATGTTGAAATCAGGAGTAGCTACGCCAGCATTACAGAAGGGTTGTGATCTGATAGATTCAAGGGTGTAGGCTAACAAAATATCCTGATCTGAACTCTAATCCAGGAGCGGTAGTCATCTACAATAGTCTCATCATTTCATTCTCCTGTTAAAAATACGTAGGTGTGACTGAAGGTGGTTGTGGCATGATCCATGATCATCCATTTATCAATCATTCTCCTATATATAGGCACATGTGGATGAGGGGCAGAGTTGGATAGAAGATGGGTCTGTTGAAAACATAACAAGCTACTTTGTTGAGTTTGGCCTTGGGTTAGTGGTGGTCTGAGTCTGAATACTTGTGAGGCATGTTGGCTGCCACCTCCACACTAACAACCAAACATCCCCAAGAGGAAAATATGTTCTGGGCATTTAGTATGAAGCCTTTGTTCTAAACTTCACAATGATTAATGCCTCACACAGTGATGTCCAACAGGATTCCTTATTGACAAAGTTCAATTCAGACAAATCCAATGTGAAGACCCCTTAACACTAGAGGGGAGCCACCATTCCTATCTAAAATTGGATCAAACTTGGTACTCTATAAAAGTTAGAAACAAAAGTCTGTGTTGTTATAAGGTTGTGAAACAATGTTATCCATCTTCACAATAACACTGTTGTTGTGGGGTTGGAGACTTGGGTGATGTGATTGTGGCACTTCAAGCAATAACAGGGCAACCAATAGTAAAGAAAAAAAAAGGCATAACATAAGTCGAAACAACATTCTTACATCATCGATTGTTGCTGCTAAAGACATAATAATGTTGGATGATGCAATGAAACAGTCTATGTTATTTGTTCTTCAAACTAAACTACTACAGCAATACGTTCCACTTCTCCACCTGCTAATCTGCAGACACATTCTAGACATGATGCCAGCCTTGAGCACTTGGTAATCTTATCATGCATTAAACATTTACATTTATCTTTCCAATCTACATAGCAAAGAACATCTTCTGATGTAGCAGATCAGAAATCTATGTGAAGTGTTAACTGGTTGGATATGTGCAACTTTCTCCTCCATTCAACATGCCATTCACAGTCATAAATCAATTAAAATATTTACATTTTGAATTGACAATCAGAAGAACTAGGTCTGTTTAGAATTTAGACTGTTACCACTGAGACAGACTCACCAAGATTTATCATAAGACACCTGGAAGGCATTTGGCCGCTGTGATAAACATACAGAGATTTACTATTTTAGCAAGCAGTGAAGGTCAAGATGTTCCTAACAGCACAACACAGATGAGTGAATTAGCATACTTCTAAAAGGCATTAATATCTGATGAAGAAAATGAGACACGCCTAATGTAGAATTGCTTTGCTGATATAATAGCAACAATGCAACCTGCACAATATGTCAGCTTGGGTCGCCAAAACATGATTTTATTGTCTGTTTTCTTCAAACAATTTGAGAGAATGTTGCAAAACAGGACACATAGGCTACCATCATCTAACACCAAGACAAAAATGATGCAAAAACGAACTTGCAGCTTGGCAACCCTTGGGGCTTCAAGGGGTTGAAGTGACCTCTGGGTGGCTCTGCGAAAAGCGCACATACAGCCTTCATTTTCGTGAAACCTTTCTCCTAATCTCCTACACAGTCAAGTAGGTTAATAGTCAATACTAGACTAACTATGCTTAACATGTTGGGGTCCAATGCACAAAATTGGCCTATAGGCCTACTCTAATTAAATACAAAATAGACAGTGCAGCATTCATTGGAAAATGTACTATAACTGAACATATATTTTTGACCAAATGAATTTAGAATAATTGGAAACATCTCTCTTCATATTTTTATGAATAATGTTATAATGTTAAGTGTTGCAAAGGTTGTAGTCTAGAAAGCAGTAGGCTACATGAAAGCAGATATGCTTATTTTGGATACATTGCCTTGGGGAAAGAAAATAGTAATGGATAGACAGATTCGATACACCACATAGCATTTTGAGGACTAACATGGTCCATAATTTGACAGGTAAGACATGCCAGCAAAGTCCGTGAGCTCTTGAACGTCTCCTTCATCAAGCTTCCCAGCGTGCAACGCGGTTCTGTCATGGCTGCTCACTGGTGCCGCTTGCAGCACATGGGCTGAAATAAACAGGTTGCCGTATAGACGTAACAGTAGTGTACCCAGTAGCGGCAAAGAGAGCGATAGTGTCAATTAAAAACCAAATCTTGTCTGAGTGTACAGCGTTTTGGGGTTTTAGGCGGACACGTCGCACGTGAACAAGAATGGTGCGGGACGTAGAGCTGCCCGTACTGCGAGGCTTTCTCTCTGACAGAGAGACTACGGAATGGAAGCAGAATATTTTCAGCTCTGCAGGTAAGTGATTATAAGCTTTCCGGGAATAAGTGGAAGGCTCTTGCTCCTCTAGTGGATGTCGATGAACGTGGTGGTCTCGGTGTCATGGTTATTTCTTTGAGGTGGTGTAGAAAAAGGACCGATGTAGGATGCTGCTGGTATGCCTTTGGCTAGCTGGTTATTTAGCCTGATACTAAAGCTAGCTAGCAGGTTAGCCAGCTACCAAGCGAGCTGGCGAACTAGCAGACTATCTTGCTTGCTGATGGACAGTGTTTGTGCATAGGGGTTTTGTGGTGGTGAAGACATTTTTGGATAACCGGTTTGCGACTTGGCTTCAGCGTGACTTGGTTGGTAAGACTAGAACAATTAGTTCCTTGTTATCCATGGTTGGTCAATTTATGCTAACGACGTCACTTCACCAAACGATATCTATGCGCAAGTGATGCAAAATCTGACATGTGTTCATATGACATGGTGAAGCAGCCCAACGCTGAATGACAATTAACAATTAACTTAAACTTAAAACTTGTTCATGGTAAAGTTGTTCTGAATCACCTTACACCGTCTTGTACATTGTTAATAGACTGTTTCGTAATGTCATTGAGATTAGCATTTGCCGTTATTATTACGGGGTGATCTTGAACGGAGTTATCCGGTGTCTTGTTAAATACCACTTTTACAACTAATGTTAATGTACTTGTAGTGACCACCTTTAATTTGTACCTTAATTAATAGTGCTGCTCATATGCACGTTTCGCGTGCGTGTACCAGTATATTCGCTTTAATATTTTGATGACATTTAGCCTGGTAGGTTACAGTTCAGGGCACCTCTACATCTCAAAATAGAATTAACACTTAACGTCAGCTGATGGTGTAACAGTGATTTAGACTTTAATGTTTTGGTAATATTATGCAGTCTTTTTCTGAATGTAAGCTAGGAATTTGATCGTCAGCTTGCTTTCACGCTTTATGAATATTGTGCACAATAGCCATTGTAATAATTCTGACGTGTGATTTACGCTTTGATGTGATTACAGCGCTGTGCTTATTCAGCTATTCGGGGCGTCTGTCAGGTCGTGTACGATCAACGAATGTTTTGTGTAATGTCTGTCATAGCGGATTATGTGTCCATCTAATTTGTGTGACATTATACAACATGAGTTAAATATGTCATATTTGATATCCCCATTGGTATGTTGAAGTCCATGCTGATGACTTTTAAACAGTCTCCTCAACAGATAATATGCATTTAGCACTACATGCTAAAAATCGGCTTCATCTTTTATACATTTTGTAATTTTTTACTGTGAAAAAAAGTCTATGCGGACTAGTGAAATATTGAATTATTTAATTATTTTTATGTACAGTTTTTACCTTTCCCAAAACACTTTATGACTCTGATGCACTTGACTGGCTCAAAACTAGAACCATTACATTTTTCAGCAGTATTTATCAATTGGGATTAGACTTGTTAAAAATCCGAATAGATTATTGCCAACCTTGAGCATTTTGACAGGTTTGGAGTGTTCTGTTGTGGCACGTGTGCACTGCCGCATGCTAACACTCACTGTCATTGTGTAAAGGGCTGCGCTCACACTCGGTGGAGCAGTGGACAGTTGTTCTGTCCTTCTTTGCAGTTGTGCTGCTGTCTCTTAGTATGTTGAATGTTACCCCACCCAAAACCATGCTGCCATTTCAGGCCGTGTTTCTCTCCTTGGGACTTCTGGTTTTCATACCCTACTACTTTCCTTCACTTTTCTTTCCCTCCACCTTTTCAGTCCTCTCATTTGATCCCACTCTGTTGTTTTCTCCTCACCTCTGTTTTACTGGACCACATCTCCTCTTTTGTCTCCTCTCAGCTTTTTGTCATTCCTCACATCTCTTTCCCTACCTTCCTACTTTGGTTCTCCCTTTCCCCCTCTTTTCCCTCTCCCTCTGTTTCCATCTCTCTAGCCCTCCATCTCGGCGTGCAGGCTGTCTAAACGCATTGGGTGCTATTAAACCAGCCTCTGGGTTTCATCACATCTGAAGCGGGATGAAATATCTCTCTCCCCTTCTACACTCCACCTCTCTCTTTCTCTCTCTCTCTGGCAGGCCACTGCTGCAGGATTGCCTATTACTGCCTGCCCTCATCTGTTCTGGGGGAGAGGAGAGAAAAATGTAATCAGTTCCTGGTGTCCGAGCACTGGTCCCCTTTCTCTCGCCGGCCGTTAGCCTTTTTCATGGCAATGTAACCCTCCCCGCTAGCCTTCCTGGCCTTCACATAAACCACACAGCGATGTTGGTTTCGCATGTGCTGAGCAGCAGAGATGGAGATAAATGGCCTTGCGTTCGGTTTGCAGCGTCTCCCACCAGCTTCTCCCACCTTAGGCATGTATCAAGCAGGAGTTAGAATTAAGCGAAATGAAAGCAGCATATCGGGTGTAAAGAAACCTCAAAAAACTACTTGTGTTGCCGATTCATCACCTCCAACTCAAATAGTCTAAGGTTGGTAGGGGTTCATGCGGATCCATTTGCCTTTCATCAAAGGCAGTCTAGGATTGCTTAGGGCTGGCTGTAGTTTAAGGCGCATCGCTGAGCTCAGGGCTAAATGCAAATGTAGCGTTAGGTATTTATGTTGATGTTTATGTGCTGCTGTAAAAATAGATGGACTTCTCACTGAGGCTTTGCTTCAGTCTAGGAGTTCTCCAAGAGCCACTTTTGTCTCTCCCTGAGGCTGGCTACATATTTCAGTTTTTCACTGGCACACACACAAACACACAGACACACAGACACACACCACACACACACTGCACTTAGTACTATCACACACACACACACACACACACACACACACACACACACACACACACACACACACACACACACACACACACACACACACACACACACACACACACACACACACACACACACACACACACACACACATCCTCTACCTCCCCACCAGGGAGCACAGTGCAATCAATGCTAATGAAGGCTGACTGCTTCCCTGCTCAAATAAGGGACTAATGAGAGTGGGATGCGCCATGGCTGAAGCACCCACCGAAAGCAATTACATCGGGGCTAAGACACCTCTGCTCCACTGCTAAAGTGTTGCTCATGAATCAACACACACACACACACCCTTCCTTCTCCACCCATTTTCCTAGTCTCTCCTTTCTCTCGCTCTCTATCTCTTCCTCCCCTTCTCTCTGTTTCAAATAGAACGCTTCTAGAAGAATGCAAAGCCGTATCTCTTACACACACACACACACACACATTAGTGTGAATGTGTGTTTTCACCTCTAGGGGATCACAGAGGACGGTGCGTGGTGTGTAACTTAATGAGAATGTGGAGTGTGAGTAATAACCTGACCAACCAAACTTCATATAACAGCAGAAATAAATGGCAATAAACTGCAGCTGGGAGGAGGCAATAGATGATCTTGGAAATTAGTGTTTATTTATTTATTTGATTTATTCATTCAGTCATTCATTTTTGAGTTGATTGAAATAGTTGGTGTGTGTGGTGCCGTAATGTTGATGAGGGTTCTTTGGTGTGGAGAAACATGTTAATCTCATTAGCTGAGGTTGGTTAGTTTGTTCCTGGTGATCTTGAAGTTGTGAGATTTTGCTTTGCTATTGCTTGTCTCCTGCTTTGTTACAAGCTATGATATTTGTTAGATGACAGAAAGACTAAATAGACTAAATAGAATTTTACAGCATAATAATAATAACATTTGACATTTGCAAACCACAACTCTGTAAGAGTGAATTAGTCATATACAAGGTGTAAACGGATGATTCTCTAGACGGCTTTTGAAGATCCCAAAACTATCCTCAGGTAAATCATTCCACCAACGAGCAATCACAGACGTACCTGTAACCCTTAGTGTTGATGGAGGGCCAACATAGCAGACACTCATCAGGAGACCGCAGTGGGCAAGAGGGAACTAACAGGGAGGCTACAACGGGGTCTGCAACTGAAACGCTCCGTTCTCGTAGCGTAAAATTCGTTTTAGAAGAATGGTCTGCGCCGCTATCACGCCTGGAGTAGCCAGTTCCGCTGATTATAGTGGAAGCTATTTGTTGCAGCAGATGCTGCGCGAATGGAACGCTTCAGTTATGTGTCCATTGTAGCCTCCCTGTTATAGCTGGATCATGGAAATAAGATAGCAAGGTGCAGGTCAAGCAAGTGTCCTGTAGGCCAGAGTAGGCCTGTCACGATAACAAATTTTGCTGGACGATAAATTGTCTCAGAAATTATTGCGATAAGCGATAATATTGTCGTTCTGAGAATTTTCATCGGGAAGAGGAAGACGGCCCACTTGTTGTGTTTTTTTTTCCCCAACTGGGAAAACTGCAGCGGATGCTTGTGTTTTAGATGCATATGCATGTTTGTTGTGTTGCCGCTTTTAATTGCGACTGTTTTCCAACAAATGCGACACACCGACTCGCACGCGTTCAGTGGTTCACCACGGGCATTCGGTTTAAATCCGAAATGCTCCCACACTGCAGCTGTCGCGTTTGGCTTAGAAACAATTCCATCTTTTTTTGTCTTTATTAGGCGTAGCCTACTGGAACTCGCAACTAGCTTTCTCTCTGCCTAGTGCCTACCGGTATACTTCTCACGGCTTTTTAGCTGCACTCTGTGGTAGGATACGCCAGTAGTCCCGCCTCCCCACACACCATGCGACTGACAAGTGACTGACATGAGGGTTCACTCATCGTTACTCTAAGGACCCGAGAGAGGGAGAGAGAGAGACGAGGAAAACAAACAAGCAAATGGCATTTATCGCGGCCAGAAAAATTATCGAGCTAATTTTAATTATCATGCGATTAATTGATTTATTGAATATCGCGACAGGCCTAGGCCAGAGTGAGGGATTTGAATTTGATTCTGGCTGCTACAGGAAGCCAATGAAAAGTAACTAACAGAGGAGTGAGTTGCATGAGTCTTGGCTGATCAAAAACCAGACAATGACGCTGCATTTGGAATCATCTGTAATGGTCTTGCAGCACAAACAGGTAGGCTAGCAAACAATGTATTGCAATAGTCCAGTTTAGAAAGAACTATGGCCTGTGCAAGAAGTCATATGGCATATTGTCTTCTGATCTTCTGAATATTGTATAGGGTAAACCAATATGACTTTGTGACCGAGGCTACTTGCTCAGAGAAATTTAGTTGACACACAAGTTACGTGACGTTTTAGCTTTGGTTAGCGAAGATGAACCGAGCTAGATGCTGATCTGTTGGAAAAACTGTATAAACTGGGAATACCAGAAACTCTGCATTGGACTGACTAAACTGAGGGTTTAGATTTTTCATCCAGACATTCAGACAGATATGTCCTCTTGACATCAGTATCAGACAATATTTGCCTTGTTGACTGGTATCGGCCCATCGGCAAATACTATGACATTTACCGATGGTAGTGGCTGATTTTTATCTGTAATGTTGTATCAGTTCTGCACTAGCTAAATGTTGTGTTATTCACAGACTGGCACATTTTGAGACCATGTTATGAAGGGCTGAAAGACTTTCTTTTATGTATAAGGAGCCAGCCACTAAACAGGTATGATGGATAACAAAAACAAAGTAAACAAACATTGGTATTGGTGTCGGCATCGGTTATCAGCCAAATTGTTATTGTAAACATTGTTATAAGCCCAGAATTTCACAATCAGTGCATCCCTAAGGACTGCGGCCCTTACAGACGCAGAAACTGTCTGTTTCTCTACCATCTAGATTTGAAGTAATTGGGAAACATCACCCTTTCTTTTCCTGTGTCAGACTCTTATCTACTGTTACTCTTTCCTTCTCGTGTGTGTGTGTTGTGTGTGTGTTAGAGGGTGGCCCCCTGCTCCAGAGCCTGTTGGAGGGGGACTTTGAGGCGGTTCTTCTGAGCCCCCAGGTGCTGGACCTCCTGGGGGCCGAGTCGGAGGCTGTGGAGGGGGAGACCATCGAGGCCTACCTGGAGAGGAAGGTGCTAGCCTACCTGAGCGACCGCACTGAGGATGACCGCCTGGAAAGGTAGGTTAACCACACACACACACTCTCTCACTCCCACCCACCCCACAGACAAGACAAGCCCTGGGAAGTCATCTATAAGTTATGATTTTTTTCCCTCTCTCTCTCCATCTTTTCATCATTTCATATGTGCACACTCTGTGAAAGTTGAGTTTAATTAAACCCCAGCTTGTCCACCCATCCATCTAGCTCTCCACCCATTATAACCCTCACTGACTCTGGCACTTTGAAGAGTTGCCGGCCTGCCTGCCTTGCAGTCAAGAGAGCTGGGGACCCCACAAAATGGCAGCCGGCGATTACACTTTAATGAGGGGTTTCTGGGGATTAGGAGCAGGAGGCTGGAGGGGTGATTGAGATGCTCTTTTTTTGCATTGGACTGAATACAAGCTGAATTACAAGTCAGCCTGTCGCCCCCTCACTGATAGTGCACCAACCACCAGCACCACCCGTGACCACCTCCAGCCCCTCCACCCTACGGCCCCCTCCTGCTGTAATGAGTTATTCATTTTTAATAAGGACGTCTTGGCATCGCCTCGCACTCCTGGTATCTGGCGGTCCAGCTCTGAGTGAGTGAGGGAGGGAGGGAGTGAGTGAATGAGGGAGGGAGGGAGGGAGTGAGGGAGGGAGGGAGGGAGTGATAAAGACCTGAGAGAGTGTGCGTTCCGGCACTAAAGCCCCCCCCCCCCACCCTTTACTGCAGCCCCTGGTCCTGTCCTCTCCTTTTCTCTTCCGTCGCTCCCTCTCTCCTTCTGGCTGCTGCGCCTGCTGTTGGGGAGTGAGGAGGGGAGTGGGTGCAGCATTGGGATGCTGGTGTTGGGGAGTGAGGAGGGGAGTGAGTGCAGCATTGGGATGCTGGTGTTGGGGAGTGAGGAGGGGAGTGGGTGCAGCATTGGGATGCTGGTGTTGGGGAATGAGGAGGGGAGTGAGTGCAGCATTGGGATGCTGGTGTTGGGGAGTGAGGAGGGGAGTGAGTGCAGCATTGGGATGCTGGTGTTGGGGAGTGAGGAGGGGAGTGAGTGCAGCATTGGGATGCTGGTGTTGGGGAATGAGGAGGGGAGTGGGTGCAGCATTGGGATGCTGGTGTTGGGGAGTGGGTGCAGCATTGGGATGCTGGTGTTGGGGAGTGAGGAGGGAAGTGAGTGCAGCATTGGGATGCTGGTGTTGGGGAGTGAGGAGGGGAGTGGGTGCAGCATTGGGATGCTGGTGTTGGGGAGTGAGGAGGGGAGTGAGTGCAGCATTGGGATGCTGGTGTTGGGGAGTGAGGAGGGGAGTGAGTGCAGCATTGGGATGCTGGTGTTGGGGAGTGAGGAGGGGAGTGAGTGCAGCATTGGGATGCTGGTGTTGGGAAGTGAGGAGGGGAGTGGGTGCAGCATTGGGATGCTGGTGTTGGGGAGTGGGTGCAGCATTGGGATGCTGGTGTTAGGGAGTGAGGAGGGGAGTGAGTGTAGCATTGGGATGCTGGTGTTGGGGAGTGGGTGCAGCATTGGGATGCTGGTGTTGGGGAGTGAGGAGGGGAGTGAGTGCAGCATTGGGATGCTGGTGTTGGGGAGTGAGGAGGGGAGTGGGTGCAGCATTGGGATTCTGGTGTTGGGGAGTGGGTGCAGCATTGGGATGCTGGTGTTGGGGAGTGAGGAGGGGAGTGAGTGCAGCATTGGGATGCTGGTGTTGGGGAGTGAGTGCAGCATTGGGATGCTGGTGTTGGGGAGTGAGGAGGGGAGTGGATGCAGCATTAGGATGCTGGTGTTGGGGAGTGAGGAGGGGAGTGGGTGCAGCATTGGGATGCTGGTGTTGGGGAGTGGGTGCAGCATTGGGATGCTGGTGTTGGGGAGTGAGGAGGGGAGTGGGTGCAGCATTGGGATGCTGGTGTTGGGGAGTGAGGAGGGGAGTGGGTGCAGCATTGGGATGCTGGTGTTGGGGAGTGGGTGCAGCATTGGGATGCTGGTGTTGGGGAGTGAGGAGGGGAGTGGGTGCAGCATTGGGATGCTGGTGTTGGGGAGTGGGTGCAGCATTGGGATGCTGGTGTTGGGGAGTGGGTGCAGCATTGGGATGCTGGTGTTGGGGAGTGGGTGCAGCATTGGGATGCTGGTGTTGGGGAGTGAGGAGGGGAGTGGGTGCAGCATTGGGATGCTGGTGTTGGGGAGTGGGTGCAGCATTGGGATGCTGGTGTTGGGGAGTGAGGAGGGGAGTGGGTGCAGCATTGGGATGCTGGTGTTGGGGAGTGGGTGCAGCATTGGGATGCTGGTGTTGGGGAGTGAGGAGGGGAGTGGGTGCAGCATTGGGATGCTGGTGTTGGGGAGTGGGTGCAGCATTGGGATGCTGGTGTTGGGGAGTGAGGAGGGGAGTGAGTGCATGATATTTTGCCAAGTAACATTGTTATCGTTGGTGGGAGCATGACCCTTTTCGTTGGATTTAGATGATTGATAGTTACTCCCTTAGCGCTTAATGGATGTCCAATATGTTGAGAAGTGACAGAAATAGGAATTCCTGCATTGTGTTACTTTGAAGCGGTGGAGAGATTAGCTGTGTGTGTGTGTCTGTATAGCTGCTTTCAGACATAGGTGTAAGTCTGCATGTTCTGCGGATGTCAATCGGTTGGGCCGTTTATCTGAACAGCACAACCAGACATTTGGAACTCCGAACTTCGCCAGCTCTTACACTACTCCCCTCCTAGTATTTCCGACGGACATTAAATGAGCTCATGTCTGAACGAAGAGAAGAACATCCGGAGATTCTGCTCATGTACGTGTTAAACCACATTCAACCATGCAGAGATTCCTATGAGAGTTCATGCGCGTCAATGTGCTTCACACATAATGTCCACATGTAAGCATCACATCTGAATCACCTGAAGGGCCGGACATCCTTTTTTTCCCCCTTAATAATAAAAGCCTTTAGTTAAAAACTGCATTTTGTGTTTATTTGTGTTATCTTTGTCTTATATATAAATGTGTTTGATGATCTGAAACATTTAGGTGTGACAAACATGCAAAAAAAAAAATCAGGAAGGGGTAAAACACTTTTTCACATCTGTGGTTGTAGTTTCAACACTCAGTTGTACTGTTGATGTTAGTAAATGAAGGATTTTGTTTCTCTTATTTTGTTTCTCTCTCTCTCTCCTCTTGCCCTCTCTCCCTCTATCCCTCCATCCCTTTCTCTCTCCATCCCTTTCTCTCTCTCTCTCTCTCTCTCTCTCTCTCTCTCTCTCTCTCTCTCTGATGTAGGCAGACAGCTCTGTTGGCAGTAGCTGTGGCCTGTCTCCACCTCTTTGTTCAGAGTAACTGGACAGGACCTCCAGTCAGCCTGCACGTGCCTGACCTGCTGCCGGCCTCCTTACTGCAGTCCCTGTCAGAGGTAAGCAGCCCATCTACCTCCCGACACACACATGCGCACGCACACGCACACGCACACGCACACGCACACGCAATCACAATCACACCACCCGTCTGTCAGGGGCTCACAGCCTCACACACTAACCACACTCAAGTCTCTCTCTCACACACACACACACACACACACACACACATCTGGAGGAACCACAGAAACACAAGCCCACACCCCCCCCCCCCCCCCCCCCCTATTGTGCGTCATGTAAGCTCACTTGAGCTGCTTACTGCACGCTGGGAACTCACACAGCCATGTCTCTGGGACGCAGTAGGCTGCAGCGCTGGGGAGGAGAGCCCTACAGGTCGTGTGTGTGTGCACTCACCGCATTGGACAGAAGTAAAAATCAACACTCACACACACTAACACACACTTGCTTCCATCTATTAGACAATACAGTATATGTCCGTCATGTACCATTCTACCAATGTGTAGCATTGTGATTTTGAATGTTAATATTTTATTTCACATCAGCCAAACACTTTAAATAGCTTAAGGGTGCTTGGAGTCTGCAATGGAAGTGCAGTGCACTGTTGTCATAGATTAATGTAAGCAGCCAGGCTATTTGAAAGGAATTCCTTTTCTGTTCAATACGAGGGTTATCCGCAGTAAGATTACCAGTGTCGTTTTGCTGATACCAGAGCCGTGGTTTTGCAGGCAGCTGTTTTGTCAGCTGTACGCTTGCAGCACTCACTCAGTTTCCATGTGAGTGAGGCTTAATGGCTGCTGACCCTGCAGTGCATCATCCAGGAGTATATGACCTGTGACCAGGAATACCTCCCTCTCACCCAGAACTCAGTGGCTTATGAATGTGAAAAAGAGTGTGTGTGTGTGTGTGTGTGTGTAAGAGGAGACCCGTCGTGATATATGGTGTGATAAAAGTGACCTCAGCGGGACCTCTGCTCTGGCTAATGAGGATGTATAAAGTGGGACAGGGGAACTCTGGGTAATGTCTCTCTGGGGTCCCAATTATTGCTGGGGTGAGGAGAGCCTGCCCTGCATACACCCCCCTAATCCTCTCAGTTCACACACACATACACACATACACACCCCACCCTGCTGCAATTTCACCCGAGAGCTCCGATTGTGCTGTCTAAGAGTTTTTGGTGCCATCTTTGATTTATCTGTTCCCTGGAAGAACATTATGTGGGAGATTAAAAGCACAGCGTGGGTGAGGGGACTAAACAAGAGCTTCCGCGGCTCTGCGTCAGCACTGGAACGGAGTGTCACATCGCAGCGTGAGGCTTCTGCTTAACATCCACTACTGCTACACTTGCTCCAAACAGTAATGAGTGGACTGTGGTTTCTTGATTGGTCAAAATGATATTCAGCAAATAGTAATGTTTTGCCTCATTCCCCCTCTCTTCTGTTTTTTTGTTTTCTCTCATATCTCTTATTTTTCATCTTTTGTTAATCCACCCTCTGTCTACCTCTCCATCTCTTTAACTCTCATTCTCCTCCATTTCACCCTCCCTCTGCACATCCCCTCTCTGTCACCCTCTCTCTCAACTCACCATGTTCTCCACCTCCTTCTCATCCTCTTTCTCTTTCTCCCTCTTTCTCTTTCTCTCTCTCTCTCTCTCTCTCTCTTACTTACTTTCTCCCCCCCCCTCTCTCTTACTTACTTTCTCCCCCCCCCTCTCTCTGTCTCTCTCTCCCTCTCTCCCCCCCCCCCATCCCCAGCCTCAGGTTCTGCATGAGTCTCTTCTCAGTAGTCTGTTGCTGGATGGCGAGTCGGTCTACAGCCTGGTGGCCAACCCCTTCTGCCTCCTCCTGGCCCGCGTGCTGCTGGTCACCTGCCGGCCCCAGCTGGACTCCTTCCAGGTGAGACACCAAATGACCTACTCTACTCCCCAACCCTACATACTCACACATCCGCCACCTCATCACATCACACACACACACACACCCACACACCTACTCTACTCCCCAACCCTACACACTCACACATCCGCCACCTCATCACACACACACACACACCTACTCTACTCCCCAACCCTACATACTCACACATCCGCCACCTCATCACACACACACACACACACACACACACACACACACACACACACACACACACACGCCCCTACTCTACTCCCCAACCCTACATACTCACACATCCATCACATCACACACACACACACACACACACACACACACACACACACACACACACACACCTACTCTACTCCCCAACCCTACATACTCACACATCCGCCACCTCATCACATCACACACACGCACACACACACACACACACTAGGGGTGTAAAGATTAACCGATACGTATCGGTATCCGTTTTTAACGTGTAAGATACGGCTACATCGATACGTGAAGCCCCGTATCAGAATAAACCGGAAATGAACCGGTCGTTATATCGATTTTCTTGTTATGAATCGGTTCACAACCTTTTCTGCTTGCTCAGACTCTCAATTACGTTCCAAGCAGCGCGTTCATCCCACGTCAAACTATACGTGGCATGGAATTGTGGGTAATGCAGTTCGTTTTTGGCTACATTCATTGCCCAAAGTTGTCAAATGACCTCATTACCCATACATCTACTGCAACTTAAGCACGTGACAACTCGCACTCGGTCGTTTGTTTTACAGTTTTTACTCTTGTTTTTCAAAATCCAGCGCGAAATTAAACACTAAACAGCAACGATAGTCTGTAGAGTATAGCCTTACGTTTGATGAAGGGATTTCCTTAATGTTAAATAATAATTTGGCCCTTGCTAAAACGATGCACAAATTGTTAGCCAATTATTTTTTTCATATTCACTCAGACTTGTGGCATTATAGGTTTCTGCATTAGGTCTACCGTTGGAACAAAATAAACCCAGAGAGTTCATTGATATGTAGGCCTATTTTATTCTTGTAGGCTATATGAGAAAAGGCCAAGAGTGTCTTAAGCATTGTTTTATTTTATTTCGGTATTGTCTTACATCAACAAGGCTACAGCTCCATGAAAACAATCAGATATAACTCTATAAAATCTATAAAGTCTATAAAAAAAATATTGTATTTGGCTGCTGTGTTTGACTGAAATGTAGACTATTCTTTTTTCATTTCAATACAGTATATGAAACAAACCTCAGTTTAGATAATCATATTCACACATTTTTTTGCCTAATTGACAACCATGACCATGATCACTGATAATATAAAATTAATGTGCACCTTGAGCAAATGATAAAACATCTTTCAGAATGCTTTCCATTCTTGAACTGCATCGAATCGCATCAAAATCGTACTGAATCGTTTTTTATGAACATGTATCTTTTCTTGTAACGAATCGTGCCCATGTACCTAGATGCGAATCGTATCGTCTTTTACATGAGAGATTCACACCCCTAACACACACACACACACACACACACACACACACACACACACACACACACACACACACACACACACACACACACACTCACACACACTCACACACACACCTACTCTACTCCCCAACTCTACATTCTCACACAGGTATCTCATCTCTCTCCACACACACCCACACACCTACTTTAATCCCCAACCCTACATACTCACTCATCTGCCACCTCATCACATCTCACACACACACACACACACACACACACACCCCTACACTACTCTCCAATTCTACATACTCACACAGGCATCTCATCTCTCTCCACACACGCACACACGCATACACGCACACTCACACTCTGTACCACATCACCTTTAATCATTCCCTTCAGATTTCCATTGAATTTATAACCCCCTTCAGCGCCATTATAAATCCTCATTACCTCACTGCTAGCTGGCAGAATGCATTTTTTTCTCTGTCAAAGATTGTGTCATTATTCAAAGGTCTATAGCTCTATTAAGATGCATAGAATTGTCATGTATGACATACTCGTGTAGAGGTGTAATGTTTTGGGTTGATGTGTGTTGCGACAGGATAACACTTTCCTACATCTAGCTGCCTGTCTGCTTGATTGACAGGGTAAGGAGTGATTGACGCCCTTGTTTTTTTAATGGCCTCATGTGACTGCTATGTATCTGAAGCAGTGGCCAACGTCTAGTTCCATTCCAGTCCCAGCTCCACGCACTGCCCCCATGACATGCTCATACGACTAATTTACAGGCTTTCACTACACACACACACACACACATAATTAGTCACATGCATACACACACTTCTAGAAACATCCATCCTTCTAAGTACACACACAGACACCACACACACACACACACACATGCACACACACACACAAATCTAAAAAACACTCACGTATACGCACACGCACATGCCCTCGCGCATGCACACACACATACATGTACACAGTCATCAATCTAAATATAGGCATCCATCTAAAATCTAAACAAAGACATGAACAAACACGAACATTCAGGGCATGCACGGGTATATAAGCACCCCCCCCCCCCCCCCCCACACACACACACACACACACACACTTTTTCAACAAGCCCGGCAACACCCCAGATTGATGCAGGTGTATGCTGGATGAAACAAAGAGTGGAAAGCCATGCATCTTATTACCTTTGTGTTTAAGGTGTGTGTGTGTGTTTGGGTTTGTCTTTTTGTGTGTGTGTGTGAGCGGGTAGGGGGGGTAGGGATGTAGGGTGGCGTGCTGGCACATTTGGGCTGTATTGCGGGTAACTTGTATACATTTTATGGGCTCGGTATTGGAATGAATGTTGCATAAGCGCATGCTGTGAAGGCTGATGGCTGGGGCTACGTGCGATAGCATCAGAGATAGCCACCAGCCATTTTGTTCCACCAGCAGACTGCCATTGTGTGCACAATGTGTTTTCATGGAGCTAATGTGTGTTGGTGGGTGATGTATTTGAGTCCTTTTTTTCCACGCAATCACCCCCCCGCCCCCCCCACCACCTCAACCAGCCCTATCAACACCCGCCTGTTCAGCAGGATTAATTTCTCCACAGAGTGATTAGAGACTCAAGGAACATAAACATGTGTACACACACACACACACACACACACACATATAATCACACACACTCACACTCACACACACACAATCACACACACACACACCATCGCACACACACACACACAACCACACACACACACAATCGCACACACACAATCGCACACACACAATCGCACACACACAATCACATTCACACACACACACAATCACACACACACACACACACACACACATACAATCACACAATCTCACACACACACACAATCTCACACACACACACAATCACACAAACACACACACACACACACACAATCTCACACACGCACACACATCCACGGGCGTCCACACATTTCGTGCACACGGATGCGCACCCTTCATTCAGGCTTTAAAATGCAAATAAGGTGCAGGGTATTAACTTTGAGCACCTTAGCAGTGTTCTTGCTGGAGTGGGGTGGGCAGACTCAAGGACACTCCAACCCCTAACGCCAGTCGCTTGCCATCAACACCCACACCTCCTCAATTGCACCCGCAACACACACACACACACACACACACACACACACACACACACACACACACTTTCTACATGACTAGCACTCCCACACCAGCCGTAACTGAAGCAGGAACATACAGCTGACAGCCGTGTGCATGTGTGTGTGTGAGTGCGTGTGTGTGCACGTGCAGAGAATAATAATGCCCCTCACAAGCGACCATTAACACCCTGTCAGGTGACCCTTGGTTAAAACATCGCTGTGTGCGTTTTTTAAATAAGAGGAGAGAGCCACAGGATATTCTGCTAGAGGGCCACACACTCCTCAGCCCCCTACCCCCCCTCCCACACACACCCACACCCTGTGTTATAGTAGAAATAGGCACACACACATACATACATACACACACACACACACACACACACCCGAGCACACAATCTTACACGTATATAGTCCCCACCAGAGATGCTCACATACATATACACACACACACACACACAATGCTGAACCTGATGCAGGTGCAATGATTATAGAATATGGACACACACGCACACGCACACACACACACACACACACACACACACACACACACACACACACACACACACACACACACACACCTCTGTTGGCTATGAGCCATTCTCTATGTACCACTTTGTGTTACCTTTTTCCCCGGTCAAGCTGAGAGGCTCCTCTTGCTGCCTCAGCAGTGGAAATGTCCCTGAGTGGTGTTTTTGTGTATAAATATGTTTGTCAGGATTTAGCATAGATGGGTGTGTGTGTTTGTTTGTTTGTTTGTTTGTTGCCAATGGGGCTTACAGTGTGTGTGTGTGTATGAATTTGTTGGGGGAGGGGATGTTTGTGTGACTTAGCTTTTTTTTTTCTGTTCATCTACACTACCAAGTGTTGTTGAGCCATTTCCAGTGCAAGTGTTGTTTCACTGCGTCTCTCCAGTGGAAGTGTTGTTTAACTTGTTGTTTGGGACAGTCATGGCCTACTGGTTAGGGCTTCGGACTTGTAACCAGAGGGTTGCCGGTTCTATCCCCGACTAGTAGGAACGGCTGAAGTGCCCTTGAGCAAGGCACCTAACCCCTTACTGCTCCCCGAGCGCCGCTGTAGCAAGGCAGCTCACTGCTCCGGGTTAGTGTGTGCTTCACCTCACTCTGTGTTCACTGTGTGCTCTTTGTGTTCACTAATTCACGGATGGGATAAATGCAGAGACCAAATTCCCAAATTCCTGTCCAAGAATCCTGATTTACGATTTTTACGATTTAACCGTGTCTCTTGCTGCAGCTGCTGCCATGGTGGACTCTGCGCTACGTGTCGGTGCACCAGCAGGTGCTGGAGGCTTGCTCCCCCCAGCTCCTCAGCATCGCCCGGACCTCCATGGACAACGGTAAGCCCCCCACGCATGGAACCCTCCAAAAGCCCCAACCTGTCAATCACACACACGCATACACTGTCCGCCACCGATCCGTAATGCCACCCAAGGCACAGGCCGACTGGTAGGGTCCTGTCTGTCAGCCTTATGGGATTTCTCCATTCTCCATCCCCATCTCCCCACAAGACCAGTCAGTCGTGTCATGGACTGATGGCATAGCCGGGTCTATCTTCGGATGTACAGTATAGCTAATGCGGCTATGCTTCAAGGCTACATTTGTATTTATTTATGCAGGACACACATTCTTATTCAAAGCCATGGTTTTATCAGTGCATGTGGACAAAAATGGATTGCATGGTTGCCTTTGTGTTGGCTTCATATGATGGGTATATGAAAACTCAGGGGCAGCCACATTGTAAATAGCAAACTCTTTAAACATCTGCTGTTTACTTACTCATATTTATCAGTCAGAATAGACACACATTGTCATGCTCATATAGTCATGTATAATGATAAATATTGACATTTTATATAGATAATGGGAGTTCAGACTGAAATGGTATTAAGGATTGAGTCTGGGATAAGCTCATTTAAGACGGCCATTGTTAAGGTTGTTTGTGTTTGTTCATTTATGCAATTCATTTATGCATTTTTAATCGTTAAGAAATGTTCAGTGTACGTGAGCTGCCACCAGGGGGCACTGTCCTCCCCATCAGGTGACCTTGTTCGCAATTCAAATAGCGACAACAGGTTCTGGTTGGGTGGATAGTTCAGTACTTCAGTGGTTTCTCTCTGTTGCACAGCTGAAGAAAAAGGCAAATGAAAGTCCAATTGCTGTTCACAGCACCATATAAGGTATAATTGTTGCTGCTTAGGAGGTCTAAAGAAAAAAATGTATTTTGATTTTTATCAGCTCTGATTTATGCAAACCCAAGGCCAGGGTGAGGAACAATGTTCCAAATATTGCTCAATACTATAAACTCACACGGGTGCCAAGGCTGGGTGGCCGTACTGTTAGTAAACAGCCAAGTAAACGGTCAAGAATTTGGTCACACGTCAGCATCCACATCCACATCCTCATGTACAGTAGAGCATGGATGCATGTGACTCAGTCTCCAATGCAGGATTTACCGATGCACGTTATCAAGTACCAGATCACATTTCCATCATTAAAACATCACCACTGCCTCCCACCCCCATCTCCACCCAGCCAGATGAACGGATAAGCCCTCTTTTATGTTAGCTAGAGAGGAAGCCAGACTAACCTAACCCTGCGCAAGGGGGGGGATGATTAGGGTTCAGTACCCTCACGTGGGGAGAAGAGGCTGGGATGGACGTGTGTGTGTGTGGAGATAAGCGGTGCTGCTCACTGGAGATGTTGGTGCATCAAGCTGTGTGTGTGTGTGTGTGTGTGTGTGTGTGTGTGTGTGTGTGTGTGTGTGTGTGTGTGTGTGTGTGTGTGTGTGTGTGTGTGTGTGTGTGTGTGTGTGTGTGTGTGTGTGTGTGTGTGTGTGTGTGTGTGTGTGTGTGTGTGTGTGTGTGTGTGTGTGTGTTAGCTGGCGACAGGAGAGAACCTTAGCTGTACCTGTGTGTAGTTGGAAGAGGCAGTGTGTGGCTAATTAGCAAGTGGCTCGACTAAGCTGTATCGCGTCAGTATAAACACTCTAGGACAAGCTGCTGAAGTCGACCTAGCTCTCCACATTTCCACTGGTGTGTGTGTGTGTGAGAATGTGTTTGTTCTGAAGGAAATGTTGTCACTGATCATTTGTGATGGGTGGGTGCGAGAGCCTGTGTGTGTGTGTGTCTGCCAGAGTGGCCGATTACAGTTTCTGTTGTTTTTGTTAGAGCAGCTGTGCGCTCAACATGAGATGATGATATCAGCACATCCACACAGATTGTGTGTGTGTCTGTGTCTGTGTCTGTGTCTGTGTCTGTGTCTGTGTCTGTGTATGAATTAGGCTCTGGCCATTTTCTATCTGCTGTGTTTTTTTTTTTATCACGTGTGTGTGTGTGTGTGTGTGTGTGTGTGTGTGTGTGTGTGTGTGTGTGTGTGTGTGTGTGTGTGTGTGTGTGTGTGTGTGTGTGTGTGTGTGTGTGTGTGTGTGTGTGTGTGTGTGTGTGTGTGTGTGTGTGTGTGTGTGTGTGTGTGTGTGTGTGTGTGTGTGTGTGTGTGTGTGTGTGTGAGTGAGGGCACGGGAACAACTCTAGCTGTTTGTCTCAGACTGAGATTGAGTGTCCCCAATGCTGTGGGTACATTTATACAGCTAATGCTATGTGCGCTTCATAAATGTGTTGAAGGGCAAAGTGAGAGATGAAGAGAGAGAACTTGTCCTCACTGGCAGGGGTGTACTGTATATGACTGCGTCACTTCGCTGAAATATCATCTCTGGGTGGGTGGATGGGTACCAGAACCAGAATGTGGACCGTGGATAGTTGGTCTACAGTGTGGATAATAATAAAACCAAAACAAAAATGACACTTTGTATACAGAGAAGATTCTGTCCCATTGGTACACAGACACACACAGACAGACACACACACACACACACACACACACACACACACACACACACACACACACACAATTGGAGCTGACAGCATCAAAGACCTTGGTGTCCTTAGCCTGTGTTTGTTCTATCCCCTTCCCCTCTACTGCAGCCTTATCGAATTCAGCAAAGCAATTATGTGAACATTAGTATTTTCTTTAACCCCCCCCCTCTTCTATAGAGAGGCTGCAATCCTTTCAGGTAGAGCATATACTTCTCAGATGCCATGAATACCGACGAGGGTCTTTTCCTCCAAAAAACATTCAACCAAAAAGCAATAAATGCTAAACGCATTGCAACGCCATGGCTTCCCCTGGAGGGGAGGTGGTGTAGCCGTAGTGAAGGGAGAGAGCACGAGAGCTGGCAGACGTGGAAGTCTTGGCGGTGGGGGAGGGGTTGCTGAGGTGTGAGGGGGGTATGCGTGACTCGAGACTAGAGTGACTTGTAGGGAAAGTAAACTCTGAGAACCGCACATTCCGTCCACTGTCGGTCTATTAGCTGCAGACTCCTTTGTTTGGAGGATGTGCTCATCATCCCATAAATGTTTCTTAACCCTCTATGGGACTAATTAAGGAAATTCATTAAAAAAATTTAATTACCTTTGATTTTATGTGTATTAAGGCCTAAAATAAATGTCCTATGCTCACTTTCCCAAATTGACCTTTGACCTTTATTTTGGGGTATCGTCATTTATAAATGACTTTGTCCCATTAGGGTATATATTTTTCTGTGATTTCTTAATGTAAAAAACAATTGATTAAATAACAATGACTTCATTATCCATGAACATATTTTATTGAAAAACACTTTAAAAATTTCATTTCAGAATGATTCTAAAAGAATAAAAAATACAAAAAAATATGCAAATTTGTCACATTACTGATGAAACTGAACCAGGTAGTTCTTTTTTGGTGTGAAGCATAGGTGAACATCGCATTTCCTGCACTTCAGTCTTGTTTGCCCTGAGCAGTTACCATTCTTGCATCTGCCTTGCTTTTCAGTGTAGTATGGCCAGTGGGCAATGCCATCCTTTCTAACCTCTTCTTGAGGGCGTGATTCCCTCCTCTTACAAGCCTGCTTTCGGGGAGTCTCCACTTGACTTGGCCGCCCCCGTTTGGCCCTTTCTGTGCCCTCTGAGCAGAGAACATCAGCGACGATTGACTTGAACTCCCTTAGACTGAGTTCCCCTCTCTGTGACTGACCACTTGTCTCACGGTCTCGACGGTAGAGTAACCATGAATTGACACAAATCATGTCCATGACATGAAAAAAGATTCGAAGGTACCACTTGCGTGACCTGATCTTCGTTCGATACAGTGCTATGAGTGAATCCATCAAATCAACGCCCCCCATATGTTTATTGTAGACTGCAACAGAAGTGGGGCATGTCACGTTGATTGTTTCTTTTTTCTTTTTGTCCCATCTTTCGACCTGAGAAACTGGGTGTGCACCTGTGAAAGTGCTAAGCAGAGTAACACTGCGGTTGTCCTGCCACCTGTTAACAATTACCTGCACCCCTTCACACATAGCAACCTTCTCCTCAAAATAACCCCTTCCCATTTTTTTCATTTCCTTGTCTGTTTTCAAGGGACATCCTTTCAACCTGTTTGTTCTGACTGTGCCAAGGCAGTGGATACCTTTCTTTGCCATTTCTACTTCAAGCCCTATGCTAGTAAACCAGTTGTCATGGTATAGCTTGAAATTCTGGTATGGAGGTATTATGGATGCTACACGCAGGACTATATTGCTGCTTGCACCCAGGTCAGGCATCCCACTGACTGGTTGAATTTTGCCAACATGGAATTCAAAGTTGTATGCCATACCCTTGGAGTCACAGAACACATACACCTTGTAACCCCATTTATGGGGCTTTTGGGGGTTATAGTTTTTCAAATGACTCTTCCCTTTGAAAGGGATTATTTGCTCATCAATACTTAGATGCTCAGTCAAAGGGATGCTTCTCATGGTCTCAACTGTAAAGTCAAGAAATGGTCTGATCTTGGCCTAGATTATGAGGGCCCTCCATAGTGTTGTCATTGAAATGGAGGTTGGCTTTGATCTGTTCCCATCTTCTCATTGGCATCACATCAGCAATTTTGTCAATGCGAGAGTGTGTCTGCCAGCACATGCGTTGTGCAGGAACACCATAAATGCCCATATGAAAGGCACAGCCAATGAACTGCTCCATCTCTTTCTCTGAACAATTCAGGGGTGCGTTTACATTGCTCTGTACAGAGTAGAGATTGGTCTGCTCTACAATGTGTTTGATGCACTCAGGGGAGAACATCTGCCTAAAATAATAGGTTGGTGAATGCACCCTTTCTGCTGTGGCCAGACGTATCTTCCAGGCAGGGACTGGGTAATGGGCACGGATCGCTGACTTCCACAACAACCTACGGTCTATCCCTGGTTGAAGATCCTCCTCACTGTCTGGCTCCTCATTCTCGTCCTGTCCTTCGTTACTACCATCTCCCTCATTGTCGCTGTCTACCTGTTGCTCATTGCTTACACTGGGCTCCACTCTTACAACTACCTCGTCCTCATCACTGCTGGATTCACTGTCCTCACTGCCCTCAGGAATAGGCATAGCTGTCCCTCTCACCTTACCATAAAACTTGGAAACTTCCTAAGAAAGATGTATGAATAAATAGTTTGACCCTGCATCACAACAGTAGAATCTACACCACAACAGTAGAAACTATTACGGAAATTTCTATCCCTTAATGGGACTTTGTCATTTATACATGACATGCACTTTTTAACTGTTTTGAAGAAAGATTTGTAGATTTCTTCACATGAAATGACTAAAATAGTTTAAAAAACTGTTTAGGCTATTTAGTTATATATTTTATTGGTGATTTATGTGTGTTTTATAGCTTAAAAATGGACTTACCATGATGCTACTCATGCATGTGACCTAACATGTGCTCTTGTCTCCTGTACTTCCTTGTTGCATCACATGGCATCCTGACATCATATAATCTTTGATTTTATTGGTTAGAGGGGATTTTAGATGACATATTTAAGGTACAATATGATTGGTTAGAGGCTTGTGTTATTTTTTAAAGCGTCATTTATAAATGACGAAGTCCCATAGGACACTGAGAGAGAGAGAGAGAATTGAATTTTCAAAAAGTCTTTATTACAATCTTAAAAATACATCAAGATCAACATGACACTGTACTCAAAAAGTAAAAGTTAGGAAAGTTAATTAAAGTAATGTGCAATCTGTAGCTTGTCATTATCAACAACACACATAAGCGTATATATATATATATATATATATATATATAGTATAAGTATATATACTCTTTTTGATCCCGTGAGGGAAATTTGGTCTCTGCATTTATCCCAATCCGTGAATTAGTGAAACACACTGCACACAGTGAACACACAGTGAGGTGAAGCACACACTAATCCCGGCGCAGTGAGCTGACTCGGCGGCGGCGGAGCTGACAGCGGCGCTCGGGGAGCAGTGAGTGGTTAGGTGCCTTGCTCAAGGGCACTTCAGCCGTGCCTACTGGTCGGGGTTCAAACCGGCAACCCTCCGGTTCCAAGTCCAACATCACGCTGTTGTAGCACCATTTTTCCTCAAAAACATCAAGAATCTTTATAGATTCATAAAAATGAAAATCAATCAACATACGACACCTTACAAGAATAGAAAACACCATTAGGATATCAACATCTACATCCTTCTCAACTTTCCTTTTACGACTAACATATATTGCCATCTTTGCTTGCCCAAGCAGAAAGTTTAGGAACTGACACTTGAAGCAATGCTTTTGTACATATTTAAAAGTGTCATCAATACAGCAAAAATAGGTCTGAGCCTCTGGCAGTGCATAAAGGAATGGAATACAGTCTCCCTTACAGAACAAAAAGGGCACCCTTGATCAACCATTGGATTTAAAACTAAATAAAAGCATTCACTGCTATTGCACCATGCAGAATACGCCATTGTAGATTGCCAGCTTTTTTAGTTAATGGTGACTTGTACAACGCTCGCCATTGTGGTTTGACATAATTTTAAACCTGCAAAACTTCACGTCAGGGTGTATCCACCCTCTTGTCTAGAGACCTTTTATTTAGGGAGAGAACACACAGTTTATACAATGATTTACTAGTTGCAGCTGTAGGACCTGGGAAAACTAAACAATCTGGGAGTAAGTAGCAACCAGTGCAACCTGTTAAATCTGGAAGTAGAGTAAGTCGGGGAAAGGAGTCAGGACTACACCCCCCCCCCCCAAAAAAAATAATCTCCAAGCAATTGCATCTCCTCCCCAGTTAGGAGAGACCGCCATTTCCCAAGTAGCTGATCAACTATCCTAGTATAATGGACTTCACACCTAAGTGTTAAGCTAAAGTATGGCTATTACTGATATCAGGACCAGCAAACTCTACTAGATCCCCAAGGGTTGTAACTCCAGAGCTGATAAGCTTAGAAGTAGGTACCAGGGACTAAATCCAGGCTCCTTCAACAACCAAAATAATGAACTTGTCTGTCGTGGGCGTTGTGTTATAAATGGAGACCAGTGGCCGGTTGCACAAAGCACCTTAAGTTATGTTTTTCCCTTAAAATCTGATTTAAGGGTCCCTTAAAATAAAAACGGTTGCACAAACACCCTTAAGTTTTCACCTTAACATTTTCCCTTAAGTATTTAAGGGTTTGCCCTTATCTTGTAAAAAATCCCTTAAACTGTTGCACAAAAGACCTTAGTAGTCTAACTAACGGGAAAAACTTAAGGAACATCTGACTATACCTTAACCTAGCCTGGCTAGCGCCACCACTTCTCAATGAGACGTGGTCTGGGAACCAAACGTTCATTTTCTCGTATTTGAAAAAAATGCCCAGATCCGTTTATTGGGTGCCACGGATGTCTATCAAATGCGTCTGTGCATAGCTCATCATCGTCTTGCTTTCCCCCCTGTTCTGTGATTGGTTACCTATCTGAGGCAAAAATTAGGGCGGTAGTTTCCAGGCTGCCTTAGCAGCGTGAATCAAATCGCGCGCAAGGCAGCATGGGAACACCCAGGCTAACCTTAACCATATTAGTAACTGAATTGATGCTGATAAATGAAGTATAATCATGGGTTTCATCAGGTCCCTTTCCACTAGGGTTGGGCACCGAAACACGGTTCTAATATGGCACCGGTGCCGACGCAAACGGTAGTAACTGCATCGAATAACAACGTGGATTTCGGTGCCTCATTTCGGTGCTTAAGTAGCGTTTTATTTTTATATATATATATATTTTTTATACGAAGCATCACTGCATGTCATGCGCCATCTCTAACGTCTTGCTCTAATAGAAACACATCCAGATACAATTAGTTAACATAAACATTGGATGTATAAACCAGATGGGTGCACCACATAGGCGAGTGGACAGTGTTTGACAGCTTCCGTGAGCCCAAGTGCTTAGGCCTACTTTAAAGCGATATCACGAGCTCCTGTCAAAATCTAGCAGTGGGCCTAACTACACACAAGCAAAAGGCTATGAAACAACATCAACAGTAGCCTATATGTTACACAATATCCTTGCTAATGCGCTAACTGGTATTTATTTGAAATGTTATCAGCAAGGTGAAAGCTTTATTTCACGGTGTGTTCTAAACCAGTCATTCCCAAACTGTGGTCCGCGGACCACTAGTGGTCCGTGAGGGTACTGCAGGTGGTCCGTGGAAAAGCAAAATAAAATATAAAATAATATTTTTTTAAACCTTTATTATACCAGGAAATGCTAACATATATTCTAAGAATATGTATATTCATATCAAATTTAAATGTAAATTAAATAGTAGTTATTGTGTGATTATTGTGTGACTAAAAGGCTAGTGGCGCTAGGCTGTGACGTTCAAGTGCAGTGCCGCTAAGCGCTAACGGTTAGAAGAACTGGTTAGAACCACAACATGGATCGGTGGGTGGCAACAGGTTCTCTGAAGAGAAAAGAGGCAGATGTCTAGTTCTACTAATAATGAGGAGATTGACAGTGAGTCGGGCCAGATTCCTCATAAAGGTACAAGAAAAGGAGGGTGAAAAGAAAACTTATTCTCTTTCTCTGTTTCTCTCTCCCCCTTCTCTATCTCTCTCTCGCTCTCAGACAGACAGATGTTCTTATTACTGTAACGTTATACATTTAATAATATATTGTTAAGAAAATACGTTGTTGAAATGAACTTGATTATGCCATCGGGCGATTGAGTAAATAAATAAATGAAATACGTGGCAGCCGTTGTGTGCAGTAAACTTTCTTTTAACAAGCCTGTTGTATCCGCCCTTTTATGAGTGTCAATTAATAGCCTATTAATTTCTATACAAACCAAGACGGCTTCCTAAAGAAACGCAAACACCCACCCCATAAGTGTATTTAAATTAGCTATGTACAGTGACTCGAAGAGTCAAAACCGCTTGGAGCTCCAGTGGAATTTCACAACAAGAATTCAAACTCCGAGCACGGTTCCAATTTCTTGGGCAGTAAAAGCTCACGCTAAGAACCAACCCAGATTTTGTTTAAATCTACACACTTCATATTATGGCTACTGAAAAATGAAATGTAAGGTTAATTTATCAAATGCTATTTTGAAGTATTAAAAAACTTTTTTTTTTTTAGACATATTGGTGCTTTTACGATAGCCTACTGATGTGATGCCCAGTTATAGGCCTAGTTTTAGTGCTAGTAGGCCTATTAAGAGGTGCAGAATAATTCAGGTAGGGCTGTGTATAGACATTTTATTAAGGGTATTATGAGGTGGTCCGCGGAAATTTTTCATTACAAATAGTGGTCCACACACACAAAAAGTTTGAAAACCCCTGTTCTAAACAACATAATGGCATGATATTAATCTTCCATCTGCATGACGCCCGTATAGCATCACAATGAATATGAAGGTCATGTTAAAAGTTCGCTGGCAAAAAGGTTACATACCTGATGTCACTGAGCTGTCAAAGAGGCTACGAAACCATCTCTGTACGTTATCACTATTTAAACTCAGCTGACTGGTGTTAGCGCATAGCCATAGTTGCTGTTAAAATGCTGCCTGCTAGGCTAGCGCTGGGAATCTAAACACTTCAACACCGACAGCCTCTAAAATGAAAGCAGAGCTTACCATTGTGTGTGCATGCATGGCAAGCTGTTTTAAGATTTAAATGTATTATTCGTAGGAGCAATGAGATATTGATAGTAAATTGAATATAACAGTATAATTGTTCAAATTTGTCTTATCAATAAAAAAAAAACAATTCATGCTTTAGACCATTTTAATTTAAAACATTTTAAAAACAAAGTACCGGTTCAGGCACCGTTTTGGCACCGGCACCGTTTTAAAAGTATCGATTTAGCACCGGTATCGGATAAAACCCAAACGATACCCAACCCTACTTTCCACAGGTGTATTAATCAAGCACCATGTAGTCTGCATTGATAATCAAGGTGCTTGATTTATTACACCTGTGGAAAGGGACCTGGTGAAACCCATGAATTGACTACTTTTGACAATTCAAAATAAAACCTCTCTGTTAATATGCTTACTCTGTCAAATAGGCCTAGCTTCTATAAGAAACATGCCGTATTGTTATTGTGTAGTTTACGTAGGCTAACGTTAACAATTCATGTGGATGTCTTGTTAGCCTATGAGCTTCGCTTCGGTTCGCTAGGCAAAACGTTGGTGCACTGATGACAGTCAGGATCATCTCTAACTTGCCAGCTAGTATTGTTCAGTTCATGTATATAACATGCTTTACTTGCTACCTGGATAATTTCCGCGAATATTATTAAGGTAAGATGAATGATAAATAATTAAGCTTTACTGTGTTCGGTGGGTTAACGGCATCGTGGCAAAGGCAGCTAGTACAGCTGTTAAACAATCTCCGTGGAAACTATAGAATTTTCGTGCCAGAAAATCCCTTTCAATGCAGTAAATCGCTTAACGTTTCTCCTTAACTAAGGAAACATTTTAAGGTATTCTGTGCAACACCCTTATGTAAATCCCTTACCTAAGGAGAAATTAAGCCTTAAGGGTCATACTTAAGGGAAAAAACTTAAGGTGCTTTGTGCAACCGGCCACAGACTTTAAACAGATTCTTATAAAATGCAGGAAGCAAATTAAGATTAATTCTATTTGGATTAAACCAGAACAAAGGCCTATCTAAGCCTAAAATGTTGTAAAATACAACAGGCTGTAGCTTTCCAGCTTGAGTCCACAGATCCTGTGAGAAGACGCTGTACAAACTGCAGACGGAAGGCAGCAGTTCGACTCTGTAGATGAATAAGTCCATGTCCACCATCCTCCTTAGGCAGATATAAAACACTCTGAGGTACCCAGTGTAGAGTGTCCCAGAAAAAATCAACCAGGACTGACTGAATCTTCGGTAGCAGGTTTGAAGGAGGGTCCACACAAGCCAGCCGATGCCAAAGAGAGGATGCAACCAGGTTGTTAATAATAAGAACACACCCCCTGTATGAAGTAATACTGAAAAGAAATTTCCATTTCTCCAGACGACCTTTAACTTTTTCAATTACCCCCTCAAAATTATTTTGTATAAAAACATCATCACCTAAGAAAACACCCAGGTATTTAAACCCACCCCTGTTCTAAACTAAGCCATCAGGCAGACCAGGTTCACCAATCACCCAACTCCCAACCAGCAAGGCTATGCTTTTCGACCAATTTACCTTTGCTGAAGAAACAACCTTAAATTCATTGCATATTTTTAAAAGCGTGTCAACATCTCTCTGGCCATTAACAAGGACAGCCACATCATCAGCATAAGCTGACAATTTAAAAACATCATCACAGTTAGGAATTTTCACTCCAACAATCTCCTACCTCAACCTTACAAGGAAAGGTTCAATAGCCAGACTATACAGCATGCCCGACAAGGGACATCCTTGACGGACACCTCTGTACTGTATACCTTAAAAGGAGCGCACAAGTCACCATTAACCTTGAGAATACTTTCAATGTCACAATACAATGCTTTAATCATTCGAATAAAATTGGGGCTGAAACCAAAAGCTGACAAAGTATTCCACAAATAATTATGCTCAACCCTATCAAATGCTTTTTCTTGGTCAATTGAAACCACACCAAAATCCAGATTGAAATATTTGCCAATATAAAAAACATCTCTAATGAAGGAAACATTGTTATGAATCAATCTGCCTGCCACACAGTAGGTCTGGTCAGAGTGAATTACCTGCTCCAAAACCTCCCCAAGTCTATTTGCTAGAACTTTAGACAGCAGTTTGTATTCAGAGCAGAGGACTCCAGGACCTTATATCTGTCATGTCTCCCTTTTTTGGCAATAAAGTGAGCACTGCTCTACAGCAGCTCAGTGGCAGCACCCCTCTGGTGATCTGTTCCCAGGTGCTTTGCCACTCTCCATACTGTGGAGGGCTCTCTCCAGCTCCTCTAGGGTCAACACCCTTCCAAGGGCTGTGTTTGCCTCTTCTGATACCTGAAACATGGCATGGTGTTGGTGTTATTTCAGTTAGCCTATTAGCTGGTTTGATTTGCATTGAGCTCAATGAGCAACAAACCAGCTAATAGGCTAGTTGAAATAACACAATGCCAGTCTCTAGGTATGGTGAAGGGTATGTGATGATGTGGGGCTATTTTAATTCCAAATGCCAAGGTAACTTTATCAGGATGCACAGTATTCTGGATCCATGAAATAACTGGCCTTTAAAAATAAAAATCTGCCTGTCTCTATGGGAATTTAACATAGGGGTGGCAATACTTATGACCCTGTATTTTAAGGAAGAACATTTATTTTATGATACATTATTCATTCACTAAGAAAATTGGTGTCCTTAAAGGTTAGATATTTCCTCATTTTTCACTTAAGGCATTAAGATCAATTTACAAAAGATGATTTTATATTCCTCTTTTCAGTCAACTTTAGCATGGGTGCCAACACTTTTGGCCATCACTGTATAGAGAGAAGGATGACTACTTCCTGCTTTAGTGTTTGCATCCTTTACTCTGCTGTTACTCCTCATCTCTGCTTTCTCTCTTTACCTCTCAGTCTCTCTTTCTTTCTGTCCATCTGTTTCTTACCCTCCCATTAGGTGTGTGTGTGTGTGTGTGTGTGTGTGGGGGGGGGGGGGGTGCTGTTGCCGTAAGAGTTTAATTTCAGCTCTGACTCCTGTAATCTCTTGATCTGTGTCTTGTTCTTTCCTCCTTTAAACACGACATCCACATTTCTCCAGACTGACACCCACGTGATGGCTAACCTTTCCAGTGACCCACCGCTGAAAACGCATTAACACCTTGGAAAGAAGCTCACCCTTTTTGAGGTGTGTGCGTCCGTGTGTGTTTCGTTCCGCTCTGCTGTCACACAAACAAGATCCTGGTCCATTTTCCTCTGGTGTCACAACTATTTTGCAAAACACACACACACACACGTACACACACACACACGTACACACGTACACACACACACACACACACACACACAGACACACACACACACACATGTACACACACGCTGCCCCCAACAGAAAGCCCCCAGACACACACACACACACATACGATGTGTCCAGCCAAGCTGAAATGGTGTGGCCTCTTTTTCCTTTTCGTCGACTGAAATTGCCCAGAATGATTGTAGGGATAGTCCCAGGCCGACTGTGTGTGTGTGTGTGAATGCGAGAGTGTATGTGTGCGTGCACACGCAGGCATTGTGTTGGGTAATTGCCTCCTGCATTGTAAAAGCAAGGCAGGTATTAATCTTGGCTAAAGGACACATGCGTTTACGACGGAACAAACATGGCGAATGAGTCATCAGATGCTGGCAGGCGCACAGACAATAGGAAGCAACCAGGAGGAAAATGCCAACCAGGAGAGAAGTAGTCAGCCACAGTCTTTTGTCTCCATCGGCCTTTTCTGTGCAGGTTAATCATCCATTGATTGCCACCGGTGACCTCTCGAAAGGTGTGACACGAGTTTGCCACTGGATTGGTCGGAAGATGGTGTTTTTTATTTGTCTGACACGGGTTTGTCTTTGTCCAGGAAAGAGCAGCTCAGCACACTTCCCCCCTCTTTGTTTTGTTTGCTTCTTTCTCCACCCAGTCGCCAAAACAATAGATACACACGCCAAGAGGGATTTTTAGCACCTCAGTATTTGTCTCCTCAAAGAGGCGAAGCTCTCGTGGCTGGCTTAGGGAGGTTGGTAGGCTGGTTGCACCCTCCACCTCCACTCTCCCTGCTTCACTAAAGCTCGGGGTTTTGAAGCTCCCTCATAGGCACCTTCCTCCACCATGGATGGTGCTGGAAAATAATATTGGGGAGGTTTCTCCTCGTCTCTTCTCTCGGGTCTCTCCTGTGGCAGCCTCGGGGCTGTCTTACCCGTCTGAGCTCTGGAGGGGTAGCTCCGGGAGCCTGAAAACGCGGAGAGATGGAGAGAGTGAAAGAAGGGGGAAGGTGAAAAATAGATGGAGAGACCGAAGATGAGCTGAAGAAGAGGAGAAAAGGAGGAAGAGAGAGAGAGAGAGGGACCAGGTGAGCGAGAGAGATGGAGAGAGCGAAAGAAGAGGGAAGGCGAACAATAGATGGAGACACAGAAGATGGAGCTGAAGAAGAGGAAAAAAGGAGGGAGAGAGAGAGGGACCGGGTGATCGAGAGAGAGATGGAACGAGCGAAAGCAGAGAGAAGGCTCCTGAGTGTCTCGTTTGTCATGTGGACGAGGAGTATTCCACGCCGAGCTCCAGGGAGATGCTCTAAATGTAAAAAGTGGGGGAGCAGAGATCGGCTTCACCTCATCGGTGCACCCCGGGAGGGCCGCCGCAGATCCTGCTCATTATTCCTGGAGAAAACACCACACATGAGTCAGAGTTTTCCCTCTGTCCTTCCTCTCTCTCCCTCCCTCTCTCTCTCTATCTCTCTGCCCGCTTGGCCGCATCAGAGAACGAGAACCCCCACGTGGATAGCGCCAGGCAAATGACAATCATCTCAAAAGCTTGTACACACACACACACACACACACACACACACACACACACACACACACACACACATGCGCGTCCATACCATGTGCATTTGATTAGGCTTGTGATCATTGTGTGATTCCCCGTCGTGTTTAGAGGAGTTTATGTGGAGTCCTCATCCAGTGGGCTGTTCTGTTGGAGCTTCATCACGTTGGACTGGCTCCTCTGCAGATGAGGGGGAGTTTCCAGCTATCCCAGTACACCCCCCCCCCCCCACACACACACACACACGCGCACACACACACAGTACGTCCTTCACAGACCTCTCCCTGCCTGAGTGCCGAACAATGAGGCAATCCTATTCCCTCACTCCAGTGCAATGAATCCCCACTTTGAATATTTAGAGTCCTGCAGTGGTTTAATGGGGAAAGGACTGCTTTTATGTAATGAGTATGTTTTACTCTCTTCTGGGGACTTAAATCCTTCCCATGCACCAATTCACACACACTCAGTCTCACACATACAGTTAGTGACAGGTAGAATCAACGGATTGTTGGAAAATGCCTCCCTGGCCTCTAGGAAGGTAGAAAAGCACTAGGGTAGTGAGGAAGATGTGGCAGAGGGTGACAGGAGGTGATCGGAAGGGCTCAGGAAGGAGATGGAGGGATACTATGAGGGAGAGGGAGGAGATGGAGGCATTTTTTAATTTTTTTTGCTTCGGCAATATTGTAACTTGAACAGTCATGCCAATAAAGCACAATGAATTGAATTGAATCGAGAGGAAGGAGATGGAGAGATACTATGAAAGAGAGGAAGGAGATAGAAGGATACTATGAGAGAGAGGGAGAGAGAGAGGAAGGAGATAGAAGGATACTATGAGAGAGAGGAACGAGATGGAGGCATACTATGAGAGAGAGGGAGAGAGAGGAAGGACATGGAGGTATACTATGAGAGAGAGGACGAGAGAGAGGAATTCGAATGAGGTGTGAGGTGGTAGGAAGCAGCTGACAGAGCAGGTGAACCACTACAGTGAACCCCATTCGGTCTGTCAGCAGGGAGGGAAGGACGTACACACACACACACACACACACACACACACACACACACACACACACACACACGACATTCCCTCTGTACTAGTTGGGGGCTCCAGATTGCCTGAGGTACAGAGCCAAGAGGGGAATGAGTGATGTCTCTCAAAGGGGTTTCTGAAATGGATTCTCTTGCTCTCTCTCTCGCTCTCTTTCTCTCTTTCTCTCTCTCTACCTCGTGCATCTCATTGTTGGTTAATTAGGTGATAGTATGTTTAGTGAGGCAGGAGGTGAGAGGCGGTGGCTTGGGTGATGGAATGCCCTTAGGAGTGGAGTGGGCATTCTGCCTTTGGTGGTTTTTACCTTCCTTCTGCCAAGTCCGCACCCAATCCCGTCTACAGTATCTGGCCAGCTGCTGTACCTCTGAAAGGAGAGAATGTAATTTTCTCAGGATTTGCTCACAAACACCTATCACCTCAACACCTATCCAAGATCCAGCCCCCAAGTTAAGTTCTACATATAATCCTCTGACATGACCATGTATAAGGTCCACACACAATACACACAACAAAAGTTTCATCACCAGGATGACGTGCTCCTCCCAGCACTAAAATTTTCATCTTTGCATGTGCGTACAAGTTTTTAAGCACTGTCTCTGGGTCAAGTGAAAACAGAATCCATTTGCGCTATTTGTTCATTTAATAGACTCCTTTACCCATAGTGATTTGCAGTTCAGTTGCACATTTTCCATTAGCATCATCGCTCCCAGGGAATAAAACTACTCAAGACCCGCTAACAAAATAAGAGTTTAGTTTATTTCATGCTTCAGCGAATCATATCTGATTAGATTACCAGCAATGGTACTTTACGCTAGGTAGCTATCGCTGTTTAGATAGCGGAGCAAACAATTATGAGGGTTAGAGAGGTAGAGAAGTCTGTAGACCTAATTTCGAACACTGCTATTGAGTGATTTTGCTTGTGCACTAAGAGATGTATCCATAACTGCAAAAGTATGTCTAGTATTTCCAGTTTATTTGACCTGGTTGGTAATATTAGCTTTATGTCTGCTCCATCTGCCTGCTGTGTAGAGTTGAGGAGGTGGACTTGCAGGTCACCCCTGAAATGACTGTTACTTTTATGCTGTCTTGCCCCTTTTCCTGCTTGTCATCTGTGATTCACTCTGAAGAAAGCTGAATTTATATTGCCCATGAAAGCATTATTACTGCTTGTCTCACGGAGACCGATGTTAGTCAGTCAGTGCGTACACGTACGCACACATACACACACACATACACAATTACACACACACAAGCATACACACGCCAAGCCTCACAAGTCTCACAGCTTGACAGCTGGTGAACCAAGAAGTAATGAGAATAGTCGATGCTAATAGAGTGAAATCCAAGGCTCGGGCATTCTTCTGGTGTAGGAGGAGGCGTTGCAAGGCACCTCAGCGAGGTCAATTCGAAAAGTGCCACCCATGAAATTATCCAGTTTTTCCCCCTCCCAGACCTCTGTAGCGTGGCGTAGTGTGTAGCGCTTCACCTTCTGAGGTGTTGTGGGAGTGTATTCGTTTTGGTCCCCTTGCCGAGTGCATTATTGTGTGAATCATTGACTTTGAGTTAAATGGGCCCAGTGTGTGCACCTGGCTTTTGCTGTGATGAAAGGGCACCACTGTTTTTCAACACCCTTGTTTAAAAGAAAACAATATATATAATAATGAAAAAGGCGAGACCGCCTTGGTGTGTGTGTATGTGTGTTAAATAGCTGCTAGAATGCTTGTGCAGTTAGACATATTCACCGCGCCGCTGTTATCAGTGAAAATCCTCTGCGTTTTGCCAGCGTTCGGCACGACTGGCGCTGCCATCTGTCACTGCTGGCATGGTGACGCACGGGGAGTGGGGCACAGGGGAGGGGGGGAGAGGCTGCCGTGAGCGCGTTGCTGAAATATCCCATCAGCACTGGGCAAACGTTATTTGTTTACCATGGGGCTCGAGGCTCCCCATACACATACACACACACATAAAAACGCAGTTATATAATAATGAAATTCAGGCCTATTCAGGTGGAATAACCACGTTTTGCCTTCATAAATATTAAAAAGCAAATTGAACTATTAGCTTATCATGTTCTGTGGTGGGTTATTACACAAACATCTTTAATGAGACCTGTGGATGAAGTTTGTGGCTGTGCAGGGTGAAGTTGGGGTGAAGTCGACGTGAAGATGATCGCAGCTGTTCAGGAACCAGGATTTCCACCCTGCAGAGACTTGCGGGGTTCTTGCTGGGATGATGGAGAGTGTTTACGATTGCACCTCTCATTAGGCAGTCAGTTACTCATTCACACTGACGTTCTTTACGTGAGTGATACGGTAAATGACGTACATTTACTTGTGAATGGAAGTAAATGATTTGTCAAGTTCATACGCTCTGCCATGGAGAACTACACAGGTCTTCTGTGTGAGACATGTTGAGGAATGCAGACTGAAGCCCCCGAGCTTGTGCCTACCATGCTACTGTGTCTGAATAAACGGATGGCTCGCTAGTTTTACCAAAAATACACCGAAAAGTAAACTTGAGGTTCAGTTACCATGCTTTTAAATAAACACAGTATAAACGTGGCCAGGCAGCATCCTGTTTGGTTAAGGAGGAGATGCATGGAGAGCACTGTCAGTGAAAGCACAGTCTCAGACTCTGCAGGAGAGCTCTTGTTCCTGCGTGTGTGTGTGTTTGGGTCTGTCCTATTGACTGCAGTGCCCTTCATGCTTGCTCTCTCCAGTTTATTGGGCTGCGACATGTGCAAGAAATCGCTACACCTAAACTAATCGATGGCTCCAGAGCACTGTAGTCGGAGAGCTGAGCGAGCGTTTGATGTGCATTGGGTTGCGTATACATTTCAACTTACCATATTTTTAAAGAATATTGTCGTTCTCTTAAGGTTGGCGATAATACGACTTCATTCATGGATTCCAATTCTTCCCCCTTTTTTTCCACATCGGCAAAGGAGGCATCTGCGAGTGTTAATGTTATACCATTAATGTAATCATTGTAATTTTGAAACCAGCTACGTGTGAAAATCAAAAAGCCTTTCAGCATCATGACCCCCCTCCCGTTATAATTTCTCCCGATGGATTAGAGCACCGGTTCTAAATTAGTAATTAGTTTTCTGGGGCCCCCGAAGTCAATACGTTGCCATTTAGTAAAATGCAAATTCACAATGAGGCTGAAACCATGCGTGGCTCCCTGGAAATTACCCATCAGCCCCGGCAGACCCGTGTGGCGCCCATGGGTGAGTGGGTTTTGTGAACTGGGTTGTTCATCATGATGCGGAGCTCGTGGGTTAATGGGAAGATTGGAGTCGGAGGGCCGGCTACGAGCATGTCAAGGGCAAAAGGAGTTTTGTTGGACATTTGGCTTAACAAGCCAATCCTCCAGTGCCTCCAGACAGTGAGCGGCCAGGGTCGGACCTGTTATTGGCTCGTTTGGGTTTTGTCTCGTTCTGTGTGCTGTGGATGGTGAAGGGGGTTCAGGAACGATGCAGCAGTGGGACTAGCAGGCTCTGTGAAGCTTTTGCCCCCGCCTCCATCTGAAAACAAGTTAACTCAAACTGCTGTAATTAATGTGGTGTGTGTGTGTGTGTGTGTGTGTGTGTGTGTGTGTGTGTGTGTGTGTGTGTGTGTGTGTGTGTGTGTGTGTGTGTGTGTGTGTGTGTGTGTGTGTGTGATATGATATTACAATAGGCTGTAGGTTTATGGCAACGATGTGATTGCATTATATCTCACTGAAATATATGCTGTGAGAACTATGCTTTTATTGATTTACACAGCACACACTGATTTGTACCATGTAATAATAAAATGTGCAAATTCTTTACGCCCGGGGATCTCAACAACATGCCTCTCCATTGATGCACATCGAAGTCTACCATGGTGTTTAGAAACCTATATCAATGCAAATAAAATGTAGTAATTCAAACTGAATGATTTTATCAGTTGTTTTTTTTTTGTTTGCAATCTTGACGGACCACAATGGTTTCCCCCGTGATGCCTCACACAGCGCAGTCGTTCTCCATCTCCCCCTACCACTGCTGTCTACCACTGCTGCTAATTGGACACTGATGGCGAAGAGGCTGGGCAAATGGCTTTTAGCCAGACAACAAACAGCACGAGCCTGGCAAACATGTCATAGGTGACCAGTGTGAGTCTCCACATGGTGCGGTCATCACAATTTTAAATTTGGAACAAATGTGCCATTGCACATTCAGTTAGGCACAGTTTGTTGGCTTTTCACTTTTTTAGAATTACATTCCTAAAAAAATAATATTTTATCCCCATTGGTAAAATTGCAGCGGTTGTTAGTGAAGAATCATCTGTATACTACATACATGTCTGTTTTACGGTTGATCAGAATGAAAAGGTAACGTGAGTAAATCCCACCAGTGCATTGTGTTGCCCACTAGCCTGGGTGTTCCAGCGATTTGATTCACGCTGCTAAGGCAGCCTGGAGACCATGGAGCAAATTTTCCCCTGAGATAGGGGACCAATCACAGAACAAGGGGGAAAGCAAGACGATGATGAGCTATGCACAGACACATTTGATAGACATCCGTGGCACCCAATAAACGGATCTGGGCATTTTTTTTTCAAATACGAGAAAATGAACGTTTGGTTCCCAGACCACGTCTCATTGAGAAGTGGTGGCGCTAGCCAGGCTAGTTGCCCACGATGAGCAGATGGATTTCACGGCTTGGCTGACAGGGGGTTTCAGCCCCCACGGTGCCTATGTGCGAGAGCACCTAGTGTGTGAGGACCAGAGCAGCTCATCTCTCTCTCTCTCTCTCTCTCTCTCTCTGTTTCTCTCTCTCTGTTTCTCTCTCTCTCGCTCTCTCTGTTTCGCTCTCGCTCTCTCTGTTTCTCTCGCTCTCTGTTAAGGTGTGAAATGGCTGCAGGCGGCTGAGGGAAGCACACCAGCCTCGTGTCAACCCTACTCAGCTACTCCGCCAGCTAGCTCATGGATTTTTGGAGTGGAAGGTGTGCGTGTGTGTGTGTGTGATGCCGTGACATGAATTATGCACACTTCCTCTGTTGTGAGATGGGGTGGTTAATCTTCGCCTCATGGCCTTCAACCAAACTGAGGCGATAATCGCACGCAGAGAGACAACCGACGAAGGGCAGAGCCAGAAGCACTCAACACCTCCTTTCTTCTCCTCCTCCTCTTCCTCCTCCTCCTCCTCCTCCTCTTCCTCTTCCCCATCGTGCTCCTGTACCTCTCTGCTAGGCTATTCACCACCTCAGTGGAGTGGAGTTTCTCCAGGCCAGAGGCAGAGCCTTTATTGAGGTGCAGTGCAGTGCTGGGCGACGTGGAGCAGTGCGTCCTCTGAAGAGGCTGTATGGGACTTGTTATAATTTTCCACTCGGATGCATGCAAGCGCACCTACAGTACACGACGGGCTCTAGATAGGCAAAATGTGCTACAAGGGGGCAAAACGAAGAAAACCTGTCTGCAAATCATTTGCCTCACGCCTCAGGAAACAGCACTGAGAATTGTCACAGGGAAAAGGGGGAATAAACGTAAATTCAGGTGGTTGAACGCAGTCGCATGCTTCGCTGACGTCACCGGGCACGCTCAACATCGTCCCTCACTAAGTGCCTCCCCTGGTCTGCTTTTGTGTTTCAGTGTCTCAGTGCGAGGCCCTCTTCTCCGGTCTGACCAACAGGCACCTGGCCCTCCAGTTCCACCTGGAGTGCGGCTACACCTGCCTGTCCTACTACGAGTACAGCCTGGCCAAAGAGCACTTCGCCAAGGCGCGGGAATTGGCTGAGCTCGACCTCAACATGACCGGTACGTTTCTTTAACATAACAACAAATGCCAATGAGAAACTAGGAAGTTCTCTTAACACAGACAGATGCTGAGTCGCTAACACAAGGCATTAGCACTTCACAGTTTAGAGTTGTGGCAGAGTGAGCGTAGGAAAAGCATATCAATCAGAGTTTGAAGTGAAAGTTCCCTCTGTCCAGGTGCGTTGGGTAAGCGGACGCGGTATCAGCAGGACTTCCTGGCCCAGCTCGTCCTGGACGTGAGGCGCAAGGGGAAGGCATCGGTTCCAGAGGATGAGAACGAAGCCACCCCTTCCCCTACTCCTCTCAGTCTGCTGCCAAAGGTCAGTAACACACACACACACAGGGTCACACACAGACTGTGGACCGGGGGGGGGGGGGGGCAAGTATTACGCAGTACTCCACACCTCCACCAGGGGGTGACCTCTCCTCTTGGGTTAAATGTAAACGCAACCCAACCCGTGTCACTAAGACTCTCATCCACCCCCCCGCCCCGCCTCTTCTCCAACCCCCTCACACTCTGGAAGAGTGCGGGCGAGTTTATTGCGCACTCTCGAGTTGTTGCTGGCTCACGGCTCTCCCGTCCAGACGGAACATCCAGTGTCCGTGCTGCGCTGGCTTCCATGGGATCCAGAGTCTTGTGCTTTGGGGCCCCCCTGGGCCGAGAGGAGAGGACAGATTGAGATTCCTTGGAACGTCCTCTATCTGCCCCGTCTCCCCTGTCTCCTTCAGATTTACGGGGTTTAAAAACCATTTGCCATATTCGAGAAAGAAATTGCTAAATTTGTGTTTGGCAAAAGCTACAGCGTCAGAAATTGAATGGTTGTGCCAAGATTGAGATTAAAGCTTTTGGCATGGAAGTGGCCAGGCCAGGGTGGGATGATATTAAAAAGTGATTGATGTGATTGAGGACAGACTCAGAGAGTGGTCAGGTCACTATGCCATATCCATATGGTAGTGCTCGGGCTTGGATGACAGGTGGGATGTGGGTTTTGTGTAGGGGTGGGCGATATATATCGTCTGCGATAATATCGTGATTGTTGTTTTAACGATGTGCAATTTGACATTATCGAGTATTTAAATTACTTATGCGGAAAAAACACTCGAAATCACGCATTCCCAGTATGCGGGAGAAGCCCCTGGCTGCAGCAGAGCAAGTGTCACGTGATCACTAGTGGGTCACAACATTGTCCCAAGCACACCTAATGTTTATTTTGCGCAGCGAGAGTAGCCTACTTGGGATTTTTTGCGGCTACTTTTGTCAAGTATCTGTTCAAGTAGCATTGATGAGACAGTCACGTTTTTTACACGGTATTATATGGAGAGAAAACATTAGCCTTTGAGTATTTTAATAGTCAGTTGTAAACAAAGAACTATTCTCAAGTAACTCTTTTGTAAATGGACTGAAGTTCGCTCTAAATATCTACGTTTGCCGATTATGCTAACCGTTAGCATCTCTATGGGATTTCTCTAAAGCTAACGCATTAGTTTCTATTCTGTAACTTGGAATGCTAGCCTACATGAGTGTTCTTAAACAAAACATAGAATGTGTCAGAGTGACAATGCATTGGTTGATTTGGTTAAAAAGTCACAGGGTAGGTTTTAATGATGCTATTCATAAATAATGAGCTGTAAAGTAACTCAAAAAAAAAACATTTTTTTAAAGGATATCGACTAATTATCGTTATCGTCAAAATCACAAAAAATATCGAGATATTATTTTTTGTCCATATCGCCTACCCCTAGTTTTGTGTGATTGTGTGTGTTGGTGTAAGAGCTCAGTTTTTTTTTATTTTTATAAATTTCCGTTTAAGTTGTAGTGTGTGTGTGTGTGTGTGTGTGTGTGTGTGTGTGTGTGTGTGTGTGTGTGTGTGTGTGTGTGTGTGTCTGTGTGTGTGTGTGTGTGTGTGTGTGTGTTAAGGTGTGAGATGTGAGATGTTTCACACATGCCCTCAATGCCCTTGCTGTGAGTCAGATGGCACATTGGCAAGTTTGGGAATCGAACCCTGGCCAGCCATGTGGCGACACTACCATGGGTTCACCATACCCAATAAGGGACTTGTATGGAGGATCATGGTGCAAGACACAACCACCGGTTCACCACGCCCAATAAGGGACTTGTATGGAGGATCATGGACACTACCATGGGTTCACCATGCCCAATAAGGGACTTGTATGGAGGATCATGGACACTATCATGGGTTCACCACACCCAATAAGGGACTTGTATGGAGGATCATGGACACTACCATGGGTTCACCACACCCAATAAGGGACTTGTATGGAGGATCATGGTGCAAGACACCTGAGGGATGAAAAGGATTGGTGCATAAATTCAGATTACCTGGCACACAACTTCAGTCATATAGTAAAATATCTACATAATTATCAGTGGAAGGTCATACATCAATTTATATTATAAATGTATACACTGCATTTGCCTGTGAAGGAATACTCCAGAACAGTGAGGGTGGTGTGGTTCATTTCACATTTACTTTGGACACAGGGTCATGCAATATATTTTCATAGTTATTATCTAAACAGTAAACTTTTGTATGCTACAGTGGATTTGTGTTTTAGCCATGACCTTTTTAAGGAATGCAGGTGACTGACTGAAAAAAAAAAGAATCTCTTAGAGTGATGCCTGCAGTGACAGTGGCATGAAGTTGAAATATTTTCATGCACAGACACACTCGTGGATTCAGACACACCTCAACATGATCCATGTCTCCCCACGGACTGGGATGTCTGGGAGAACCGGCCTGGCGGAACCCAGTCCGGCTGTCCATCATGTTCTCGCCTGCCCGGGTTCTCCCCTGTTAGAGTGATTAAGAACGTGCTGGCTAGAACAGCACAGCTGCAGGGAGTCTCACATCTGCTGGGCTGCCCAGTACAAACAAGCAAACACGCATTCACGCACACACACGTGCACACACACACACGCACACACACACGCACAGACACAGACAGAGAGAGATAAATTGATAGTTACATGTAACACATCACACACACTCTCTCTCTCTCACACACACACCCCTCCACCATACACACACACACACACACACACACACACAAACACACACACACACACACACACACACACACACACACGTACACATGCATATCCACACACACAAATGGATACATCGAGTACTTCGGGCAGCCGTGGCCTACTTGTTAGCGCTTCGGACTTGTAATCGGAGGGTTGCCGGTTCGAACCCCGACCAGTAGGCATGGCTGGAGTGCCCTTGAGCAAGGCACCTAACCCCTCACTGCTCCCCGAGTGCCGCTGTTGCAGTCAGCTCACTGCTCCGGGATTAGTGTGTGCTTCACCTGTGTGCTGAGTGTGTTTCACTAATTCACGGATTGGGATAAATGCAGAGACCAAATTTCCCTCACGGGATTAAAAGAGTATATATACTTAAGTATATATATATATATATATTAGGGCTGTCAATTGATAAAAAAAAAAATCTAATTAATTACATACTCTGTGATTAATTAATCTAAATTAATCGCATATATAATTTTTGCTGTGAAAGTATTTTACATATTTAAATTCAAATAAATCTTTGAATAATCAGCATTAGTGACATTAAAGTTCAAAAACTCTTTTATTATTATTTTAATAATGGCAATAATCTTGTACGGACGTACGGACATACAAACAAACACACACACACACACACACACACACACACACACACACACACACACACACACACACACACACACACACACAAATCTTTTACTTGCATATAAATGAGTACACAGTCATACACCAGGGGCACATCTTGTCAGTGTCTTCAGTGCCAAGAACATAGCCTTAAGCAGGTTGACCCCTGTGTTATGTTGCATTACGTTACATTTGGCTGACTTACTACACTATGTGTAATGTAGTGTCCTGCAGGGAGGAGTGTGTGTGTTTGTTTGTGTGTGTGTGTGTGTGTGTGTGTGTGTGTCTCTCTTATGTATTATTGATTGGGTTAACACATGCTGTTGCAGTGTTTACCTAAGCTATAGTGTCTTGGGGGATAGCTGTGTTGAATGTATTTGGACGTGGTGTGTGAATTTGTGTGTATAGATAGATACAGTAGATAGATAGAGAGAGAGAGAGATTTTTCATCCCCAAAGAGAAATTGATGTGTATGGTTGTGTATTTTTGTGAGAACAGCAGGTGATTCAGGGCTTAGGCTTTCTTCACATCAGGAGGTTTCCCCCCCCTGGTCTCCCTCCCTCCCTCCTAAGAGCCCCTGCCCAGCTCTGCCCTAAGGAGACGTGTCCGTGTGTAATAAGAGCAATAATGCATGATTAGCGAAGGATCTTAGCGAGCGCGTGCCCCCTGCATCCCCTGTTGACAGCTCAGTGGAGGGAATCCGAATCGGAGTGTGACTGAGTAGGCTGGGAGGGTAATTGATGACGGTGCGCTTCTTGTGAAATTTCCGACAGAGCTGGGGAAATGTGAGGGAATTTTTCACGTTTCATTTTGGGCTTTGGGGAAAGGCAGCTGTTTCTTTGTAGGCCTTTCTCCCGCTCCTTCTCGGTCGTTCTTGCTCTCTGTGTCTTTGGCTCCCTCTCTCCCTCTCACATGCACTCATCTCTCATTCTCTTCCATTTTGTCTCTCTCTCCTCCCCCCCCTCTCTCTTGCACTCTTTCTCTCTCTCTCACTTACTCTCCCTCTCTCTCTCTCTCTCTCACTGGGGGCGTTTTATATTTAACTGGGAGTTGGACAGGCTGAGATTTCATCTGATTTTTTTAATAGCTCTCTCTTTATCGTCCCCATGGGCTTCGGCTCACCTCTGTACGATTAAGAGTCTTTTTTATTTTTATTTTTTTTTTCTTCTCTCGCTTCCTTGAATGCCCCGGGCACAGGAGGAATACAGAGGCCAGGAAAGTGCCTCGGTAATTAGTCTCAAATCTTCTTTATTCTTTCTCGGTTTTTTAAATCCCCCTCTCTATCCTTGCCAGTACTAAAGCCTTTCTCTCTCTCTCTCTCTGACTGTCTGTCTGTCTGTCTGTCTCTCTCTCTCTCTCTCTCTCTCTCTCTCTCTCTCTGACTGTCTGTCTCTCTCTCTCTCTCTCTCTTTTCTTTCCATTTCCATCCAGAGCCCATTTCCATAAACACCGTGGGCTCTTTCGAGGCACTGGACCTCCAAGGCCACCGTACATTTACATGGTTCACCGGTGTTCCACCATGCCTGTTAATGTCCCTTATTAAGGTTGAGAGGTGGTGGTGGGGTGGCAGGTGGGAGTTCAATTATGGCCTGGATCATTGTAAGCACATAGCTGCAGGCAGACAGGATGGACCAAGGATACAAGGAAGTTTATTGTCACATGCATATAGTTACTGGAAGTAAGAAATGCAGTGAAATTATGTCTGGTGTCAGCCTATTTGTGCATTTATGGAGGGGGGGGGGGGGGGGTAAAAAGTGCAGTAGAAGAGGGGTTTAGTAGATTAAGTGGCAAGGGCTGCATAAGAAAGGTGGGGGAGGATTGGGATTGGGGGGCGGGGGGGGGGCACCAACAAGGAGCCCCCAAGAGCAACACGGATAAGGAAAAACTCCCTTACCAAGGAAGAAACCTTGGGCAGATCCACGGCTCAAGGGGCTAACCCAACTGCCAGGGGTCTTGGTGTGTGTGTTGGGGGGATGACAGGGGAGATGGGATAGTGTGCTGTGTATGTGGGGAGAGGGCAGTGTGCAATATGTGTGTTGGAGAAGCTTCCTCATGAGACAATGTGCTGTATATTGGGGGTGGGGGGGGCAGTGTGCTGTAAGTATGTTGGGGATGTGTGTTGGAGAAGCTTCCTGATGAAATAATGTGCTGTGTATGTAGTGTGAGTGTGAGTGTCTGTGATAGACAAATGATGAGGGGTATAACCTGTCATTGTCTAAAGAATGTACTTTAATAACAACCTTTGTATTGAACATTACATTCCAATGACAGAAACTATTGTAAGATGAGATTTCTTGTGGTTTTCGAAGAAAAGAAACTAAAATAGGAAACTAGGGCTGTTAAGAACGTCTGTGTTTATTTATAGCCCCTCTAATAGTTTTCTTCTAGTGCACTGTTAGAGCATAGTGGGTTTTACTCTGGCAATCCATAGTCCCGGGCATCAAGAATGTGACTCTTGATGTGACTCTGTAGCTGGTGACTCATGGCCCAGTATCAGACACACAGTGATCCGAGTTGAAGACTACAATTTGTGTGTGATGTGCGTCACAAGAGAGCCGGAGGGTTGCCCCTGATCCTGGCCTGGTCCGGGCCTGGTCCGGGCCACATGCAGGCCAGCACAGGGCAGAAGCCTTTTGCCCACAAGGGCATATGCTGTGGATACTCTGTGAGGGGAAACGGTCTTGAATGTGCATAATGGTCTCTCCTCAGTGGTAGTCCATGATGTAGCCTAGATTTAGAGGAACATAAAGCGAGCCCTCCAAGGCCCCTACACGCCTGATCCCAGACGTCTTTGATGGATCGACAGCCTGTCAGCATGCCGAAGATAACCTTGATACAATTTTCGCTTGCAGCAAAAGTCCAGGAATGTTTTTATTTGTTTTATGCATTTGTCTTCGGTATTACGGCGATGGAATGGAAACTCGTCTGTCTTTTTCTCTCTCTCTCTCTCTCTCTGCCCAAACAGACTAGATATTGTCATTTGTGGCGAGAGGCTCGCGGCTGGAACATCTTCGAGCTCTTTCTCTTAGCCTTATAAATCAAGGCCAGGCTCCTGCCCATGAATCAATATCTCTTTAATGCATGGCAGTATCTGCTGAATATTTATGTAAAGTGTGTTTCGGAGGGGGTATCACAAGGCGAGCGAGCGAGGCCTGGGTTTGAAGATGGCCCCAGTGCCAAAAATCTGACATTGAACAAAATGTTCGCCCAGCGTGGGGAGAGAGCTGCGCTGCTGGCTTTTGTCTCTTGCGATGTCATTTTATTTAGTTGGCAAACACACTGTAAGGAATCAGAAAGTTAGAATAGGAGGGTCTTCATCCAGTCTTGTGTCTTATCATGACGCCTATTCAAGAAGTCTCTGAGCTCCCATATGCGCATATTGGTTTCTGTTGAAATGATGTCTGTGTATTTGCGTGAGAGAGGTAGAGAGAAAGTGAGAAAGAGGAGGAAAAAAAAGAAAGAAGTGGTTTAAGTGATTTTTTTTTCCATCCTTGGGTCTGTGAGTTTTAGTATGTGAGAAAACTGGAAAGGGAGAAGGAGAGTGAGACTAACAGTGAAAGAACGAAAGGACAAGAGTGAGGACTTGTTCCTTCCCGTTTAAGTTATGTTAGTCTTTGTGTGTTTGTGTTTGTGTTTGTGTGTGTGTGTGTGTGTGTGTGTGTATGATGGAGAGAGAAGTGTTAGCAGCGCGTGAGGTTTGGCTGTGAGTTGGGAGGCACATTTCCTGGGTGTTCTCCTCAGCGTGCCCCTCCCTGTTTACCCGGCCAGAGGAATTCAGGCTGTTTGTTCAGCGCTGTATATGCTTGCAGTGAACATCTCCAAATGCCAAGAGAAAAAGAAGAACAGGAATCATAGAGCCCCACTGTGTTCAAGCCGGTTCAGAGAGTTGAAAAATTATAGGAGTGTGTGTGTGTGTGTGTGTGTTTGTGTTTGAATGAGTCTGCATTTTTGTGTGTGTGTGTGTGTGTGTGTGTGTGTGTGCTTGTTTGCTTGTTCGTGCAGCTCCACGCCCAGCTTGGTTCTGTTAGGAGTGTTTGATTTTTCTGCTAAAATATTCGTCTTGGAGTGAGAACAAAAATGGGCCAACTACGTTCCAATTACATAACAGACAAAAAAAAAAGAAGACCGAATGAGCGTGAAAAGGAGAGGAGAGGGAGAATAAGTGAGTGAGTGTGGAAGAGAGACAGAGAGGGGGTGAGTGCGAAAGATGTGTGGTTTTGGGACCAGGATAATAACTATCCCCCAGAAAATCAGGGAGTCAAAAATGTGTCTGGCAAATGGCTGACTTACTGTCCCATAAACCCATCGGACTCTGGCTGGGCTTTGGCTGGGATCTGGCTGAGGCTTTTGGCAGGGTGGTCCTTGTGAAGCCTTGATTAACTGGGCTCGCCTCTGGCAAGTCTCCATGGTTACAGCCAAGGAAAGGTGCCCCGGGCTCTTCAACGCTTTCACATTTATTTTCTCAATAAATTAATAAATAAGCATGCACTATTATTGTCTTATTGAGAAAGATTTTTACGGCGTTATTGAAAGCATTACTAGTCCGATTTAGCCACTTTTATGAGTCCATTAAAGCTGCAAAACAACTGAAATGAGTTAAATTGACTTAATAATTACATTGTGAGGACTATGAAGATGCGTTACAGGCAAACAAATAATTTTTGTTGTACAAAATACTATAAATCATTGCCCAGTGCACAGTTTCTATACTAGAGGAAAATTTGTCTGATCCTGAAAACTTTTAAGTATTAATAAACAATGTCTTTATGTTTTTTTATTCTTCTTGAGATTGGTTATGTTTTGAAGGTCTCAAAATGTTCCATAATTTTCTTATTATCTTGCAGTGACGGTATTATATGAACAACACATATTTCATATGCCTCATGTTTGTCCATCTCCTCCTCCAACAGGACCATGCCCTGACTGATGACACCGTGCTGAACAAGATCAACCTGGCCGAGCCAGAGGAGCACGAGCTGCCTAACCTGTCGGCCGAAGAGCAAGCGGTCATCCTGGGTGTCTGGTGAATATCAAATCTCTCCCTCTCTTAATTACTGTTGGGGTGAATTACCGTAAGGTTTGGTGTACCAAGGTGTTTTCATGAAAAAAATCCCTCATGGCCTTAACATGGCTTAAGTGTTACCATAGATGGTTGATAAAGCAAGACTATTCATAAGAGGGTAAATTCTGGCACGTTGTGACGTGGGGTTCGAAGCCGTCACGCCCATTTAGGAGTCTAGTGGGAGGGCCAGTGTCTATGTATTCCTGTGGGAGAAATTAGCATTTTCATGGAATATGACCAATCCCTTAGCCCTACATTCAGCGATGTAAGTTTTGAACCTATTTTCTATTAGCCACATGTCTTCCTAACATTCCGACATTGAAATTGTATTTTCCAACGAAACAAATAAAGACAAAAATAGCTTTGTTTTTGATCTGTCACTGTCTCCTCAAAGCTCTGGTGCACAGCCACCTGTTCTCAGAGGCTCTAGACTCAGAGATGGTTGATGAACTAACCTAACATATTTTTTGCTAGAACTAGTAGACTACCACAAAGTTGCTAAACATATGTTATTTCAAGTTTGTTTGCAACAATATATAAGTTTAACCAAAGTTTTTAGCTAGCTAGCGAACATTCCCATTCACTTTACGTTTACTGTGCTAACGTAAGCTAGCTAGCTAGCTAGCTCGGTTAACGGGGCAAAATGAAATTATTCATTCCGTGTCCGAAAGTGTTTCATTGGCATCACACACAAACAATGACTGTAAAATAGTATACAAAATTATATGTATATGTTATTATTGCTTATTCAGAGAAAAGTTTATGTTTTGACACGCCTATTTAGGAGTTCGGAACTAGTGCCATATCGTTCCATTGGTGAATCATCTTATGATTCATCTTAGTTAACTATACAATCTTTGGTGTTACTTTACACCTTCTTCCTCGTTTTGGGAATTGGGATCTATCTGGGGGCAGCCGTAGCCTACTGGTTAGCACTTCGGACCTGTAACCGGAGGGTTGCCGGTTCGAACCCCGACCAGTAGGCACGGCTGAAGTGCCCTTGAGCAAGGCACCTAAAGGCCCGGTTATACTCGCCGCACCGGACCGGTAGCGCGACAACGTGACGTCAAAATGACGTAGATCTCTCTGGCGCGCCAGGGTTTTGGCCGTGTAGCCCATGGTAGCGCACCACTCATTTTTTTTCAGACGAGCGCGACAAGGCGGAAACAGGAAGATGGACTAGTTCGAGGGCAAGCGAGTTGCAGTGTTTTGTTACAGTCGTGAATTTTTAATAGTTTGCTGGATAAGTTAACAAAGTTACCAGTCAGAGTTGCAACACATGGAATTAAGAGGAAAGAATAGAAACGATTTATTTTCAAACAAAGGATATCTATTAAGGCCTGAACAAAAGATTCTTGATGTTTTTGAGGAAAAATGGTGCTACAACAGCGTGATGTTGGACTTGGAACCGGAGGGTTGCCGGTTTGAACCCCGACCAGTAGGCACGGCTGAAGTGCCCTTGAGCAAGGCACCTAACCCCTCACTGCTCCCCGAGCGCCACTGTTGATGCAGGCAGCTCACTGCGCCGGGATTATTGTGTGCTTCACCACACTGTGTGTACACTGTGTGCTGTGTGTGTTTCACTAATTCACGGATTGGGATAAATGCAGAGACCAAATTTCCCTCACGGAATCAAAAGAGTATACTTATATACTTACTTATCTGGCCCCGCCCCCTTTTCACACACCGTTCACCTGCTGCTGGGTGCTGCAGCTGACCAATCAGCTTGCTTGTCTGTGTCTTTATGAAGAATTGTCCCACCCCATGGTACTCAGGATTGGTTCTGTTCCCTTATGACGCACTAATGGACTGATGCCATGTCAAAAACATGGAATGTTAGACAGTCTTCATTTCCATGCATACTCAGAAGACAACATTAACAATTGCACATTACGTAATTCACTCTCTACACACACCTACACACACACACACACCACAGTCCTACATACCTCATTTATAAAGACTGCATCTGGCTTTTCACAATTCCAGCATTATCACCTCTTGAATGTGTTAATAAAATTACATTCCGGGCCTTTACAATGCACACATTCTTCATTGCCATTACCCAACTGTGAGCATACTCCATTTCCTCCAAACTGTAATGCTGATATTTATGGGCCCACCTTATGTTCCAATATCAATATTTTTAGCGATAACAAAGGATGATGTATTGTTAGCGCAAGTTTTGTCTTCCCAGTCTGACAGAGCACAAATCACCCGCAGGTACAGCCACACTGTAGCCGCAGTGAAATAGCGATATGTGGTGTCAAGAAATACCAGCAAGATCTACGTTTTCTCAAGCTTTTTTGCCATGAAAAGAATATCTTATGCTCAGTAATTTGCAAGGGTGGGGATTATTACAGTGTATTAGATGGGGTGGGTGAAGGGAAATTAATGTGACCCTCTAAGCTATGGCAAGCCAGAGGCGCCAAGCCAAAGAGTATAGTTACTTCTATACTCTTTGGCCAAGCCTTGATTGAAATCATTTTCTTTACACACACGGGGCTCTCCAAACCAAAGGATTACATAGAGTGGCCATGAGATGCGAGGGAACATAGATGTGTTCTCCATTTGAGGAACGCAATCGATTGCGGATCCCATTGGAATATCTGCTACTGGAAGCATGGAGTGTGTGTGTATAAGTGCAAGACACGAGAGACAACTATGGTTGCATATATGTGTACAGGGCTCATTTTTCAAAATGAGGGGGGGGGGGGGATTCCCCCTTTAAGTGCTTCACATAGGGGGGGATTAATAGAGTTAGGTAGTTGGGGGGAGGGGGCATACATTTTACAAACCGAAATTGCATTTTCCTTATTACAGGCGTCAATGAGAGAACAACATAGTCTTTACTTACATGATTTTGGTTTTGATTTTCTAATAGGAGTAAGTGTTTGTGACAACAAGTCATGATAAATTTGATAATGTTTGATCGCTGTTTTGGTATGAAGCTTTTCATGTAATGAACCTTTCACGTAATGAATGCGCACTCTAGAAAGTGCAAGTAGGCCTACAATGAGCTCTGTGTCTGGAGCAATCGATTACGTTCCTCAAATGGAGAACACATTTACTGTATGTTCCCTCGCGTCTCATGGCAAAATGGTTCAGTGCACGTGTGTGTGTCTCTGCATGGGATGTGATTGTGTGTTTAAGTGCATTGTTTAATAGTATGCATATGGGCTTTTACCTGTATACTTACAGTATGTATGTATGTTTGAGTCAGTTATTTAGTGTGTGTATTAGATAAGAGTGAGAGTGCTGAAGTGTGTGTGTGTGTGTGTGTGTGTGTAGGTCTGCGGGTGTGTCTCTTAGGGTTTATTCACTTCTGAACTCTTATAAATTATTTTTCAGGCTGCATCTTGTACATGTTACAGATTCATTTTGTAAAGGTCTACTTGACGTGGTCTTGGCCCGGAGCTTGTTATGAGGATGGTTTTTACAGTGTTTTTGGAAGCACTTCTCTGTGATTGAAAAAAGAAGCCCTTTTTAAATATAAAAAGCAGCAACCAAACCCGAAAGAGTTTTTTTTTTTTTTTAATAATCCCACAGTTTTGGAGAAGCCCAGCAGTTTTATTATCAACAATGTTATTGCAGCTCAACATAGTACATCACCGTTGTAATGATGCTAAGGTTTACTGTTTCTCCTTAGCCTTTGTTGAGATGTTGCTTCTGTACGTTTTTGGTCCTCGGTTTACGTGCGTGTGTGCTGGAGGCAGTCTATTTGCTTTAACAAGCATTGAGATCTCCTGAAAATATGCCCTCACGTTTCCATACACCACTGTAACACTCTCTCTTTCTCTCCCTCTCTCTTTCTCTCTCTACTTCTCCTCCGTCTCCCTCTTTCTTTCTGTCTCTCTCCCCCTCCCCTCTACCTCTCCTGTCCTGTCCTGTCTGTCTTCTCTCCTTTACCCTGGTAAGGTGTCAAAAGAATACATCTCCTTCTCCCTCGTCAGGGGTCTGTGATCTGCAGTATCTGGTAGCTCAGGTATGCACTCTATGCATCCATTTTGGATTTGCTTATACTGGAAGATCAACTTCCTGTTTACATTAGCACATACGACTCTTTTCTATAGACATTGTCTTCAACACCTTGTCTCTCGGGGCGCGTTTCAAAATAATGGACGGTGCTGATATACTAAAACATGAATAGAGCACTGCCTCAGAGAGAAGGTAGAATGGAAACGATGAACGGAGGAGTTAAAGATGAGAGATGTTGCCTGTGAGTGATTGGGTGAGAAACGGGGGCATGGAGAAAGAGAGAGATGTGGGAGCAGGACAGAGGTGGGTGGGTCAGGGGTCAGGGTTTGGGCTGCTGTCCAGTCTCATTAGTCTCCATGGTGTTGCTGAGGTGGGCGGCTCCTTTGCCCTCAGCTCCCCACTGCTGATGTCAGCTTCAGGCCCAGCATCTCAGGTCAAGGCCCACAATGTGACCCACACTACCACAGAACCTTTTTTGAATTTACTTTCACTTTCATGTTTTGTGGCTATTATACGGCAAATGGCCTTGCCACACACAATGCCATGAAATACTGGATGTAGCCTGCCTCTATGTACAAAAATCCACTAACAAACATCATAATTAGACTTGATGGCTTGATACGATGTTCCTTGGGTTGTTCTATTTCATCTTACACAACACAACACAAATTGGTTCTAGAGGACATTACAGTGTTAAATGTATTACATGTAAACTGTCTTAATTTCGAATTATTTGTTTTCTGTGACTTTTGTGACAAGATTTTTTAGCCATTTGTAGTCTTGATAAACTGCCTCTGTTATATCATTCTCTTCTGATGCCCACACAATCGCTGCATCTTTCACTGCCTCGCCTGGTCCCCCTCAGGATTCTGGTGGAACTGACCCTTCTCTTTGTCATCTCCCATGGCGGTTCTGGGCACGAAAAAAAAAAAAAAAAACCCCATCTCGACCCAATCTGCCCTCTGTCACATAATTCGTTTGACCCACTCAGTCTTGCTTGGAGGTCATCGCGTCTAACCCTTCCTGTGTCACTCAGTAATTTGGCCATGTGCATCGGCAGCGCAGCGCTTGTTGTTGAAAGGCCATCGTCGTGCTCTGACGACGCTAAGAGACAAATTGCAGGGGTGTAGTAATTAGCAGGCATAATTGCAGTGGGCTAGGGGTGTAATTGAATTGACTGATGGTTAAGGATGGATTAAGAGTGAGTCCCATGAGAAGAGGAGGGCGTGAACAGGAAAATGGAAAGAGAGATAGGGAGAGAGAGAACAAAAAAAGGAAAAGAGAGAGAGAAGTAAAAAGGGGTAAAGAGGGAAGAGATTCCAAACCTCATCGTCGCTCTCAGTCACAGAATGAAGAACCCACATGGCAAACCACTCCGCTCCTTAAAGCCTATTCACACCAAAAACGATAACGATAAGGGTTCACACTGAACAACGATAAACAAAGTTTCTCCTTGTGTTAATGAATGTGACCGTTAAAATTGGATGGGTTCTGATTGGCTATTAGCTTTTTATCGTTCTGAAAATCGCTCTGAAAGTGATCCCCAACGATCGTTCTTCATGTCGTTATCGTTATAGTTTATGTGTGAACGTCGTCATTCATATTAATGAAAACTATATTTATTTATAGTTATCGTTATCGTTCTTGGTGTGAATGGGCCTTTACAGCTTCTCTCAACTCTCCTTGCACCAGCCTTGAAAATGAACCGCGAATAGCAAATCACCACAATTTAAGATTGTGATTTAAATCGCACCATTATCGAGTGACTTGGCCCGTGTCGTCACAGAGCAGCATTCACTTAGCCTTCAGCTCAGCCCTGAGTCTCACCTAGCTGCTGAGGTGTAAGGTTTTTGTGTGTGTGTGTGCGTGTGCGTGCGTGTGAGAAACTTCACCTTGTGTATCTGAGCAATGCTTCATTTCCTCTTAGCACGCCCCCATCACCTCATAGCCTTCCCCTTCATTCCTTACCCTGGCCACCCGCACCTTCCCACAATGCCCTGCTTCACTGCGTGTGGCTCCATTGTGTAGGGAGATGGATTTGTGTGCTGTAGCAAGGGATGTTCAGGGTCACGCCTGAATTTAAAACCGAGATGGTGTAGAAGCAGTTTTGAAAGCGCTGGTGGTTTATAATCTTTCTTGCAGCGTTCCGAGCGATAGAGCCGGAAAACATGCTCAGAAAAGCACTTTAAAGTCGAGTTTTGTTTCTCAGTCAGAACGCTACCGGTGGTATTGCACATTACATAAGACTGTTGTGTACCAGAACTTGCTGAGACTAACTCCTCTGTTCCAAGTGCAAACTGATCAGTGCTCACACACCTAAAATGGCGACACTTTACCAAATCTTTTCACACGTTGGCAAGGATGGATGGTTGTACCTGTTTGACATCACCTTCAATCTCTCATTGTGGATTTTAAACGAGCGTGTAGTCCAGAATACTTTTTAGAAGCATTTAGCTGCCACTGAGAATGATGGTTCTGCTTCTTTCAAGGCTGTGAGGTCTGTGGCAGGCTTTGAGTCCATGGGCTCTTGAGTGGTCACTGACAAATGAAAGGCTGCGTAGAGGAGGATGATGTCTGGTTTTGGGGATTTGGGAGACTTCAGACACAAAATAGGGGCCCCTTGGTTTATGGCCTCCTTTAACCAGGATGACATGGAGCCAACAAAGCAGGCTTAAGGGATTCTCATGGCACTGTTCAGGGAAGGACACACACACACGCACACACACACACACACACACACACATACTGTATTAGTACATCAGCTAGGAGTTAAATATGAGGTGAAAATTATCTGAGAAAATATACCTTAACTGTGTGCATACAAATCTCTCAAGTTAAACACATGTTCTGTGTCTCTCTCTCTCTTAACACACACACAGACACACACACACACACACACACACACACACACACACACACACACACACACACACACACACACAGAGCTTCATCTCCACACATTGTCCTTTGCTGGCTTGTCTCTGAGACCTTGGTCAGATCATTTGGAAGCGGAGAGGACCATGAGTGCATCAGGAATGTGCTGAGGCGAGGAGACCCTGCTGCTGGTTAGTTAGTTACTGTACATTCCTGCATGGCACGTACGGAGCGTTCGAGGATAGCCGTGAGGTCGGCCCCCAGTGCAGCCACAGCGCCAACACCCGAGGCAATTATCAGTCATTACCCGAGCTCGCTTACTTGCTCTCATTCACAGATAAACACATCGGGACTGCATCGTTAACCTCCAGGTAACAGTTTTATCTGTCAGCCTCATTGTCTCACTTTTCTCTTCCTAACCAACACTGCTGTGTGTGTGTGTGTGTGTGTGTGTGTGTGTGTGTGTGTGTGTGTGTGTGAGAGAGAGAGGCTGTGGTCAGTAGCGCCATTTTCGGCTCCTGTCCGCTTCCAGGAGCCATGGTCTGGTCGAGGGGAGCCTGCTTTCCTCCGCTGCTCCCCGGGCCAAGAGCGGAAGCCGGCCCTCAACCCCATGCTGTGTTCTCCATCAGAAATACACTAATACACTGTTGTGTGGGCCCAGTATGTCCAAACCCCACATTAGACTGCGGGGCCATGGGGATTCAGTGTGTTTTTTGTGTGAGAGAGAGAACAGGAGAAAGTTGGAGTGTGTGTGTCTGTGTGTCTTAGAGAGGTGTGCGTGTGCGTGTCTGTGTGCGTGTCTGTGTGCGCGTCTGTGTGCGCGTCTGTGTGTGCGTCTGTGTGTGTGCGTGCGTGTGTGCGAGATTGAGAGAGACAGACAGACAGAGAAATTGTGTTTTTGTAATTGTTAATGATTGCTGTGGATGGCTTGCGTAGAGAACAAGCCCTGTGTTCTGTTGCACCTGGCATTCAGTAAGCCTCACTGTGGCTCTAGTGGAAAAATAATAAACAACATTTTGAAAAGAGCATGGGGTAATTATTTCACCTAATCTCCATGAAATGAAACCCCACTTTAGGTTGGAAAGGGACCCTTGTTCTTCTCCCCCTGGCTTGCCTTTTATCCAAGAAAGCAACAAAAAAGCGTTTCACCGATTTTCTGACAGTGGTCTTTGCCTTTTACTTTGATCAGAAGTTGTTTGTAAAAAGCTTTACACAATAGCTTTACTACATTTATCCTTTATACTGACTGATAACATTTTGCAAAATAACAAAATGTGCTTGTGTTTGATGAAATTATAACATTATAACAACTGATAACATTGATGAAATTCTATTTTTCTACTGTTTTTGATTTTAATGTCACATTTGCCCAGGTAGGTGTGTTTGATGGGGACAGGCACTGAGTTCATCTAGTGTTTAATATGTATGGGTAACCCGGGGGCTGCTTGTGGAGGTGGTGTGATGCCCCTCTTGACCTCACTTTGTTGAAATATGTTTTCTGTCTTTCATTTCCACTGTCTCTCCTGCTTAACTTGAACTGTGCCGATGTGTTTATGCCGCCTGAGGGTGATGGTGGTACTTTTCAACAGGTCTGACAGGTGTGTGTGTGTGTGTGTGGGGGGGGGGGGAAGGGGGGGGGGGTTGTGTAAGAGATTGTGTGACAGGTGACCTCAGCAGGGTTGAGTGCTTTTAGCGTACAGATGAACTACATTTTTTTTTTCTTGGTGGTGTCCTGCCGTTGCCCTTGTCAAGCAATAAAAACAAAACGATGAAAGAAAAGTTGATTCACTTTCATCCGTGCGTCACTGAAGGAATCACACATAAATCTCCTTAAGGTCTATAGTGTACAGCAAATCAGTCGTGTCTCACAATTTGTCAACTCAAATTGGTTACTCTGTTCAAGTTGAAATAGTACTGCCATCACTGCTCTTAACTTCACATAAATCTGGTGGTATTGAGTAAATTACCGAGGTATACCCACTGGTTGTATTTCTGATCTGGCCATGGGAAAGCCGGGAAAAGAAATAGTGCTCCTTTGTCTGCATTCTGTTGCAAGTATTGTAATTTATGTTGGGAACTGCGAGTGCAGTGCTTCTTGTCCAGTCCCAGACTCATCCAGTGTTTCTCTGTGGCTTTGTCTCCGCAGCACAGACTTCCAGAAGAACAACCCCATCCACAAACTGACAGATGAGGAGCTGCTGGCCTTCACTTCAGTGAGTCTGCGGCTCCGCTCTCCTCTCCTCCTCTCTCGTGCCCCCTAATCACTTTTCCCCCCCACTCTGGCACTCTCTCTCCCTCTTTCAGTCCCTGTCAGTCTCTCTGTCTGTCTTTCTCTCTCCCTTTCTTTCTTTCTTTCTTTCTTTCTTTCTGTTTCTCTGTGTTCGTCCAACTGTCTGTCTCATTTCTCTCTCTCTCTCTCTCTCTCTCTCTCTCTCTCTGTCTCAGCCTTGATTTTTGTGTGTTTATCTCTGCATATTCCTATTTCCTCTCAGTCCTCTGCTCCTTTCCAATCTACCCTGTCCTTCCTTCTTTTCTCTCTTTTTTTTGCTTCTCTTGACTTCTGTCTTCACCCCAATATAATTGGTCTGTTTTTTTCTAGTACCAATATCCTTGGTCTGTTTTTTCTAGTACCAATTTTTCCTCTCAATTTCTCCCATCTATCGTTGATTCGTTCAGCTGTAATTTCCTCTCAATTTCAATCAATCAATAATTTTTTTTTAATCCTTTCTTTTCTTCAGAGCTCTCTGATTTCTCCTTCTTTTTACCCTTTCATTTCCCCCCCCTCTAGCTCTCCCTCTTTCCCCCATCTCCTCTCTCCCATGTTAAACAGTTGGCGTCCTGTGACTGATCCCTCTCCCTGAACCCCACATCTTCTCTTACTGTTGCCTGTCATTCCGAAACTGGATTTATGCATCCCTGTGAAAAATAGCACCTGAAAGAGTCATGCTAATGCAATGATGAGAAAAAAACACATTAGAGGCACATTAGACACATTAGAGGATCGCAGGCCAAATCTTGTGCATTCAAAAGTTGTAGACTTGACCTGGTCAGTGAGCACTTGAGGTGAGCAATGACATTCTGGTCTCCACAGCTTAACCTCCATTGTGGAATCATTTGGGAAGGGCGTTAAATCATTATGATGCCATCTCAGGTGTTAAGAGGCTTAGCCCACATATGCCCTCGAGCATAACAAACTGCCGTGGCTCAAAGCATTTGAAGCCCTTTTTCTTTGACACAACCTACATCTCGTTAGTTCACAAACAGGCAACGTAAATCAGTCTGAAGAACCATCACATTTAGCCGTGCAAACAGGTGGTGTGATTGCAGACCGCTGTCTGTTTGTTGACGTAAACACTTCCTGAAATTGTTGCAGTTTTCTGCAGTCGCCACATACCTTTTCAGACCAAGGATGGATTCTCGGATTGAGAGCCGCAAGCCTCACTTTTTTTCAGACTTCAGAAATGTGACTGATGGGAACTGGAGGGAGGGGGGGGGGGGATTATTGGAATCCTAAAAATGTTGGAGGCGGCGGATAGCATCTCTTGCTCTCGTTGTGTATGTCCCCCTTATTTCCTCCCATTTGCTTTCTTTTTCAAGATGTCGCTTCCTTCGTTCTCTCTGTCACAAACCCTTAAAGATTTACATCACCTTATGAGCGTTTCTGAATAAAGGCCTGCTGTTGTGCGTTATTTATTCGCATTTTTGCATCATTTAAGACCATTGACCTAAAACCGGATTTTAGTGTCGATGTCTGTTAGTATTTATCTACTGGTAATCACTGAGCAGTGGGTACAATTGCTCAAAATGGTGTTTGTACGCTATATGCCAGTTCTTAAACACTATTCAGTAGGACCGCAGGATTTGTCCTTTCTGACCCAGCACATCTGTGCCTTCATCCCGATTCACCTGCCGGCACATGTGCCTGTGTGTAGGTGTGTGGAACCTGCTGTGTGCACTGTGCCGGTGTGTAGGTGTGTGGGACCTGCTGTGTGCACTGTGCCTGTGTTGTGTATCACGTCACCCTGCTGTCGTCCATCTGTCTCTCGGATGCCTCCGCCGGGACCCCTAAAGTCAGGAAGCGCGAGGGCCGTGCCTTGGCCACGCTTTCTCCTGCTGCCGGGTCCAGTGGAACAGGTCCCTGTAGACCCTGCAGACCCCTGTGGGGTGGTGGACGAGTGCGTGACTGTCCGCCTCTGGAATGTTAGAATGCGGCAGTGGCGTGCACACATGCTCAGTCCAGCTTCCCCATTCTCTGGAGAGCGAGAGAGCGAGGCCGTCACAATGATGACTCTTGACAAATGATCTCAAAATTCCACGATGCCTCATTGGTGGAGTTCTTGGAGATGGAAAGACAGCTGAGGCCATCAATCTGTTATTAATGCAAGTTCTTTTCACATGAAAAAAAAAACAAGCCGTTCCACTTGATCCCAAGGTGATACCCAGTTTTTAGTCTGTCGAAAACAGTGTACTTTACCTGAGCCACATCTCGAACTTTTGATGCCCATGACAAACCTCTCGATTTCTTCAAGCTACCCTTCTCTGTTACGTCCTTTGTGGTTATTCATGTAGTGCAGTCAGTCTGGCGCTTTCAGCCAAAGCAGTCTCTGGCAAACATCGACGTGTTCCTTTCCTCTGATTACCATGTTGGCTAATCCCCCTCGGTGTGCCTCGGCACTGTCAAATGTGTTTTCACTGATGAGCTTTTTTATTGAATCTTAAAATGGGCAGACAGTTTTGAGTGGTATTGTTGCAAATTATCACACATTAAGATGTTGTGGTTTGCTGTAGTCATTATTCATTACATGTAATAGCTTTGCCAGCTAAGCAATTTTAGAGATGGGGGAATCTGTGCTCATGCCGCTGTTCATGCCGATGTATGGCTTTAGTTTGTTATAAATCACCTTCATGGATAAATGTGAGCATGATTTATGTTTTAGTGCTCATAAATATATGATTTAAACACTGCCCTTTTACTATTTGCATTTAGTATGTGTACTTCAAAGCTCACATATGCTCCTACCTGTATGTTCCCTGACTTGTGGTGATGCATTACAAAAAGATGTTAATTTGAACTAGGTCACCTTTTGCAATTGAGGTAATCTGATGTGTTGCGGTTTGGTTGGTGTCCCTCAGAAGCTGAGGTGTTAACTTCCAGTGCCACATTAGGGATAATTTGCTGCGCTTTTTTTTTTTTTTTTTGCTTTTTATTTTCCATTTTTTTGGCTTGTACCTCGTTTGCACTCTCTCGGCTGTCTCTAATTTACGACTGTGTTATTGCCATAGTCACAGCTCTCCGAAAGTCACTTCCATTCATCATGCATGCTCTAGTGCCTTGTGTTTTCCGAGGGAGAAAACCCCAGCTTCTTCAGAGGCTTGATTTTGAAGCATGATATCTTTATTTCTCTGGAAGTTTGGCTTGCCTCTGCCTAGGCTCCATCCCTCTCCACTGAAACAAGCTGAATTTGATGCCTCCTCTCAACCTCAGCTTAGCCTTGGAGACCAATCAAGTCATTATTTGGGTTAAATGCTTTTACAGCCCCCTCTTCCTAATGGCAGACAGTCTCCATTTATGACAATGGAAGTTTGTCCCGGTAACCATTGAAAATTCCCTTCCAGGATGCCTTCAGCCAACACCTGATATATTATGAAATGGCTCGAAGAGTAAGTGGTGGTCTTGCCTTGTGTTTAGCTGTCTTGATCCTGCTGTTGAAACCACAGTGCCTCACTGAGCACAATCAGGTGTGGTTTCCTACATCTGTGGTTTTCCAGTGCTGGAAAACTTGGATGTCTTTCTCTTTTGGCAAGTGCGCCTCCCCCTCCTCTTCCTCAAGTTTCCCCCATCTCTCCCGCCCCCAACAGTAATTCAGCCTCCAGTTTCAACACCCGCAAGCTTGTTCAGAGGCACTCCGCTGCTTGGGAGTAGGTATGTAGGGTAATCAGATCACCGGGGTTTGACAGCCGAACCGAGAGGCTTTTAACAGGGTTCAACGAGGGTAGTCTCTGTTGAGGATGGACAAAGAGAAGAATCGGAAGGAAAGAGGATGTGATGGATGGGTATTTAAAAGCTTTAGAAAGAGAGAGGGAGGGGGATGAGCGGAAGGGAGGCGATAGGGGAGGGGAGAGGGAGAAGGAGAGAGAGGAAAGGAGAGAAGATTGTCTCTCAAGGCTGACCCTGGGCCTGGCATAGCCACTGGCCAAGCTGCGTTTTTTTTCTCCCCTTGTCTTCAATCCCGGTGGAAAAATAATCACCGCTTTTCTCTGAGGATCTGTGAATTTAAACTCAAGCTTCCTATGACTGTGACACTGGCATGTGTCTCTGTGTGCTTCTGGGTTGACCAGTGTGACTGCCCTGGTGTACGGTGTGTGTGCGTGCACGCGCGTTTGTGTGTGTGTGTGCGCGCGCGCGCGTTTGTGTATACACTGTTATTTTGTTGGCTGGAGGTGCAGCAGAAGGGCTGGGCTTGTCCCACTTTCTGCACACTCTGCCCTTTCCATTTCCAACCACATCCCCTGGGGTCTGCAACTCGTTTCACTCCTTCGGAGCCGATTCGGTTCTGGTTAACAGTCATTTTTTCTTCTTCTTTCCTTTCCTCTGTTATTGGTCTCCAGAATCAAGTAATTTTGAAGCAGCTCTCCAACGCAAACAGGTACTTATTCCTGAGTTTCATTGTCCTCCCTTGGATCAAAGGCCCCCTCATCATGAAACCTCAGAAGTAATTCTGGAAAAAAAAAATCCCGACCGTTACCACCGATCCAGTGCTGTTAGCTCCTCAAATGTCTGCACAGAGTTTAGGCCTTCCATACTACTTGCGTATTTTAAATGCAGAACCAATAATTCCCGTTTTATATGGAAGGAGGAATCCAAGAATAACCTGCCTACTGGTCCATAACGGAAGGTGGGAATCATAATTCACGAGGGGGCAACATTAAAAGAGTTTCTCCTCTCCTTATGTAGGGCGAGCAATGGAAACCTTAAACGATGGCAGCAGCTGACATTGCATTTTTGCAGGAATGAAACACAAGGGACTGCTTTGGTGACTAGGTCCTCTTGGCACTATAAAAAACGGTATTGGCTTTTTTCTAAAATCCCTTTTTCCCCATTAAAATTATCATTAACAGTTTTAAAATTATCATTAACAGTTGAGGTGTGAAATGGATAAGGGCACACACCCTACTAGCACCATTGATACCCAACCCAGTCTCCTGGTCCAGCTCAGATGAGGATGTTTGAGTTTGAGACTTCTTTGGCCCAGGTGAGAAAAGTTGCCATTACTGTTGTTAAATGGCTAGAAGGTTTGACTGATTGTGCAGGCTCTGCCTGAGGGGTTGGCAGCCACGTCTACCCCAGGGAGTGGATAATGCTGCAAGTAGGGGTCGCCTCGCTAGTGTTAAGCACAAATCATTTTTCACGATCAGCTGTTAGATTTAAAAAATGACACATCTCATATTTTGCTTTTATTGCATTGCTTTCTTCAAAAGTCCTATTTGATGAAAAACAAATAGACAGACATGAATCAAAGTGGATGTAAAAGAAGTCTTTCACATTTCACACCACATGTCCTACATCTCTAGGTGTGTCTGAGTTTATTGACGTTTATAATATTAGGCGATACACTTGTGAACGAATTGGAGTTTCTCAATGGTATTGAATGGTAGTGTCAGCCTGGTGGTATTTTGACTTGGCGTGCATCATGAGAGAATTACAGTGCACTCTAGAACTGTTATTTCATGGCTTTGATTCTGACATCTGGCTGTGATTCTCAGGCTTGTTCCCCTTCCCGAGTGTGCTTTTGTACAGTGCGTAGCTGAAACCAAGTACGGCAGTGTCTCCTGAACATTCTCCACACCCTCGCCTCTCTGGCAGTGACCGATCCCAACGGGTAGGATCACTCCCATTCCTGTCCTCCAAACCTCAATCCATTTCTTACACATCATAAAATGAGGGAATTACCACATTACCATCTCTCTGCCATGCCTAGAGGTCAACAGGTGCATGTTTTTCAATACATAGAACCTAAGAGAACGGGGTGAGGTAACAACATTATCCTGATGTCAGATTTTACGAAGGCCAAAAAAATATCCAGTAAGGAAATCCATTTTTTTCCCTCTTTGTGTGTGACAACTTTGTCTACCGTACTGGCCAGAAAGATTGTCGCAAGGCAGTTTTGCGTGGTCAATGACATCAGCACTTCTGGTGTGTCTCCCAGCCGCCATCAGTTCCGAATCCAAAGATGAGTGTGGGCCACCTGGATAGATGACACGTTTTCCCTTTTCTTTTTCCCCCATTGTGATGTCACTCTCCTTTTTTTAGTCTCCCATGTATCCTGACAGCTTCCTCTTGTGTCAGCACTTCTTGCGTGTCTTCCTCAGCGAGGAAGAAGACATCATCCACCTGCGGGCGTGGTGTCCGACAGGGCTGCCTGTGTCAGCGATTTGTTTCCTATTATTGTTGAATCTCTGACTAGCTCAGTGGACTCGCTATTCTGGCCTGATTTTCCCACACACACAGCCGCGAGGGCTGTGAAACACAATCAGGATCGTACGGTTTGTTTGGTTGGATTGGGTGGGTTCCCTGTCTCTCGATTCCTTCACGCCCCTGTTAAAGGGTTGATGTCATTCTCTGGTACACTCTGGTGCAAGCACTCAAGAGCTCATTGACTCATTGACATCTTTCAACTCGATGGGGTTTTCTTTATGCATGCAAGAATAGATATGCTAGAGGTAAACTTGGAGTGCTACAGTGGACCTGTCTATGCAGTGCAATGTAGTATGCAACATGCTGTGTTAATCTGAATAAAGCCTCCTGAGATCGTTCTAGTTCTCCAGGGCTTTTTTAGAACCGTTAAGGTTCTATACTTTTTTTCACTCATCAAGCTGGGAGCTTCCCCTGGAACATTATGTCAGTGGTTTCCTCTCCAAAAGATGATGTTATTCATGTAAATTTGTACTGGAGCGAGATCTCATTGTGATGTCCAAGTCCATTACTGCCCCAGTCGGTTTAAGAAAACAACTGAAACCATACATGTTTCATCATCAAACTGGTGTCAACACATCACCTCCACTCGGAAAGCAAAGCCAATTGAAAAATGTGTTTCGGAGGTGGAAATCTTGCTGGAATCGACATTGTTCATTTCAGAAAAAAGGCGGTTTGAAAGTCCCAGACTGTCAGTGCCAGAATGATTTGTTTTTCCACTCAGGAAAGTATCTTTCGGCTCAGTGACTGACTGCCTTCCACTCCTAATGAGAATCGATTGGCCTAGAGAAAGAAGTGGCTAATTAAGAGGTGAGAGAATGAGCTCGCTGCTGGGGCTCGTATTTTTTATTTTTTTCAAACAAGAGATATCTCTGTCACAGCCGAGAGTAACTGTTTCTCAGACCTATGTAATTACCGTCCATGAAAAGTCGGCACATTCAGCAGTACTGCTCTATTGATCATGTTTTTAAAAATCAAAAGTAGCAGGTATGGAGATAATTGAAGCTAATTTGCCATTAAAGTTACCCTATTGTTATCCTCCGGATGCTTTGAGACAGCTCTCCGATATGTCTGAATGAACTTTTGAAAAAAGGATGGTCCGTTTTAGTGCAACCTAAAGCACTATTCCTGAACTGGATGAAGACAAAGATGTACCTTTTGCACGCCTCTGTGGAGCACTTTATTCATGATTTATTCAAGTCGGAGATCTGTGGAGTGAGTAATATCTGGTTGGAGAGGAGGACGTTTCGGAGTGATGGTGTCAAGGAGAGAAGAGTGCAGGTGTGCAGAGGAATGATTTAGAGCCGGCCATTGATGAATAAGCTCTATTACGGGCGCATGGGGATCTGTGGGTGTACATTAAATGTATTCCTGCTTTAAGTGGCCTGTGAGTGTGTGTGTGGTTGTGTGCGTGTGTGCATGTGTGTGCGTGTGCGTGTGTGTGCGTGTGCGTGTGCGTGCGTGTGTGTGCGTGTGCGTGTGCGTGTGCGTGTGCGTGTGCGTGTGCGTGCGTGTGCGTGTGTGTGTGTGTGTGTATAACATGGGTGTTGGGAGTCCAGGTTCCTGGCCGTATTTTTAGGACTGCCGATCATTCTTTTTTGTGCATAGGGAAACCACACCAGTACACTCCCTTTAGGCAGGGGTTCCTCTTATGCTTGACAGAATGATGAGGTCAAGTCGTGACTTCCATGCAGCTGCCTTGTGTCGTCCAAAATACAGAAAAAACACACATCCAAATTTATTAGCTAGAACACGACAAATTCAAACCTGGAGAAGGGAGGAAAGAGACATGGTCTGTTGAAGTGTTCTTGGTTGCGGGTGACGTGTGAACTACATGTTGAGCCCTGATCCTGGAGGCTTCCCTCCTCAGTGGAACCATGAAGTCTGTGCTGCCTATGAGGGATGTGCACGGCGAGAGCAAGACCGCTCCAGAGTTCCGTGCTCTGCAGAGTTCCGCCGCCTCCCTGCAGAAATGGCTGGCCGTGTGAGCAGGCATCTTCCCAGCCTACATGTGGATCCAGGAATCTGCAGGCTGGTTAGATGGTTGTCATTCGTCTGGCGCGTATCAGCAATGTCTTATTTGAGGTTCATCGGACCTGGAAATGGCTCCTTTCCTTCAATCGCTCAAATGTGACAAAAGGCGTTTGGGGTTGTGTATATATGTTACTACTCTATTCCCCCCAAGAGAAAAATATATCTATATAATGTCTAAAACATTCTAAAAAGCACAATGCACTGTATAGTGTTTCCATTCCTTTCCTGAGATTTCTTTGAGCAGTATAGTACGATTAGATGGGGACAACAGACACATTTCTCTCACTGAAGAATTGCCTTTTTAAAGCACTGTGAAACTGTCTTACACATAAGCAAAATAGGTGATATATTTCAAATGCATGGAAAGCCGTCTTTGATATTTTTTTGTGAAATATGCTTTGTTAATTTGTCATTTATCTTCTTGGAATAGAATTTTTAGTCCAGTGGGTATATCACAATGACTTGCAATAGCCTTTTCATTACCCTGTGCATTTTTGCAGTAATTGCTTTCTGTCATTTGGATAGCAATACTTGGTGTTGTATTGCTGATGTGCAATTTTTGTCCACGAAGTAGAAGTGTGGTATATCAGTTAATACATTTATTTCCTCCAGCATACCCTCAAAGTTTCAGTCATAGTCAGGCACAGACAGACAGACAAACACGCACTATCCCACATAAACAGACAACCATTTACCTGGAAACCTCCCTCAGCTATCCCACTTTGCCATAGTTCTAATGCAATGCCCTGGAGTCATTTCCTCAACCTGATGTTTGAAATCATCCGGGGAAATTAGAAACAAAGCAGAGCTGTCTCAGATCATGGAAGCACATCTTCTGAAAACAAATTCAATTAAATTGGCAGGGCAATCTGATAAATAACATGTTCTACCATGAGGGAAATTGGAAATTTTCTCAATATGGCCTTCTGCATGATCATTTAAATGATTACGACATAAGTAATGGAGATTGTGTGTGTGTGTGTGTGTATGAATCCTCAGATTCGAACAAAGCTTCAGCTTTTTGATGGGATTCGGATTCTGCTGAACTAGGGGTGGGCGATATATATCGTCTGCGATAATATCGTGATTGTTGTTTTAATGATGTGCAAATTTACGTTATCGAGTATTTAAATTACTTATGTGGAAATAACACCCGAAATCAGGCATTGAAACCTCATACATTCACTAAATCCAGGAGGTGAGAGAAGCCCCTGGCTGCTGCAGAGCAAGTGTCACATGATCGCTAGTGGGTCCACGTTGTCACACGCACGCCTAATGTTTATTTTGTTGAGCTAGACTACTTAGGATTTTGTGCGGTTACTTCTGTTCAAGTAGAAGCTAGCATTGATGAGACAGTCACGTTTTTTCCTACATGGTATTATATGGAGGCCTTTGAGTATTTTAATAGTCAGTTGTAAGCAAAGAACTCTTCTCATGTAACCCTTTTGTAAATGGACTGAAGTTTGGTCTAAATATCTACGTTTATCGATTATGCTAACCGTTAGCATCTCTATGGGATTTCTCATATACATTAGCCATAAGCTAACGCATTAGTTTCTATTCTGTAACTTGGAATGCTAAACTACATGATTGCTCTTAAACAAAACATCGAAGGAAATAACTGAGATGCACTCTGTTGGTCTGCTTCATTTTACAGTGAATCCTAAGTAAAGGTTTTTGAAAGGAACTTCAGCTTCAGACTTTCTCATGTCATTGCCACACACTCAAGTGGGGGCAGAATTGGAATGTGTCATAGAGTGACAATGCATTGGTTGATTTGGTTAAAAAGCCACAGGTTAGGTTATTGGTTATTATTGTATAGAAGCTACTTATAAATAATGACCTGTAAAGCGACTCAGACTTTTTACAAAAAATGTTTTAAAGGATATCGATTAATTATCGTTATCGTCAAAATCACAAAAAATATGGAGATATTATTTTTTCGCCCACCCCTATGCTGAACCTAGTTTTGTCAACCGAACCGAATGCTGTGCACCGCCACTGCTAGAATATGAGCACCGCTCCAAAAATTTGCGTCATCAGTAATAAGAGAAAGCAAATCCATTAGAGTGAATTGCAGGAACAGCAGTCCAGTGAACTTGTTCATTCCTCTCCAGATTTGATGTCAGCAAATAATAGCAGGCTAATGTTAAGTCGATCTGCTGGCTTGGATCTCTCAAGCCTGTGCTGTTAACCTACCTAGACTGTGAAATTAAGACCTACTGTTGGGTTTAATGGCGTTTGAGTAATGGACTATGCAATCATTTACATCTGTAGATAGCTCTTTCTAGCTAGCATATGGCTCATGTTATGTCTTGTCATTCGTAGTGCTCACCAAAATAATACAAATGATCATTGCAATACACTTATCTCCTATGATCCAAGATAGATATTCTTGAAGTTGTTAAACCATTATTTTAACCAATGACCTTGAAAACATAATGAATTCCATCCAAATACCAGGAGCTTAAAACTGAGACTCACGCAAGCCTTCCTCAGCAATCGAATTGCTCTCTCAATGTCTTAAAGTAACCGTCTTAAAATGTAAAGAGACAGGCACTTAATTAGACCTACACAACACCAATACAATATAATGACATTAAAGATAAGTGTAATAGTTTAGCTCACGGGTGGGATGTGTAGCCTATGGCATTAACCTTTGATTTTCAATTAATTGTAAATAATAATTTTCTATGTTTTTTTTTATCTTTGCCATTTAATTATTTTGCTTCATATCAATTTCTATCAGTATAGTATTGTAAATGAAAAAGGTGAAAGTTACTGCATAAGAAAAACATGAATAATCCTGTCTAATGTGACCAGCTCAAGAGCTGCAGTAATAATGCCTTGTAAATGGCATCCTTTTTCACAGTTTCACCATTTTTGGTGATATTTACTGCATTTATGCATGCACCACAAAAATTACTGGGATTCAGTATTCGGCAGAACTTTAAAAATAACGATTCGGTGCTGGCTAATTTGTGTGGTTAAACCACAAAAAACCACGTGTTTTTCATGTAGCGCAAGTCTCTTTCCGAGTACTGCCTGAGGTCCATCTCTTTCAGTGTTTCATTGCCTTGGCTTTTCTTGCCGTGCTCCTATGGTACACCTGCGATTGTGATCCACCTGTGATTTTTCATGTGCTAAGCCCCGTCATGGCAGCTCCAGCCTGGCCCCTCTGGCTGGGTGTCCTGATGCGAGAGCCAGGGGACACTTCTCCAGGGTCAGGGGTCACTGCCGGCCTCTTCGGGGCCCGTGGATCTATCTGGAGCGGCGAAGCCTGAACTCTGAGCAGGCTCGGAGACCATGGAGGTTAATTTATTACCCGTGCGTTTATGTGCCGGCCCTGCCATAAATCTTAGGATTCAACTTCAAGCTTGATGTCTTAACCAGAGCTGAGATTTTTTCCCCCCTTTTTTGTATGTGTGATTCTTAAATGTAGTCATGTAAAAAAGATATTTTTGAGTAAGGTTAAATAATTGCTTTTTTAAGTTTATTGGGAGATTGGGTTATTTCCTGTGGAAACAAGGAGATTAACATATCTAATTCTAGTCCTCTCAACTGATATTTTCGTAAAGACAGACACTGAGGTCTCTTTTTCAGCTTACAGTAAGTAAAACAAAGTGAAATAAGAAATACCTTGTGATAGTGAAGAGCATGGACTGAGTCTGTCTCACCAAGACTGTCTTTCTCTACATGAACACACACACACACACACACACACACACACATTTGATCTGGCTGTGTGTTGTCACGTTTGGAAGGACTTTACATGGCTCAGTGCACACTGCATGACCTATCTGCGGAGGTTAAGTTTCCTCTCCCCCCTCATGTCCACTCCAATACAGTCAACGTTCCCTCGCATCTCAAAACACATTATCCTCTCTGCAGCCCTGGCTCTGCTCCTTAGCCCTGGAGGGAGAACATCTGACCCGGCCCAGCCATCCCTGCCTCCCCCCTGGGTGGGCCGATGGTGAGAGGGGACCGTGGGTGTTGGTGGATTGAGTGTAGGTGGATGTTTGTGAGAGAGGAGGCCGGAGTTTTTTATGCAGGCCAGGGCCTGTCTTGGCGAATTAAGGCCGAAGGCTTTACTGTTTGGCGGGCTCCTCGAACCAAAGCACCTGGAGGATAGTAAAGTCCACCGTCTGCACTTTCCCACTGCGTGGCTACGTGAGAGCAGCACGCTCTCGAAATGGGGTGATAAAGGGAGATCCATGTGTACACAGCAAGCTAGTGGTCACACCATCTCCGCAAGCATCCAAAGAGGCCCTTGGCAAAGTCCCAGCTTATTAAACCTTGCTTGTGTTATGATGGTGTTATCGAGCAGAGATACAAAATGAAAGGCATTGGCTGTGAATGTCAGTATTCATCACCGTCTGTTTTCCGATAGGCTCTTTTAGTCCCACTGTTGTGGTATTGAGTGGAATTTATTTAGACAATTATGATTAATTATGGCTTGAGGTTTTTCTGTTTCTCGTTGGCCTCACGCCTAACGTATGTTGGCGGTCTGGGTCTTGTCTGAGCTGCAGGTGAAAAGGCTCCTACTGTAGCTCTTGATGTCTGACTCTGGAGTTTGACGGCCACTCTTTGGAGACGGGCCCTTAAGTGAGTGGCTTGGCAACGGTCCTCAAGCTTGGAAAAATGGATGGGAGGCAACCCGAGGAGTTATTTCTGCCTCGCAGCCTGTGTCTGGATGGCACGCTTGGTTGCATCCGATTATGTCATGCCGTCCTCGGTGGCCAGGCTGTAATTACGAGATTAATAAGGTTGGCGTTGCGTTCTGATCTGTCTCCGTTTTAACCGCCACATCCTCCCTCATGCTGAGCGTTCCTTGCCGCTCGCTCGCTCCCCACTACAGGCGGCACACTCCATTCCAGAAGTGTCCGCTTTGGAGGAGGAATTGCATCAGCAACCTGCAATGCAGTGCTACCCCGTCACAAGAAAAGTAACTGTAGTGTTCTTGTTTGAGTAGGGCTATATAGAGAAAGAGGGAGACATTTTCCTTGTGAGGTCACTGGGTGATGATCCAATGTTCTGTTTTATTTGGCTTTTGAAAAAAAGGTTTATTAGATATGTAATGCAGGCTCTAAGCTTGTGGATGGTTGCTAAGATTTGTGAAGGGCATGGCTTGACTCCCATAACCGAATAAGGGCAGATATAGATAGGACGGTCATGAGCTAATGTCTTAGCTAACGTTTGATCCTTCCAGCACCCACTGCCTAATCCTCAAAGGAAGGGTGGTCACTTGGACATGACTTGGGTTGGGGATGTACAAAAAAAGCTGTTCTGAAAATTTGCCTGTTTTTGCAGCGATAACTCAACAGTTATTTCCAACTTTCAAACAATGAAAGAGGAAGTTGTAACAACATATGTCATTGAGATGTCTGATAATTCCCCATCCATGGTTTGTATGGCTCAATCTAAAAAAAAACCTAACAATCAAGTACAGCCCAGTCAGAAAAAGAAGAAATCCATGTTACGCCTGGAAAAATCTGTCTCATGTCAAACTAATAATCTTAAAAAGACGGGTATCTTTTTCTTCTGTGCGAATTGAGTTATTGAGCCAGTCAGATCACTGTTCCTATGAAGATGTCAACCCATTATGTTCAAAATTCTTAACATAATTATAAACAACACTAATTGTATTTGCTCAGAAGATGTTAACACAGGAGCCCATAAATATGCACATAAAACCACAATGGTGAAGAAAGCAAAAGATACAAATGAGATGACTACTTCATTGTTACACAAGGCCAAGGATTTTGTTGAACAAGTCTTTCTTAAATAGTCTCAAGGTATATTTGGTTAATAGTTCATAGAATTTCAGGTTATGATCACTCACTTGTCTGAGTGAGCACATTTCCAATAAAAAGAGATCTTTCAGATAATCCTGTTAAATCAAAATGTTCTATTTGTTTTGTGAAAACAGAACTTAAAACCTGTCTTTTGTAATCCAAACTATTTTGTCTGGTGAAATTTAATTTGGAGAGACACGGCAGCACCAGCTATGATCTCTTTGGTAATACTGTTCTATCTGCTATCATCTTTTGTGTTTATATATGCAGCAGAGCTACTTGCTTTGCCGAATTTCTTTCCGGCTCGACTGAAAGGGCAAACCACTCCATCACCAGATACTTTTGAATCAGATATGCATCTTTACACCCGCAACTCTGCCAGGAAGGTTTGCAGTTTCACACGTCTGTCTGGGCTCTGGAAGGCTGTTTATGGGGAGAGACTTCCCATGTTCCTCGGCTCTGCTGACCTCTCTCTGACTCGAAGTGCAGAAAGAATTGGCCAGAGCCTCAGACCATTATTTCATATGCGGGTTTTCAGCCAACTAAAAGACTTTGCTTGTTAGGCCTTGTCATTAACCATGAGCCAGCACTGCCTTTGATCACAAGGTAACCCTATCCAAGATTAGTGAAACCAATAAAAGACTGGCAGTTGATTTGATTAACCTTTACTGATTGATGTTTGACAAAGAGGCTTATTTATTTTGAAGATGACGCACTTTGACGTCAATTGTGCTGCTATCCAGTGTAATATAATAATTTTATCTTGTGTGTTAGAACAAATGAATTCTGACTGTCTTCGGCAGAACATGAAGTGGCGTTCTATTAAGAAAGTACAGGTATATTATGTAAATCGCTCAGGCTTTGGTATTTGTTGTATTATTCTCAGCTGTTATCATGCAAGTTGTAGATAGATGTAGTTTTAGATGCCGTAAGCAGCTGCAGCAGAGGGGCAGGATATGCCATATTCCTTGAGGCATACTTAATTCATGTTAATGGAAAGAACAGGATAAGGGCCACTGAGCACTGAGCGGTCTTTTGATTTAACAGTGATCCACCACCCCGTCACTTAATCGTTCTCTTTCTCTCCCTCCCCACTCTCCCATCAATCTCTGAGTGCATGTGTTAATAGTCTTCTGTAGATATCATTTAAGCAGATCTCTGAAATGTAATATTTCCCCCATGTACAATTTTGCATTTAAAATGTATATTTAATTATTAATAAAGAAGCGAGTTGCGGCAAAGTTACGAACAATACAAGTACAATACAGCTAGGAGTGAGTGCTCCTTGTTCCACCAGTTTAGCCACAGCGACGTATATTTATGGCGCTAGGGTGTCCGAAAGGTTCCAGCGTGTTCTGTGTGCGTGCGTGCATGCGTGCGTGCGTGCGTGCGCGTGCATGTTTGTCATCCACATAATAGACAGACGTAATAGAGGCCTAGTGGAGTTGGGGTCAGGTGATTTTCTCCTGGCTGAACTCTCTCTGGCCTCCCCCCCATTACCTCAGTGGTGACAAAGTGGTGACTGCGAGAGGCGTAGCGATGGCTGTGATAACAGAGACCTCAAAGACAAGGACAAGAGGAGGGGAAGAAAGCAACCCCTCTCTCTTTTCTTCTCCAAGGGTCTGCATTCCACCATGCCTGTGCTAAGATCTCAATCTGATCTGCACGCTCATGTTGATGCAGGTATCCCTAAACCTCTGTTTTCTTGTTCCCTACACCCTCCCTGTCTTAACTCTCCCGACACCATCATCTAGGAAGATATTAGCGCCATTAACAGTGATTAGGCTCTCTTTGCTCGCAAAAAGCCTCTACTTGTTTACTGCTGTTTCTCCTGGACTCTCTGTGGGGGAGAGGATTGAGCTGTGTCTCATCCTAGAATAGGGACTCTCTCTTTCTCTCTCTCTCTCTCTCTCTCTTTAATGGTTTCAGCAGCAAGCGACTGGCCTTTAAAAAGCTCACTCGGATGTAGCAAAGCATATAGATTATGGAGCTGCATTATCTCTGGCTTTGACAAGGAGGAAGGGGCCAGGGTTAACTCCCTGTCTTTGAAGTGCCCAGTCAGGGTCAGTCTTGCTCATTTCTTCACGCCTTAAATAACTTCAGTCCCAACCAGCCCAAGCCGCTGTGTTAACAGCTTAAAAATGAGGACGTAAATAACTTTCCGAGGGCCTTCAAGTAAGACTTTAAGAAGGCTCCAGACGCGGATGCGATGTGCACATGTATACAAATGTAAATAAGTGCACAAGCAGGCTCGCTCAAGCGCACTGTCAAGGTCAAGTTGAAGGTGAAGGTTAATGAGGTTGACAAGCGACACTGTCAAAACAGGAAGGCGGGAAGGGTGTCGTTTTGTGCGTCAGTGATGAGTGTGGATCAAAGGAAAACATTTCCGGATATTTTTTTTTTTTTTACTTTCCCATTTCGTAGATATTTTTTTTTTCTCCTGCCATTACTGTGTGTCACCTCAGCAGCGCTTGGGGCGGGACAGAATAAACACCGAGCTGAACGCAGTGACAAGATCCTGTCAGGAAACATACCTTTTCTCCACAACTTGTGGCTGTCATTTTAACACATTCTAAAACACATTCTATTTTGAAGGCTGACATGGTTACCATAGAGAAGGCGGGTTTTGGGGACGTGGGGAGTAGGAGGGTGAGGGGGAAAGAGGGATGGAGGATGTAGGTGGTGTGTTAGGGGGGGGGGGGCAACTTATTTCTGCATGTCCCCTCGGGAGGAAGCGTCCTTTTGATACGAATCTGGGGAGCTGGCACAGAAGTAAACGAAAAAGAGAATGAGAGAGAGAGCGAGAGAGAAAGAAAGAGAGACTATCTCCAAGGGATTTGTTTGCAGAGTCCAGCTCCTCCCCAGTCTACGTTTTCTATGATATCACGCTCTATCTTTACACTTCCCAAAGGCTTTCTTTCCCCTTGCTTTCATTTTTTTAATGTTCCTCAACCAAAACTTTGCAAGATGTGCGCTCCTTACTTCATGCCTCCCCCACTGGGCTGGGTGCAGCTGAAGCAGACAATCCCCAAGTCTCTGAGATCTCCCAGTGAGAGTAAGTACCAGTTTGGAGATCTTAATGTGTGTGTGTACAGAGGCAGAGATACTCAGACAGATACTGGGCGGAAGAGACAGGAATTTCTTTTTTTTTTTTTGTCCTTCAAACATTTGTTCAGCTGATGCTCGGCTCAGTCATGATGTTGAAAGAGTCCACTAGACTAGCTACATGGGTACCAGGAAGAGTCCACTAGACTAGCTACATGGGTACCAGGAAGTTGAATACCTGAGGACTGACTCAGGAAGTTTGTCAAGTTTGTGGAAGGCCAGAGAGTCTCTGCCGGTTACCTCAGGAACAAAAAAACAAGAGAAAGAAATAGACTTGTAAACTTGTAAAATGTCCTGACTTCATGTTTCCCTTGAAATGCCAGCATTATGGATGATGAGTTTGCAGCAACACCGTAGGCTGCCATCTCATAGTTTTTGCATTAGATGCATTGTGGTCTGGTTATGTAACACGTCACAGGTTCTGCTGTAAAAAATGCCTTTCTTCCTGACCTAACCTGTATCAGGATCAGAATGAACAATAGAGCTGTTATTCTGAAGAAAAATCCAATTCAATATATCTTTCACGTTATCCGGACTGTCAAATACAGTCCTAATCCCTCTCTGACATTGTTATCTTTCAGTGTCCATAGGGGAGACTAAAGTAAGCATAAGCCTTTTTAATAAGTGCCAGAACTGGCAGATTTATCTCCTAATACATATATTACATATATTAAAGGTCATTACAAGGGGAAAAGGCTTTCCATGTAGACATTCCCCAAAAGCACGGTAGCCGTCTGCACGAGGGACGAAAAGGCAGCGTTTTAGGGTTGTAATGTGTTCAGCAGGCCAAAAAAAAAAAAAAAAAAAGCTGGGTTAATTTGACCCTGAGATCATAAACAGTTGTTCACGGCGGAGTGAAGTCATCGCGTCGTGCTCGGCTCCATATGGCGCTGGTTAGCGGCTGCTTTATCAGAGGGTGAGGGAGGGTGGGCTGACTCCTCTGCGGCGATGACTTATGCCTTCAGCCCTGATAGGACAGGCTTCTCATGTCTGGAGCTCCGACGGCAGGTCTGTCGGGGGGTCTGTACGAGAGTGCGAGGGTGGGTGGAGGTTTAGGGGGTGGGAGGGTGGGTGGAGGTTTAGGGGGTGGGGGGGGCTGTTGGCTGGGGGATTATGCTGGTGTGGCTGGGCCAGACACCACTCTTTTAAATCAGTCAGGAGAAGTGGAGAAGAGGTGAAGAGAGAAGACATCTCCTTCCCCACTGCACTTACCTACTCTCTCCTCCCTCCCTTCTCCTCCGTTCTTACACACAACCCTCACGTCCTCCCTCAAATGGAAGAAGTCCAAACTCAACACTGGGCTGTATTCTGAAGATGCTTTTTGAAGCTTTAAAAAGTAGCTGCAGTAGACAGCAAATAGACACAAATATGTATAATCAATTCTATCAGTTCTAGTGTCTGTGTTTACTTACTGAACAGCTGAGTTTCCCCTGTTTTGTTCTGCACTTTATATTTGTTTCTATGTGTCTGTTTATCCGCAGTCTCCCTCTGCGCCCTCACTCACTCACTCTGCATATCCCTTGCTCTCTTGCTGACCTGCGCGCTCGCTCGGTCTGTCCCTCGCTGTCCGAGGTCCATCAGCTGAGCAAACAGAACTAAGCCGCGCTCCTTAAATGTACTCACTAATCTTACTGAAGCTGCCCACGGGCCATTACGCTGACCTGTCCCCTGCTGAGACCACATTAGCCTCCATCCGCAACAAGATTGATGAAGACCAGGAGAGAAGGATGGAGGGGCACATGACTCGCTGGCAGAGGTGAAGGATGGATAGATAGGGAGAGGGAGGGAGGAAGAGAGAGAGAGAGAGAGAGAGAGCTGTAGTTTAAAAAGAGGAATTTCCATTCATCAGAGAGGTACAACGGCCGTTCTACCTGCGCCGAAAGTCACAGCGTTTCTTGTAAATCCCATAGAAATGCAGGCTATGCTGTTTGAGACTTTGGAGGCCCGGGGCATTTGTTTGTTTAACATTTAGAAGAATTATGGACGGAGCCCAGTAGTCTCTCCCTCGGTGCTTTATGGCTCATAATGCAAAGAGAGCTTTAGGGGATTATTATGCCTTTGGAACGGACTGTGTAATAGAGCCATTGTCAGGTGTACGGCTTACCATTTCATCGAAAGAGTACAGCCATCGTAATGTCTTCTCAGAATTCACATGCAGTATGTAGTGTTTGCTGGCTTTTCTAATATAACAAAATGATTCATGACCTTCAGAAGTCAAACGATTTTGATACACCCCCATTAGTCCCGCCTCCTGTCCTGCGATAGACATGACCTCAACCCTATGAGAGGTGACACTGGGTTCTGCACTGAGGGAGGGTCCCACGCCCCAGAGTGATGCCCCAGAGTGTCATTAACAGGAAGCATGACCCTACACACACACACACACACACACACACACACACACACACACACACACACACACACACACACACACACACACACACACACACACACTTTTACACTCACACACATACACCACTACTCTCACTCTCCCAGAGCCCTGAGGCTGTCCTTGTTCCCCATCTCTTTCCAGACCTGACTGGTCGTCATGTTTTACTGCTGCTGCCCTGTATCCTGATACCCCGAGAAGTACAGCTACATTTGGGAAACATAACCTTCTCTTTGATGTATAGTGTAATACAGTACAAAGGTGTACACCCTTCCCCGACACAAAATCTATTAGCTTGAATTATTGATGCCCTAGAAATACAAATATAAATGTTAAAGTGCATATTGTGTAGAATGCTGAAACTAGGTTCCACGATTGTATGTACATTTCAGGCTATAGGTTCAATTTTTAAACATGCATTTGCATTTTTGAAAAGGCCATTTCCTTCGTTAACTAACTGTCAGACTATTTGATTATGTGCTTAGTTTGCTAGTCACATTCTTGGCCCGGTGTGCTAGAATTGCTCTTTCAGGGACTTTGATATTATGCCTTCCAGGCATGTTCCTTGTAATAAAGTCATGGAAAGTTTTAATGCAAAAGCCCTTCAGACCTTTATGACTGTTTTTTGGCCTCGACCAATCTACTGTTATGACAGCATCAATAATAGTACTGCCATCATCTGCTGAAAAAAAGCGTATAAGAGGACAGGATAGTTCACTTCATGTTGTTTTTGGACATGCGTCACGCCCCCATTCAGTAACCCTGTGAAAGACGTCAGGATGTGTGTGATGTGTATACGTACGCTGATGGCTAGTTGGCCCACATGGGAGCTTTAGTTTCTCCATATATGACTGACTGACTGACGGACTGACTGACTGTCCAAATGGACCCTTGATCAGTCGATGTCACTGTATGCTATTTTCCTTTCTTTGGTTTTTTAAAAAATGTTGTTAAACATTTTGTGAAAGGTTTTGTTGTGTTTTTGTTACAAATACTCAGAGATTTTTCTTTTTGAATTTTGGCATGTATTTGATGTGTCTTCCTTTTTCTTAATACCTTTCATGTGTGTGTTTTTTCCAAATTCCAAATATCCAAAAATGGAAAAGAGTTGATGCAGTTTAAAATAAAAATTTACTTATAACTTTAGATGTGCCTAGGGTTACATTTAACCAACCTTTCTGCAACTTGCTTTGCAGTGTTTGCTGTCTCAGCCAAAGTTCTGGGCGGTGGAGGTGACTGCCCTGAGTCTAAGGACCAAATTGGAGAGGGGGAGCTCACGCCGTGTGGAACGAGCCATGACGCAAACACAGGTAAAGCTCATTTTACGACACAGACACACACACAGACACACACACACACACACACACACACACACACACAGACAGACACACACAGACACAGACAGTAGCTCAATACTGGCACCAGCTCTGAGACATCTCTCTTGACCTCCCACCAATTCCGTGGCAGCCCCAAACGGTTCTCCAGTCTGGAACAAGACGTGTTTTGGCGACACACGCAAAGAAAAACTCATCATCCTGAGAAAGCAGGGGAAGAGGAAAGAGTGAAACAAACACAAGAGAACACACAGAGGGTAGCTTATAGCTTCCTGCTCCCTGGACAGGATATTTGTTCATGGGTGTCTTGAGTGTTCGCCCCGCTCCACCGAGAGGAAAGAGCAGGTTGTTAAAGCCTCTGGATGGCGTGATTTAGTGAGGAACTGGCAACCTGGGAATCCCCAGCCCCTGCTGTTCTCTCTGATAACATGGGAAGCAGAGTTTCCTCCGGCCGGAGAGCAAGCAGTCATCGGATACTGGAAGTGAGATCGAGGCAAGAGGGCGGTGGAAGGGGACGTGGGGGGTGGAGAGTGTTTGGGAATAGGAGCAATGTGCTGAAGTGCACTACATTTGCAGAGGGGAGGGAGAATAAAGAGTGTGGCTTTGGCTTTCCTCAAGGGTGCAGTACTGAAAGGGCAGTGGTACGTAAATCCATCAATAGCGATGTTAGGTTGTGCCGTTTCAAGTTTTACGGTGTAATGATAGACCAGTGCATGGGTAATGTCCCTTGCAACACACTGGGAATGATTGGCAGAAACACAGAGAGTTGAGTTATGCTCAACTTTGAGAGGTCAGGCAAAAGGATGGGAGCAAATGTTTTGCACAGTGACCTTAAGTTGAATCATTTGAGGCATTGGCCTGAGTGACATGGTGACTGTGATTTGACGGTTTATTCCTGGTGTAGGATTAAAATAATAAGTAAATGTAGGGTTCTTAAGACAAGGCAACGCTAGGCCGGCTGTTAGCTAACATCAAGCTGGAAGGTGAGGGTCTACGGTCCAGTTCAGTGTCCCACACTATTGGACCTCTGTCGGGCGCGTTTGCACCTGATTTAACATGTTCAGCAAACATGTTAAATAGTCAGTGGGGAGACAGAGAGCTCTTGATTGCCATGAAGCATGATGGCGTGGTGTGATCATGGGTTGTGGTGGTAGAGTTGGTGGTATGATAGTGGAGTGGGTTGTGGCGAGGCATGGTGTGTGGGATGACTGGGTTTCGGTTGTTAAGACGGACATCTCTGATTCCAAGGTATGCTAGCATCATCTTGAGTGAGTTTGGGATGCTGATACTGGGCCCCTACAACAGGAATTTTTTAAAAAAGCAGCGGGAATGACGACAAACATTCACTACCCTCATGGATCCTGCGCCTTTAGAAGAGCTTGCATGCAAGCACAGTTCATGTCTGCGTGTGTGTGTGTGTGTGAGAAGAGAGAGGGGTCTGGGAGTCATGTCTGGTTTCCTTCTTGAGTTACTTCACACTGTGCAAGGATGACATCACCCCATGTGCACGCCGCCTCACCATCACAGGATCAGGGGTGCAGGTGTTCAGCCGAGCCGTCAGCTCCAGACAGACCAGGTCAGAGTCACATGTCTGGGGTCGGGACTTACGTTGGGTCGTACGCTGGGTAAGAAGACAAATCTGGGGGGGGGGGCTGGATAGGGGAAAGGAGGCTCAGGAATGGGAGTTGGTGCTTGAAAGATGAGGATTCTAAGCTAACCAGATTCATCCGTCTTTTCTTGACATACAAGATGAGGGAATCTATGTCTGTTTCCAATTCTTTTGCTTTTTTGCTGTCTGTTCTCTCTATCTCTGAGATGTTTGCACAGAGGAGAACTTGCTTATCTATCACAAAACAGATTTGACAGATAGCACTGTGGGGAAAGGGATGGTAGGAATGGGGTTGTGGTGGTGATGGTTGGGGTGGGGGGATGTGGGTTGGTTCTGTGTCATCAGCTGAAGAGTGCCCACCCTCGAGGGCTGATGTGATAGCTGTTGGCATGACTCGTGGCTTCGCTCCTGGGGGAGATCCAAGGGAGGCTAACGTCACCCAAAGGGGGGGTAGGGTTTGCAGAAACAGCATAAGACAGAGAGACATCAGGCCTTAACTGATCCCACTTCTGACACCATGGGCTGTTGCCCATCCTGCTTCAAACCCCAAGTGAACCTGACAGCCTCCATCACCAACACATTTCCCTCGGCACAGCATCCCTGGAGACGGTCGGGATGCCTGATGGATTGACAGGCGACAAACGAGAGCCAGGCCCCAAAAAGATTGAGCGAGGAAAGAAAAGTTTTCCCTTTTTGATTTCACATTGTTTTTCTCTCTCCTCCTCCTAGTGCCGTCGTGTTTTGACTTCTAATGTTCCTGGCGGCTGAGAGGCAGCCGGAGGGGAGGGGAAAGGAGCGAGAACAGGGAACATGTCCTGTGAGCAGTTATTTCATGTCATGGCAGGAATGATGAAACCGGTACCTCCTCCCTTGTGAGACGCACAACGAGCCACAAAGTTCTGAGAAAGAAGCTTCCAGAAACACTGAGAAAGAAGCCCTGAGAGACTAGCCTGTGCTGTGTTGTTTGTATCTCACCATAATCATCAAGCCCTGCGATACAAGCATGGAATATTTGTGACCCTATTAGTTCCAGATTGCATGTTTCGCACAGTTAAATGGAATGAGGTTGGCTGCTCTCCTCAATATTTTACTGATACCACCACTTCATCTTCAGAAGGCTATCCATTCTTTGCACAGTGTATGTTGTCCACAGATTTGTCTTGCATATAAGCGCATGAAAACTACGGCCCTTTCATATAAGCAATGACAGGGGTTGCCATTTGTCGATTTTAATATTGTCTTCCTGGTATCCGATAAAGCTGTTATGCTATGCAAAAGAACATAATCATTTATTGTAGGTATTAAGAAAGATAAGAAAGATCTAGATTACCTTGTTTTGTAGACATGGTCAAGTAGGTAAGTGGGAAGATCTTCAATAAAAACAAATAAGAACAAAATGACATTGCTGACTAACATGCACTTTTTATGGCACTCAAGTATCGACTGGAACTGACAGATCAAAAACACTAATGAGGAGCATAATCCCTTTAGATGTAATCTTAGCAGTGAAAAATGCTCCGCACTTAGCGAGCTAGCCAAGTGCATGATGAATAAACATAGCAGTGTCTGTAACTTTCAAGATTGCCTCACCACCTAACTACTTAAGACACTCAGTCAGGCACAAGAATGGGCCTGGCTTTGACTTATCATTCTGGTGTTTGGAGAGTTGACTTCTGGTCACAGCATCTATGAAGCCTGCCTCCACTGGGACCGTCTGAACAGCTGCTACGTGGTGTTTCCATAGGATTTAATGGATGATTAATGGCCACATTAAAATGGAACATTGGGCTGTGCTGTGAGCATCAAAGCCTCAGCTTTTCCACAAAGTTACATTTCTGTCTGCGTGCTGCTGAAGTCTTTTGATGTTATCTTCTCCCCATGATGTTGTGTTTGGTCTGTGTCTATCAGGCTTACGTCATGCCTCCATCTTGGGCTTTGTACCAGCATTGGAATGGACTCTGCGCATCAGTATGGAATGTTTGTTCTGTCAGTCTTCCTCTGACTGTGGAACACTTCCTCATTTTTGACTTGCCTGGAGAGTCTCCAGCAGACATTTAGAACACACAACTGGCAGAAGTTGGAGTGTTAATGTCATCCATGTCAGAAGGGTTTGGAGGTCAGGAAAGTAGTTACATCAGATACTCCTGCTTTGCTATCTATTTAGGTACTGTAATTATTAGTTCGGTCTCAGTATTGGGAGAAAACGATTTTCAAATTCTCTCCAACTGTGACACAGCTTGTCAGTGGCACTGTCCCCAGAATAGTGTAGAATGTTCCGCAAGGAAATTGTGATGAGTAGGGGTGACAGTTGCTTGCTTGTTTTTAAACATTTCCTCACAAAGTGGTGAATTGTGTTGGAGTATTTGGTGCGTCACAAACTCTTATCACCCTGAATGGATGTTGCTGTTTGTATGCATTGAAATCCATATAATTAACCAATTTACATAATGTTTTGTCACTGCATTAAGTCTTCTGTGGTGTTTTTCATCAAATCCCTCATATCATCACATCACTGCTGCAGTTCAGCTTAACCTCTGTGTTTATTTCATTATGAATTTGAATCTGGCAAATAATTATGCCTAAATTAAAATGGCTTTCCCCTCCATATCTGCTAACACATGAACTATTATAGTGTCTCTGCCATTAAGCCTCAATACAACATTTGCCACCTAATCGCTAAAGTGACTGCAGGATTATGAGAGAGATGATCGCTGGATTCTATTTCATGCAAACTCAGGACACCCCTCATATCCCCCCACTTTATGAGTCCTCTGGTATTGACAGACCTTCTCGCATCGCCATTATGAGTCGAAGCACGCAGGCGATGAAGCCGATTTCTTTATAACTTCAAATGCAATTTCTGAGTTCAATCAATAACGTCCCTGAAATGGAGTATGGCAGCTTTAGTACTCCATATGGATTTAAACAACCTGAAGACTGATTAAACAAGAAATCCAGGTGCTCTGACAAAGAGGCTCCTCTAGCCATCTTTTGGTTTTTCTTTTCAGTTTTTTTTTTGTTTCCACTCTTCTCCTTAATGTCTTTTCTTGCTGCGTAAAGCCATTATGGCCACATTCAGTAATCAAATAGAAAACCACAAATGAATTCTCTCAAAAGTTCCTAAAGTAGTTATTGCATGTAAAGCAGAATTTTTCTGTAAGATAACTAGAAAATACAGCTACTCACGTTTCTGAGGAATTAAATATATATTGTTCATGTTCAGTTATTAATTTAAAGAATTTAACTTAATGATCAAAATTGTTGATTTATGTGCAGTTGATCTCTGACTTCCTTTTTTGGGCAATCATAAAAGCAACACAAGGAATGTGTCCTGCTTTGTGTGTATGTTGGAAAAATACCATAGTTTTTTTTTTTGACTTTTTAAAATTTGAAATAGAATTTGAATGGGGATTTCAGAAATACTTGACATGTGTCAGGCCCCTTGTAAGACAACACATTGGACTGTTGGCTAATTATACTGTTGGCTGTTCACTCTTACATTTAAAAACATAGCTTGCTAAGACACCCAGGGCATTTGGTAGCGAACCTCCAGTCAGGAGGATTGGAGTCTCAGGGCCAGATGTACTAACGCTTTTGCGCCAACCTCAGGCGCATTTGTTTCGCAACGTGCGTGTAAAAAAATGGTGAGGTATATAAAAACAGGCCGCACACTGAGGTAAAAGTGCAGACTGCCTGTTGCGGGAGCTGAGAATGTCAAATTGCGCTTTTCCGTCTCATGTATATGCATTCATAGGAGGGTCAGGGGAAAGTGGGAGTTTAACTTAAACTTAACTCTACTTAATCTTTCCTACTTGCTAGAATTGACCAATCTTCCATAGCCTATGTGCACAAGTAGTTTGAGTAGAACTACTGCTCTTCATTATCTTCCTGCTTGTTGACATCATGCATTGTATTATTTCATGATCGCTAAACGTTTGATTCCTTTTAATGTTGTCATCAGTTAACTTCATTCAACTGCGCTTGTAATTGAAGTATGTTGTTCAGTTGTTAATGTTCGTAAATTGCGGTGGGGGGGGCGGAGAAAGGCGCTGTTTACCCCATGAACTGCAGGTTTGATAAATACTATGTTAAAATAAGTGTCATAGCATGGGGTTTCTTTGGGTTGGCCATGGTGCTGATAATGCTACGTTCGCAAATGTATGTATATCTGGCCCTCAGTCTGTTATTTGAAAAGATTCATTTTTTGCCATATGCCTACAATGAGCCCCAAGGAATGGCAAGCAGAAATTTAATTGGCAGATAATCCTGATGCTTGCCTCAAACTTCTACCTCCTACGCCTTGTCCACAGAAACATTCGAAACTCCTTAGAAGTCAAGGAACTTCACGGTCGCTGGCACAGTGGTTGTCAATGGAAATAAAGCACCCCCCCCCCTCCTATTTTATACCATTGGAAAGGCATCGTTTCTGTCAAAGGCAACAGTGGCACTGCGGTTACTCTGCCCATGCAGTGATTTAGTAGCGTCATAAAGCAAATTACATCCGCGCTGTATTGTTTTTCATTCATCACCATGGAGTATGTAATAATATGAAGAGGCAATATAATTTGGAGTGGGTGGAACAGAGACAAAGAAAAAGAACTTTAATCAGTAACTTTGGAAAACTAGAGCCATTGCTCGAAATCTCCATAATCGTCACCCAAACCAGGGGCTATTTTAAAAGACCATGAGGGGTATGAATGCCTCTCCTCGTGTGCTGAAAGGGGCCCTGACGTAGTGGTGCACAACTGTCAAGGCGTCAAGCTCTCCTGGTGACTTGCAGAGTGATTGTCAGATGAAGTCACCCTGATGATTACGTGTCTGTCTTAGCCTAAACCAGATTCCAAAAAAGCTGACAGAATGATGTGTGTGTGTGTGTGTGTGTGTATGTGTGACAGAATGATGTGTGGGTGTGTGTGCGTGTGTGTGTGTGCGCGTGCGTGCGTGTGTACGTGTTTGTGGGTGTATGTGTGTGTGTGAGATGGGCTTTGTCTTCCAGTGGCTCTCTCTCTTCCTCGTAGCCTATCTCACACAGATAGCGTTAGCTCAGTTCATTGTTATTCCTGTGCAGTCGGGAGAGCAACCAATTGTGGAGAGAAGTCTTTCTCTGTGTATTGAAATCTTGTCTCAAGAATTCACTGATAGTTTTCTGCAACAAAAAAAACTGAAAATGGAAGCTCAAGCATTTTCAAAAGCACCTTTCAAAAAACAAAGGAGCCTCCAATTGTTCTTCGAAAATCAGAGGCCTTGAACTTGAAAACCTGAATAGCCAAGATCTCCAAATCACCATCAGAGAGCCTGCATCCTTTAAATTGAAGTAGTCAATTTAGTGTGTTTTTTTGAATTGGTATCGATGCCGTTTCTTGGGAGTATGCCGTTTCAGGGGTGCTTTTCACTTTACATGGCATGCTTGGCTGATTGCTTGTTATGAAACTGTTTATCACCTGCATGTCGCACACTAGTGTTGGATGGAAAGATTGTCTCTTTATAGCCTCCAATGTCTGAACATTACACAATCCAAAGCTGTTTTGAATTTTTGTCTCTCACAAACAGGGACCAAGGTGGAATTAAATGCAGTGTATGTCAAAAACAATAGCAATAGCACATAAACTATTTTCTCCAGTTGCAGTTGGCATTGAACAGTTTTGCTCTGATAATTTGTTCTGGGACCTGTCAAAGCCTTTAAATGAGTGATTAATTGCTATAATGGTGTAAATACCTAATTTGTTAACATTCCATTCCATTACTGAACGTTTTCAGCAGTTTATTGATGTGCAGGTCCAAGACTGGTTTTAATTGGGTTTGCATGAATAATAGATGACAAGTTGCTCATTAGGCTAATAAGGAAGTTATTTATGATTTATACAATATCTATAAATTACTTATAAGCATTCCCTAATTGAGAGCATGAGTGAAAGTGTGTGTTTGTATGTGCTTGTGTATTTGTGTGTGTGTGTGTGTAAGTATGTGTGTTTGTGAGTAAGTGTGTTTATATGTGCTTCTTTGGTGTGTGTATGTATAGTATGGTGTAGGCCACATACTGAGAGTGTTAGCATCATCTGTAATCTTGTCTCGTCTCTCACACTTTCCTCTCACTCACCTCTTTAATCTTATCTTTCCCTTACTCCCTCTCCTTCCCTCTCTCTTCCTCTCCATCTCTCTCTCTCCCTCCCTTCACGCTGTCGCCCTCACGCCCAATTTCTCCCTCATTTCCTGGACCCTGTGCCTGACCATATCCCCACCATTGGTCTGTTTAATTAAATGCTTTGTCCTGCACACTCTCTCTCCATCTTTTTATCTCTCTCTCTCTCTCTCTCTCTCTCTCTCTCTCTCTCTCTCTCTCATACACCTCTCCCTCTTTCTTGTCATCCCTCTGTCTGCCTCCCTACCTCTCTCTTTCTCTCTCCTCCCCCTCTCCCGTGATCTCATTACGGTTCTCGTGGTGGCTGCCCCTGCTCTGTGGGTTGCTCCTGACTGATGGCTGCCGGTGCCGTTCTCTTGGCCGAGGGGCGTGTGGCTGCGCATCTTATGAGCCGTGGGATCATCTCCACAATTTTAGAAACCGCACAAATGCCCCAACCCCCCCCCCCCCACCACTACCCCACTGCCACCGCCCTCCATTATTGTAAAAATATCACTCGGAGTTAACTCCAATTAGAGCCATTTACAAATATGTCCGCCCAGACGACCCAACGAGATTGGTTCTGGTCCGTGGCCGCTGTAGGGCTAATAAAGCAAGAGGCCGCTCTGGCCGAGCAGACTGCCATTAGGCGAGTAGAGAGGAGAGTGCAGGGAGAGGCCTTGCAGCCGTTGGGTCGGGGACTCAGCTGCTCCGTCATTTCACACGGCTGTTGTTGAAAAACTGCGTTGTTTATGTATTTGCCGCGCCCATTCGGGGAGCATTCAGTCCCCCTTGTAATGGCTTGGCTGTCGGTTGTTGTGGATCAAGAAGGAATGCATTTTAATCTTAATGAGGCCTCTTGTTTGGACGGGGGGTGGCTGCAGGGGAGGTTTTGTTTGTGGCAAATGTGCACAGTCGTTAAATCAAGCACTATGCTAATGTCACAGAAATAATGTCCTCTTTTTTCAAACCAACTCAGCCTGCCTCCTTCTCCTCCCTTCTGGCACTAACTTTTCTTTAAGAAAGAAACCGAGGTGTGATTTCCAACATAGCGCACCACACACACATACATGCACACACTCATACATGCCCACACTCATGCATATGCACATGCGCACGCACACACACGCACACACACGCACACACACGCTCACACACGCTCACGATCGTTCGCGCACACGCTTGCGGGCGCACACACACACACACACACACACACATACTGGCATGTGCACAGCCTTCAGTGGTACTGAAACAAAAGGGATGCCATTACCATTGATCCCAGGCTGAAGCTATAAAATGTCATGAGCTCGATCAATTAATCAATTAACACAATACGCTTTCATTTTCCGCCCGAGTGGCGAGTGAACCGCTCCCAGCCCCCCGCCCTCCCGCCTCCCTCACACTGGCAGTAAACAATGAAGTATACCTCCATAATGAGTATGTTTATTGTTCCCCCCGCTCACTGGATACTTATGACCAGTCTCCATGCTTGATGGATTAAGAGAGAGCTGTCCAAAGCATGTAAATAACCCTTAACACCTCCCCCCCCCTACACACACACACACACACACACACACACACACACACACACACACACACACACAGAAACACACATGGAATGACTTCATTTTTCTTTTGTTTGCACTTTCTGTTCCTCCAGACCATTGTGGACTACTTCGAGGAGAAGGCCTGTCCCGTTAACGAGCGACTGAAGGTGTTCTACTGCTGTCCAGCCCCTCCACGCTGGAGCTTCCAGGTACGCTGTCCCTGCTCACACTCCCAAGCTGTGGCCACTTCCTATCGGGAGAGAACACACACACATTCCACACACACGTATCGTAAACATACTAATTACCAACCATTTCGTTTGAAAATTCTAAAACAACTATGTTTTTTTAATACTTTAATAACATTTGATTAATGAACCTTACATTTTTCAGTAGCCATAGGTGTGTAGATTTGAACAAAATCTAGTTTGGTTCTTACCGGGGCTTTTACTGCCTGAAATATCCGATTTTATGTACCACGCTCGAAGTTTATTGCTGGGCTGGTAGGTGCATATTCCCAACCTTTTCACTGCACATCAGCAGTTAGCCTGAGAATTCTCGTCGCAATTCAAAATTCCACTGGAGCTCCAAGCGGATTTGTACACGCAGCCTTACAAGACTGTTTACAGCTCTTCGAGTCACGGTAAAATGTAATTTTTGGTACATAGCTAATTTAGATACACTTATGGTGTGGGAGCTTGCGTTTCTTTAGGAATCTGCCGTCTTGGTTTGTATAGAAATGAATATTAAGTGACACATACACGTAAGAGGTTGGACATACGGGACGGTTCGTAATATGTGACGTTCCGATACTGAAGTTAAGACTAACAGAGTCCGTAAAAACATTAAAAATGACTGTGCAGGTGCCAGGTGCAGGGCTGGACCTTGTGGTCGACAACACAACATGGTGTCACACAGACTCTGTTTGTTCCACTACATCCCCCTCCTTCTAGTCCCCTGAAGTGTTGGATGTTGTGTGTCTCTGGCTTAACAAAGCTGAACTCTTCTTTGGATCATTTCTCACAGCAGAGTCCCTGGCCTCTGGAATGTTGGACTGACCTTTTGTGTGTGTGTCGCGGCCGCGGCTCCTGTGATTTTGGAATTACACAGCTCTTTAGACCGATGATCTATTCTGGATGCTCAGCTCCAGCGAGCGTTAATGTTGATTGCTGGTGTTCCAAGTACCCCCCCCCCCCCTCTCTCTATCACATGCCAGCCGCTCCACAGCCAAACAGGGCATGCTGGGGACAGTTCTCATTTCAGAGTGGACAAGACCCAGTAGCTGCCCTGAGGGCATATTAGGTGTTTTTTTTATCTCTGGCAGAATATGGCTGTGTATTGTGTGTGGGTGTGTGTGTTTGTGAGCATGTGGTAATTTGTGAGCAAATGAGAGACAGAATGAATCAAAGAGCGAGAGAGAGAGAGAGAGAGAGAGAGAAAAGAGAGGGTGGGTGGGTGGGTCACGGAAGGAGAAAGGATGTAGGAGTAAAAGTGAGGGGAAATGTCTTGTGTTTTTTTGCGGAGTACAGTGACATGCACGCGCAGTAACGTGACAATATCAGGAAGCCGACGGAAAATAACATGGCAACACATTTGGAACGAACAAGGAAGCCGAGATAGATGGTACAGAAAGACGGCGACAGAGCTTCGGAAAATACAAAAGGTCTGTGAAAAGAGGACTCCCTCCAAGATGATGGGGACATTCACACAGTAATACAAACAGATGGAGCAGGGACAGAGGACAAAGAAAGGGCTCGGATGGCGCGAGGGAGGAGGAGGAGGAGAAGGAATGAAGAGATGAAAGGAGAGAGAGAGAGGGGAGTGAGAGGGAGAGGGAGGGGGATCAGTGGTGCAGACGACACCGCCTAGGCTCCATGTAATAACGGTGAACAGCAATAAAGCTGGAATTGAAGGCACCCTATTGCCGCCTGAGGAATTGAAAGCGCTGCCTGGGCAGGGAGAGGGACGAGCACTCCAGTGATGCATTTGAGCGAGGGAACAGGCGTGCCCTGCATGCAACCAGCGTGCTTGTGTGTGTGTGTGTGTGTGTGTGTGTGCGCGCGCGTTGTGAAAAAGAGAGCGAGAGAGTGCGTGTGTGTTTGTGTGTGCATGCGTATTTCATCGTTGATTGAAGTGATTGCTTATGTGTGTAAGCTTTACACAAAGAATGACATAAATCCTTCCCTTATTCACATATTAATATGAGATGGCATGGCATCCTAGTAGAGGTGTGGGGGGATTTGGAAGGAGTTATTCTGAACTGGAGAGGAAAGATGAGGATGAGGGGGTGAGAATGGGAAGGGGAGAAGACTATGTGCTCTCAGCTCCCTCTCCTCTCACCTCCTCTCCTCTTACCTCCTCTCCTCTTATCTCCTCTCCTCTCCTCCCTGCTCCTCTCCGCTCCTCTCACCTCCTCTCCTCTCCTCTCATCTCCTCTCCGCTCCTCTCCACTCTACTCCACTCCACTCCTCTCAGCTTGTCATTTGCCTTGGTTGTCACGTTCTGGCTGCTGTACCTTGCGGATCACATGGCGCGGGCTGTTGACGGCAGGGAATAAATTAGGATTCATGGCCTCCCGTCAGCCATCTGGGACGTGATATGTCGCCTCCTTAGGGGTGGGGTGGCAGGGGGTGGGAGGGGTCTGTTAGGAGGAGAGAGCTGCGTAGGTAGGCAGGGAAGGGTCGACAGGAAGGTCAACGAGAGATTGAGTGGAATCGAAGGATTTACTCAGACGATGAGCTGTTTCCTTCCAAAGGGGGGGCTATGCAAATCTGCCCTGCCGTCGTGCCTAGTAGTTTGGCTTATTGGAATTCACTGACCTCTGCTAAGTAAGGGCTGTTGACTACAACGTGAGCATGGTGTCACTTGTGCCTGTGAGCATTCTACTGCTGTCGGCTCTTTATTGTGGATTGGTGTGGTAATGTTGTCAGGGGTATTTTTGTTTATTTTTTTTTATTTTTTTAATGTAGAAGATGTTAAATGTCACACATGTCTTGCATCTGTTTGATAATTATGTCACAACAGAAATGTCAGCGAGAGATTTGAATCTGCTGTGAAGCGTGAAACTGATTAAAATATATAAAAAGAGATATGCATATAGAGTAGGATTTTCTGAAGCATCAAGAGATCAGTCTTCCCCTCCTTTTTCTCTCTTTCTTTCCCCTCTTTATCTCTCTCTCTCTCTCACTCACTCTCTGTCATACACACACACACACACACACACACACACACACACACACACATACTCTCTCCCTCTCATACACACACGTTAATGTATATGTCAGCTGGCAAAGCATACCCTGCAACCCCTCCCCTCTGTTCTCCCACATGCTGTGTGTGTGTGTGTGTGTGTGTGTGTGTGTGTGCAGGCAGGTGTGTGTGTGTGTGCGTGTGCGTGTGTGTGCGTGTGCGTGTGCGTGTGTGTGTGTGTGTGTGTGTGTGTGTGTGTGTGTGTGTGTGTGTGTGTGTGTGCAGGCAGGTGTGTGTGTGTGTGTGTGTGCGTGTGTGTTTGAGGCATGAGAAGAGATGAGATCTTCAGTCTAAACACTATAAAAACCCTACACAGCCCCCGCATGCCCCCTCAATCACGCCCAGACACACACACATACACACAAACACACCCCACATCCGTCCAGAGGAAACCTCACTCCCTTGCACATCACACCAGCACAGGACAGGCCATTTGGATTTTTATGAATTTGATAAGGACCATTACTCCTCCAGACCCCAGTGAAATGTCAAAGGTGTGTGTGTGTGTGTGTGTGTGTGTGTGTGTGTGTGTGTGTGTGTGTGTGTGTGTGTGTGTGTGCTGATGCGTGTGGTCCAGGGCCCCCTGGTTGGTTATAAAAGGGGCCCATTGATGGAGCTCGCTGCCCAGGTACCGCTGCAGTAGGCCAGGGGGAGGTTGTGCCCAGGGCGTGGGTTATGTGATGGGGGGGGGGGGGGGGGGACTGGTCCAAGTGCCAATGTAAACCTGCCAGGGTGGGTGGGTGAGATGGCCTGAGTGGGAGGTCACAGCACAGATGCTCTGATGTGGGGTGTGTGTGTGTGTGTGTCCGTCCCAGTGAGTGATGGTCAGGCCTGGTCATGGGTACTGACTGGTGTTTGTGAAATGGCTGATATGTGGCTATGTTTCTTTATAAATGTGCTATGAAAGGCTGTGTGCATGTGGGATCTTTAAACTGTATAATCACTCTTCCGCTCCTCATCTAAAGTTCTCTCTTGCGTTCCCTTTTCCTTCACCTGACTAACTTTATTCCATTGTTTTTTTTTTCTCTTTCTGTCTCTTGTCTCCATCCCATTCTCTCTCTCTCTCTCTATCTCTCCCCTTCTCCTCTCTCTCCCCCTCCACCCCTCCCTCCTCTCTCTCTCTCTCTCTCTCTGTCTGTGTAGAGACAGCTGGCCAGTCTGTTGACAGATCTGGGTTGCACCAGCTCAGCGCTTCTCATCTACGAGAAGCTGGAGATGTGGGAGGATGCTGTCATCTGCTACGAGAGGATCGGCCAACATGGCAAGGTACCATCACCAGGGACGCCATCACAGCACTTAATCCATCACCCAGCTTACACACACACACACACACACACACACACACACACACACACACACACACACACACACACACACACACACACCACACATACTCACACACACACACACTCTCCCACACACACACACACACACACACACACACAAAAACATGCTGAAAATATTCCACTCCATCATGAAGTAATGTAGCCGTATGCCATCACCTGAAATCTCACCCAAAACTCCACAGACACTCACATCACTAATTTACAGACTAACAATGATCCTTTTTGACATCAGTCAATTCTTGAGGTGTGTGGCATGGTGAAAGCTTGTACTCTTCAAACCATGAAGTAGATTTTCCGATGGCTGCTGCAGATGGAAACATAATTGAAAAGTCCAAAATGTATTTGAAATGGGCTCCAGTAATCAGTCAGCCCATGTAATATATACGAGTTCCTTTGACCCTTTTGTGATGTGTACACACACGCTCACGCATACACACACACACACTCACACACTCACACTCACACTCACACACACACACACACACACACACACACACACACACACACACACACACACACACACACACACACACTCATACTGAAGAGCTGGTTTTGAAGGCCAGATGCAGCCTGAGTCAAACTAGGCTGCAAGGAATGGAATCCTTCCCTTGCCTGGCAGACCTAATGAAGGAGATGTCAGCCCAGGCTGTATAATGAGCTGCATAGCTGTGTCTGCTTCAGCGTACATGGCTGTGGATTGTGTGTTCATGGTCTGCATCATGCTGTATAATATGCAATGTACCGAAATTTCCAACTATTAGCCGCAGTTTATACATTGATTTGCAAAATTTCTTCAGCTATGAGGTTAATACAGGGGGGCAGATAATATGGTATTAATATGTTTTTTTTTTTTTTTTTTTACTTGCCTAAAACACTGTCCTGCCGCTTATACACAGGAAATTAGTGTTATTCGTAGAGGTGTCATATGCGTAGTCTTATACTGAGAGTTAAAAAAAGATGTGAAATGGAACTTGATTGAGTACATGTTGTTGCTATGATGTGTTCTACTTAGCTAACTAAGGCAGGTAGCTAGGCAAAGAGCCGTTGTTGAAAACAAAAACAAAAACAACTATTTTTAGGGCACTGTGGTGCAAGCCTCCCTCCGTACCACATCTGGGTCCTAGTGCACATGGGGACCCTAGTTCAAATCCGAGCTGCGGTCACTTCCTGATCCCACCCCATCTCTTTCTCTCTCTCACTTCCTGTCATTCCTCACTGTTCTATCTGAATAAAGGCAGAAGGCCCAAAAATATACTTAAAAAAAAAAGTTGAACTATTTTTAACTTGAGCGCTGGCCAAGAAGCCAGATTTATACCGCTCTGGGGCTGTGGCTGTTTGGTGGCAATGATCACACAGAGTTTTTTTTAGGAATTGTTTGTTATTTATTTGTAATTAGTTTATTTGTTTGTTGTTTATTTCTCATTTAGAGTACTATTCTTGCCTGCTGCATGTGTATTTGTACATTTTGTAACAAAACCAAATATTCTCCTTTTAACTGTCCACGATTTTACACACACACACACAACCAACACTTTCGCATTATATTATTGACCCAGGTGTGTCAGTCTGTCAAGGCCACGTCGGACATGTTCACTGCGATACCACTCGCACTTGCTCTGCGCTTCTAGAACGTTCTCCTGTGCTGCTGGGAGTGTCCCAGGCTTTAGTGAATCCGTTCGGAGCCTGGAGTGCTATTCAGTCACCCAGTCATTACTCTGGGGCCGCAGGTGGGGGGTGTGGTGGCTTTTTATATTCCCGCCGCATCGCTCCCTCCTGCCTCTCGTTGCCATTGAGGCGTTGCCGAGATGAGCGCTTACAATAGCCACAATATCATCCATATCCTCTGATGGTTAGTATCGCCTGGTACAGCAACTTGTAGATGTGCGAGTCCCGCATACCAATGCAGCCATGTGCCTCAGCCAGCATACTGATGCTGTTTGTGAGGACACACACACACACACACACACACACACACACACACACACACACACACACATACACTTACAGCCATACACGCTTGCACACAGCCCTGAGATTTCACTGTCGGAAAGAGCTTCCTGCAGGCAAGTTCTTGATCGTGTCTGTGTGTGTGTGTGTGTGTCTGAGTGTGTTTCTCCTGTCCAGCAGGCCATTTGTGCCATTTTTATTAAATTACCCCTTGTTTTGTTTTCCAATCTGATTACAGCAGTGCATTCTGGTCAATAAAAAACTCCTCCAAATCTAAAAGTATTGGAGCTGTGGCGCGCCAGCCACTCCGAACCGAAAGCATGATAAAAATACAGCTATGCAGCATGGTCGTCTGGACCGGAGTACCTTTCTGCTCTCTCTCTCTGTGTGTGTGTGTGTGTGTGTGTGTGTGTGTGTGTGTGTGTGTGTGTGTGTGTGTGTGTGTGTGTGTGTGTGTGTGTGTGTGTGTGTGTGTGTGTGTGTGTGTGTGTGTGTGTGTGTGTGTGTGTGTGTGTGTGTGTGTGTGTGTGTGTGTGTGTGTGTGTGTGTGTCTGGACTAGGAGACGCTCTGGACCCCATTTGTGGTTTCTGTCTGCACTCTCTCTGGGTCTGACTGCTCACTGAATATGAATGGTATTGACCTGGCCCTGACTGGGAGAGAGGCTGAAGGGGGGGGGGGGGTTGTGAGACAATAAGAGAGAAACAGGGATGGGCAGATACGGGAGAATGAGAAAGTTTTTGTGTGTGTGTGCGCACGTTTGTTTGTGTGTGTGTGTGTGCGCGTTTGTTTGTGTAGGAAAAAAGCCTGGGATGATGATGTGGTCACAGAAAAGAAGAAAGGAAGTGGTGAAAAGAGGAGTGAAAGATGAAGAGGAGGGATGGAGTGAGCAAAAGATGGAAGAAGGAGAGAGAGAGTGAGAGAGAAGTGGGTGAAGGGAGGGGGGGGTGGTCATTGGACAGTTGGACAATTCTGACCCAGCACACAGAGAGAGGAGGGAGGCACATCTTGGCTCCTGCCTTGGGTCATTACTGCAGGGAGATCCGTCATGTCCTGGATAGGATGAATGGCGTCATTGTGCTCCTCTTCCCCAAAATGAACTGAGCCTCCATAAGCTCATCAGCACGAGATGGACGCTTGTGCAACGCTTAGTATCTCCCGCAATCCTGATTACAGTAACAGTGCGTCAGTGCCGGCCAGCCAGGCAGCCAGCTAGCTCTCCAGACCACTAAAACGTCCATTTGAAATTGTCCAAATCCCAATGAACTAAGAGGATATCTCCTGTGTAAGAAGGATGGTGGTGGTGGTGGGGAGGAGGCTGCTGATAGATTCTGGATGAGCGATCAGGGACTCTCCAGGCAGACAAAGGGGCCATTGAGAGAAGCGTGTCTCTCTCCGCTCACCGCTCGCTCAACGCCCCATCACACCCCACTTAACGCTAATGGGTGTGAATAGCCCAGTCGCTTTCATATTCAAGGTGTATCCCTTAGGCATCACGCGTGTGTTCTGCATGCTTATGTGTAGGTGTGTGTATATGCTTTTCTTAATTGCATATGTTGTAGCAAGTGTGTGTGTGTGTGAGAGAGAGAGGGAGGGAGAGAGGGAGAGAGAGACTTTGCTCGCGTGTATTTCGTGTGTGGATGCACGTCTTTGGATTTTGTGACCACAGACAGGAAATCTGTTGTGAAATATTGGCTTGGGCTGGAGCATGCTGCAGATTCAGAGGCACCGCAGATATCACCGCAGATATCTGACTTATTTAGTCTTAGCTTTAAGCTAGGGTCAGGGAGTTCAGCCCGTTCCTTGTGTGGTTTACAGAACACAATAAGGATGCTTGGGCCTGAAGCACTTCTGAACCCTCTCCTCTTTCTCTATTCTATTACCCATCCCTCTACTCACCCCTCTCCTCATCTGAGTGTCCCTCTCTCTCTTTCTCTCTCTCTCTCTATCTCTCTCTTGCTCTCTGTTCCCCCTCTCTTTCATTTTCTCTTTTCCCATCCCCGGTTGAACACACAAGGTTATATGCTGTCGGCTGAATCCAAGGTCGTAGACAGAGTCCATGTTCACGCTTGCCATTCCTTACAAGAAAGGATGCTGTGTTCGTCTTTTTTTTCCCCTTCTCCATCCTCTTCTCCCTCTTGTTCTATTTTTCTCCCTCTCTTCATCTCGTTTTCTCAAATCAATATGACCTGTGCAGTGGAGCATGTGTCCCGTAAGAGGCCAGCTTTCTGGGGCCACCGCGCTCGGCGGACGGTAAGTCCTAATCGAGTCATCCCCGTGTCGCACACTTCGCTTACGGGAACGCCCCATTAGGGAGCCAGGGAGAGCCCTCTCCACGACCTTCCCTCGCTGGTGGACGTTTATTTTTTATTTATTTATTTATTTATTTTTTTCATTTTTGTCCTTGTTGCCTTGTTGTTCAGTTGCTGTTTTGCTTCTCCGGGGGGGCCTCACGCCTGAGTGCTGGAGTTCCAGCGTGCTTGTCGCAATGTGTTTTTTTTTTTTTTTTTTCCCAGCCCTTCACGGGCTAACCGTGCCTCTTTCCAGCAAACGCGCAGAAGCCCTCACGGCCAAGAACAGCCCTGGAAACACTTCCCAGACATTGCTTATTGGTGTGGAGAGCAAGAGGGTTTCACTTTAAAGTGCAGACAAAACAAGTCTGGCTTTTTTTTCTCTCTCTCCCTCTGGTGAGAGGGGAAGGGGAGTGGACATCATTACAGGCATAGCCTTTCCCTTACTTTTTTTCTGGAACCTTCTTTGAGGTTCCTCAGTTCCTTACATCCTCAGTGTCTCTTTGTCTGTGTTTCAGTGCCGTGGATGGGAGAAATGTCGTTTTTTTTTAAAACTCTCATCACTTTTCTTCCCAGGCTCTCTGTAATGCCTCCTAATCCTCCCTGTTCTTCATTGTGTGTAAGTGCTTAGTGCACAGCCAGGAGACTAGAGTGTGAGGCGTTCAGAGCAGACGGACTGCTTTTGCCTGATATGTATAGAATATATGATTAGCCCAGGCCCTTCGAGAGTGAGGTGCTACATATAAAGCAGGTGATTTAAAAAAGTACTGACGTCCGAGCTGGACAATGTGAGATGTTGTAACAGAAGAACAGCAACTCTCTCCGCTCTCTTCTCAGTCTGATCAGCTTGACTCAGCTCAGCTTGGAGGAGTGTTCTTTTTTTTAAATTTATCAAATTAACAGATTGGCGCGTTTTACTTCAGACTGGTACTCTTCAACAACTATGTGACGTGCACAGATGTATTCCTCTCCTGTGTATGCGTTAAATCATGTGCATGCATGGGAACATGTCAACCATATAACACAAAATAAACAGTGCTCTAGATTGGCAGTTGTAAATACACTATCCAAGATGTGACTGTTTTGATTAACCGTTCCCAGTGCTTGACCCAGAAATCTGTTGCGGGTAGCGCAGATGTAATTTCCGTGGTCTTTTAAGCTGTACAGGCTGTCAAAAAGTTATTCACCTCTACTGACATGTCCAAAGGGTCACATCAGCACACTACTGAATTCTCTGGAAGGCCCTGCTTCCAAAGTTAAAAAGACTCTATTAAGGATTTTAAAAGAGGTGAATTTCTGCAGTCTTAATGATGCTGTGTGTGTGTGTGTGTGTGTGTGTGTTTGTGTGTGTGTGTGTGAGAGCGAGCCCACATGTTGTATTTGCATGTGTGTCTTTGCCAGCGTGTTAAATTGGATTATGCGAGGAAAATTGCGATTTTACTGTAACAAGGCTGTAGTAATGATGTTCGGCGCAACTCGTGATTACCGTAGTGAAACTGCAGCACTGAGGAGGGAAGGAGGGAGGGAGAGAGAGAAAGGGAGAGGGACAGAGAGGGAGAAGATGGAGCCAGACTTTCTGGCAGGAGCTTCTCCCCCAGTCTGGTGAGTTTGTCTGGGGTAGATTAGCAATGTGCTTGCTCATTCCTTACACACACACACCCCTCTCTCTGTTTCTCTCTCTGTCTCTCTCTCTGTCTCTCTCTCTCTCTCTCTCTCTCTGTCTCACCTTCTTCTCTGTGTTGTGCTGTTTTGACAGTTGTTGCACCCTAGCAGCAGTTTTGCTGCTTTCCCGTAAACCGCCCTTCTGGAAACACCGTGGCAGACAAACCCCCCCCCCCCACACACACACACACACACGGCTAACTGGAAACGAGCCGCACGTCTCTCTCGCAGTTCTGCGCGCGTTTCATCAGCCACCTGCTAATTTATGACTGGAGGACTAATTAAAGGCGCCAGATGAGGCGCTAGCCCTGCTTTAGCCTGAATTAGCTCCCCTTCGTCTGGAGTGCAGTGTTGGTAGCATCCACACGCATTGATCCCCCCCCCCCCCCCCCCAACACACACACACACACACACACACACACACGCCGCAACAACCTCCCCTTGCCCCTGAAGTCTCAGTCTGTTAAGCTCCTGGCACGGAATGAAAGGCTGCACTACTTAGCTGTCACCCCCCTTTGCTTATCTCAGCATCCAGGCGTGGCGTATTGTGTTTAATTTGTAATTCCCTGTAATTTGCCCGAACGGTGATGGCTCTATCAGGGCTGAAGGATGCCTGGCACGTCAGAGAGAGGTTTCAGGTTGACGGAGCGGAGCGCAACCCCATGCCCGCTGCCCTGGCAGCGCCCAATCTTTTAGGAGGAGGCCCAGCGTCCAGAAATGTCATTAAGATTTTTGCAATCACACTCCTTATTGCCCACTGCGATGAAAGGATAAGTGAACGAAAGAGTGCAGTCGGGGCCAAGGGGTGAACCCTGCGTTGTGGAGAATCTGTGCCACTGTATGGGACTGTGCAATAACGGGGAATGAAACTACTGTAGATCTAGAACCAGTTCTGCTTTAATGAGTGGATGGCCCTGAAATTTGATTTAATAAAATTTATTGTTAAGAGGATAACCCCTCGAGATGAATCATCTCGTTTTCGAGGGGGTCCTCAGGACCTAAGACAAAGACAATACAGCACATGTACATTCACACTTCACACCCTCTAAAGCTCTCCCTCGTCTCGTCTCACCCACCACGTCCACCCCACCGAGTCCTTAGTGAAAACAAGACCATGTGTTAAACATAATACAGTATTAAGAGTCATGACAACATTTAGCCCATACACATGTATATGCATGCATACCGGTAAATACATATACACACATGATCTAGACCTATATACGCACACCTACAGTACAGTACACCCATAGTCGCATATAAACACATAAGTAAAAATGAGGAATTATACACTCTTACAATCCATGGTATACAATGTACAATCCTTCATCAATAGCTGTCAGAGACAGACTATACAGTGTGAGGTGTAACATGATAACTAAGGTGCTACTAGTTCTTTAAGGAAGGCTTTTCAATCAGAGAATTGAGGAATCTTTAGGGTTTCTTTCCATGTCACACATTGGCGTGCACGGATAGTTGAATAACTGGCTGAGACCACACTACACTAATATCCCCATTTGGGTGTTCTGCAATGAACAGAATCATGGTTGCGGCCGGTTGTTGGTCGGAATGTTTTATATATTCGTATGCACCCCCCTACACACCACAGCAACTATCTCTTCTCTGGCGTACATATGTCCACATTGTTTTCTGCTGGTTTTCTTCTGTTTTTTTCCATAGCATAACCTCTCTCTCTCTCTCTGTCTATCTGTCTATCTGTCTATCTCACTCTGTCTATCTTTGGTTCCCTCGTTTCTCTCGGTCAGGCGGAGGAGATCCTGCGTCGTGAGCTGGAGAAGAAGGAGACGCCGTCGCTCTACTGCCTGCTGGGCGACGTCCTGCGCGAGCACCAGTACTACGACCGCGCCTGGGAGCTGTCCAAGCACCGCAGTGCCCGCGCCCAGCGCTCCAAGGCCCTGCTGCACCTGCGCCAGAAGGAGTTCCAGCAGTGCGTGGAGTGCTTCGAGCGATCGGTCCGCATCAACACCATGCAGGTACGCCAACACACAAACCACCCTCCTTTACATACTGCTTCTTATCATTGAAAATCAAACTCTCAAACTCTTAACTCACTGATTTGTCATGGATCTCCCAACACTTGGGACCATGGGGAGTGTGAAAACTTGCATAATGGTTTGCGTTTCAGAAGAATGCTGAAGAGTGTTCGTTAAAGTAGTTAAGTGTTGTTAGTAGACCGCTTTGTTTTTGACCTTCGTTAACCACCTTGACAAATTGAAGGACTCATTGGACTTCCCATTCCCAGTTTTTTTTCCAAGTGACTGTCATATCCGACGGTCTAGTGTAACTTTACTGACACAGTACAATCTTTCCTCTGTCCCTACTGCAGCACAGGTCCAGTGTGACTCGCATGCTTATGTAGCACCAAGGTCCAGTATCTGGTCAGTTAAGGTTAAATGTGGTCATCTCGTCCCGACAGCGTTGCACCCCTCGGCGAGCTACAGAAATAAACCCGAGCAGTAATATCGGGGACGAGAGGCGCAGCAGGATATCACACGTTAGATAGACCCATTATTTATTAGCCCCCAAGTTGCAGGCCACGACCAGATAGGAAGGCTTATCAGAGCGCGCCACACACTCTGCTCGTGTGATTGGGGTGTAGCTCATGCAATACACCCCCCCCCCCCCCCTTCACACACACACACACACACACACACACACACACCACTGATTGCCCCACCCGACACTCGGTATTTCACACTAATGCTGCACTGCGGTACCCTAAACTACAGCAAAGTGTCATGATGGGACTGCGCCTCCCTCATTTCCTTTTTTTCCCTCTGTGTGTGTGTGTGTGTGTGTGTGTGTGTGTGTGTGTGTGTGTGTGTGTGTGTGTGTGTGTGTGTGTGTGTGTGTGTGTGTGTGTGTGTGCAGCTCTGATCATATCTTTACCTGTTATCTGCAAACTGTTACAAGCTACTGTCAGTGCCTCATGGAAAGACATTCCCCTATACGATATATAAGTCATTCCTCTTGATGATTAAAAAGCAGGATGGCAGTATATTACGGAAACTATACCATAGTTTATGAGTACACTCTACCCTTTGAGTTTTTTTACACCAGTCCCTGTAGGACAAGCCTCAAATGATGATGATGATGGCAGTATTGAAATCATTATATTTTTTTTGCAAGAGCAGGCATTATTGATATTCTCCGTTCATGGCAATCGTAGCACAGTTGTGCTTGCGGGAAGACCAGGTTTGTGTGAGAGAGCGGTCTGTCAGACCAGACTCGTGTGTCTCTCTCACCGAGAGTGCCGTGTCTAGAATTCTTGGATGCCGTGTGCCCTGGAACAGAGTTTACGCAAAGCCCCCAGTCCCCTCCCTTCACACACACACACACACACACACACATACACACATACACACACACACACACACACACACACACACACACACACAGCTACACAGTCAGTGACCACATCTCCCTTCCTCCCTGTCAGGCAGAGGAAGTCCTGTCTGGGTCTCCTGTGTCTGGGTCTCCAGAGTTTGGACCTGTGTCCTCTCTCCCTCTCTCACACTCTCTTTCTTTCCCCAGTGTCCCACCCACCACACACACACACACGCACACACACACACATACACATAATATGCGTCACACACAGACTGACACACGCACACGTGTGTGTGTTTGCATAATTTGTGTAGGATCATTGTCTGTAACATCATTTCTTTGCGTCAATATTGAGATAGACAGTCTGAGTGAAAAATAGCCGGTGGAAGAGGGAGGCTTCATGAAGTGAGGGGAGAGGTGTGACAGAACGGAGAGAGGTGATGACCAGTGAGGAGACTGTGGCGTCAGATTCACATGGCCCCAAGGGGTTATGGGAAATAGCAGCGCGAGTCTGTATGTGTGGGTCTACGTGGCGTGTGTGTGTGTGTGTGTGTGTGTGTGTGTGTGTGTGTGTGTGTGTGTGTGTGTGTGTGTTTTCTCCGCTCCTCTCTGCCCTTTGTCCATATTTAATTTCAGAGGTCAGTCCCGCCGGAGGATGCTGTAATTGAGTTTGCTTTTTTCCTCCACTCTGACCCCTGGGCCCCCCCCGGCCATTGGGGACCGCGGATCCCGCGGATCCGCCCGGCACACACACAGCAGGCCACTGGCTTTATGAGCTCACAGTGGACACAAAAACAACTGAATAAAAGACAGAGAGGAAAAAGAAGAGGAAAAAAAGTTATTAGAGGGACGAAGTGAAAGATGTTGTTTTTCTTGCGGATGCTGCACCCCCCTGTCCACCACGCAAAGCCCCCAGTTTCCCCTCCCTTCACAGACACACACACACACACACACCTCTCTCCTGTGTCCATCAATCTGTTTTGAACGAGGGAGGGAGGGAGGCCTAGACATAGAGAGAGAGAGGGGGGGTGGGGGTGGAGGAAGAGAGGAGGGCATGATGTGTTATTGACGCTTGGCAGTAAGTTGCACGGACCCGACACGTCAATCACCCTCCGGGGGCCTCCAACTCGGCCTGCCACTCACGCCTCACCCCCAAAGCCAACGCCAGCGGGCACAGGGCCAAATGGTCTGTGTGTGTGTGTGTGTGTGTGTGTGTGTGTGTGTGTGTGTGTGTGTGTGTGTGTGTGTGTGTGTGTGTGTGTGTGTGTGTGTGTGTGTGTGTAAAGGAGAGAACACACACACACACACACACACACCCTTTTCCCCTGTGCAGCACCTGTCAGCTCAGCTGGGGAGCGTTTGAAGGCTGACCTCTTTCCCAGAGAAGCATGACAGTAGACCTGGAAAGAGATGCAGGTAGAGAGATGCCGAGGAAAGAGCGAGCGAAAGCAAACGCACGCGCGAGGTCGACATTGCTGAGAGAAAAGCATGAAGTGAACAACAGTTGAGGAGAGAGAGAGAGAGAGAGAGAGAGAGAGAGAGAGAGAGAGAGAGAGAGAGAGAGAGAGAGAGAGAGAGAGAGAGAGAGAGAGAGAGAGGGAGAGGGGGAGGGAGGGAGGGAGGGAGAAAGCATAAGAGACAGACAGGAAGAGAAGAGTATGAGGGTTCGTGCTTAAGTGTGTGTGTGTGTGTCACGGGTCACAACGTGCGCATAACGGTGTGTGTGTGTGTTAAAGAGAGCGAGGAGGAGGTGGAGAGGAACCTGATGTCATCACTGACAGTTTGTCAATGCTCAGGCCGCCCTACCTGATATTGCATCATTACCCAGCCCACCCAAGTCTTTGGACACAGGCCTGTGTGTGTGTGTCTTTTGGCTGAATGTGTGTGGCTGTTAATTACACATAATGACGTCTTTAAGCAATGGATATGCGTGTGATCTTGTGCTTTTGTCTTTTTGTTTTTTTCCCTTTCTCTCTCTCCATCAACTTTACTTTCAATATACCCCTCTCCCCCCTCTCTCTCCCTCCCTCCCTCCCTCTTTCTCTCTCTCTCTCTCTCGTTCTCCTTCCCTCTCCTTCCCAGATCGGTGTGTGGTTCTCGCTGGGCTGTGCCTACTTTGCGCTGGATGGATATGAGGGAGCCGCCAGAGCCTTCCAAAGGTGTGTGGGACTGGAGCCAGATGTAAGTCGCCTCACACTCGGTAACACACACACACGCACAGACACACATACACACACACACACACACACACACACGCATAATATACACACCCATATACCCAAACACAGGCACGCGTGTTACTTCCCACCATCAACATTTATCATTTGAGGTTGATAGCACCTCCTTTCCTCTCATGTTTCTCTCTCCCTCTCTCTCTCTCTTTCTCTCTTGCTCTCGCTCTCACTCTTGCTCTCCCTCCCTCTCTCTCTCCCTCCCTCCCTCCCTCTTTCTCTCTACCTCTCCAGGAGTTATTATGTCCTCCCTTTTGTCTCTCCCTCTCTCTCGACGTCGAGCTCCTTAATGAGAACACATTATTACTGAAAAGTCTCTCTTTACCTATATACCTGACTGGGTCTATAGTTATTCTCTTTTCCTTTCTCCTTTTCACACACACACACACTCACACTCACACTCACTAATGCGCATACAATAGCACAGAGACTTGCACTCCTTGATACACACTCCCACACCCTCCATCCTATCTCGTGTGGTCACCTGGTTGCTCTTACTCCCATCATGTGTTACCTGTTTTGATTTTTTTTTTGTTCTCAGCGGCCTTGATAGACACCCAGTGTCTCTGGCCCCAGCACCGAAAGCTGCTGATTATTCCTACTTCAAAGGAGCACCCCCCCAGTCTCTTTCTCTCTCTCTCTCCCTCTCTCTCTCTCTCTCTTTCTCTCTTAATCTCTCTCTCTTTCTCTCTCAATCTCTCTCACTCACTCACTCACACACACACACACACACACACACACACACACACGGACGCGCACGCCCCCTTACCTCTTAATGTCTCTCTTCTCTCGTGTGCCATAACCACTAATTTCTCTTCCATTCTCCTCCCTTTGCAGAACGCTGAAGCCTGGAATAACCTCTCCTCCGCCTACATCAAACTCAGACAGAAGTGAGTTTTAAGCGAAAAATTTTTTTGTGACATACAGCTAACATCACCTCACCATCCGCTAGCTGCCTGTGCCCCGAATACACTGTAAAAACACACGGTCTCCGTGGACAGCCTAGGCTCCAGAAACGGCAACAAAACAACTTGGGCCAATCTTGACCATAAAAACATAACAAACTGTTCCAGCAAATTACAGACAAGATGCACGTTTGGGAGAGTTTCAATTGCACGGGAGGGAGTGGAAGGGGGTAGCGAGCTAGCTCTCTGTTTCGTTTGAACGTCAACAGAAGTGACGTTACCCTGCATCATTAAGATGCATGTTAGCTGTGGTCTATGTCTGCAGAACCTTTGATATCCCACTGATCCATTTCTTCTATAGATTTCTGTATGCACATAGACAGGCAGGCAGTGTAATCGCTCAGCAGACTTTTTTTGCGAGTTCTGAAACGTCCCTCATACAGTCTCTTGCCTCTGCAGAGACGTACAGTAGATCTGCTCTCTGACTTACTCGGATGACAGCCTGCTGAGCTGAGGCGGGAGGAAGGAATCTTCTGTTCATGTCACAACAATTGCTGCCAGGAAGATGCATGATTACCCATAATGCTCTGCCTGTCAGACCAGGAGGGAAGGGCGGGGGGGGGGGGGTGTCGAAGAGGTCTGGTGATCGTCGAGTTCCATCCTCGTGCTCAGCCCTTGCGCTCCCGTTTTCACCATTTTTTTAACGTGACTGATGCCTGGCAGACCCAGCTCATTAAAAGCTCGTTAAGAAACCCTTTACACTTTCTGAGATCGCTGGCGTCCGAGCTGTGTTCGACAAGGTGTTTGGGCAATAAAATCCTGCGTGGGTTTTTTTGTGGGTCTGACCTTTAACGGATGGATTAATATCGGCTAATCCTGACCTCGGGCGGCACTGAACTGTCTAAGGGGCCATCAAAAAAATGGGGTCTCGATCCGATTGCCGGCCTGTCACGACTGGGCAAAAGTCAGTCGTGGACCCCGGCCTTCAACCAGACAGCATTGATTTCCCCTCGGAGCCCTTCCTGACTTCGTCTTGGTAAAGGAGGACATTACGGAATACTTATCAGGCGTACTCACTCTCCGGCACAGTTCGTGCACTTGCAGCGGAAAGATAGCCTTGATATATGTGTCTGGGGAAACAGATTGATGTTCTGATCCCTGCTTTCCATCCACCCAGACACACACACACACACACACACACACACACACACACACACACACACATCAACAGACCACCACCCTTTCCCCTTGGCGTGTTGGCTCTGCCTTCTAACTGACCTCCTTGGTTTTTCAATTACTCCAGAAATTACTTGGGCATCAGTAATTCTAAAGATAAATCTTAGCAGCTTCCCTGGTGCTTTCCAGACAAGAGCACCCCCCTCGTCCAGTCCCCTCCTCGATCTTCCACCACTCACATCTAGTCCAGCTTTCTGGGGTGTAAGTCAATTAGTGCCTCCCTACTTTGGGCTGATGGGCGGGTTTTCTTATTTCCTTTGAAAAGTCCTAACACCTATTCCCGGTAGCTTGTTTCGTTTTTTTTTTCTGCCCTACCCCCCCCCCCCCCAATCTCTCTTTTTCTTCTTTGCTGGGCCTTTCTGGGAACTCGCCCCCTCTGTCCCTGTTCAAATCAGAGCTGTGCTCTCAGCCCTGAAATTAAAAACCTGGGGCTTCTATTAAAACCTGGTTAGCGTGGCTAATTCAGCCGAAGCTTTTGAAGACCCCGTGAGTGTGTGTGTGTGTGTGTGTGTGTGTGTGTGTGTGTGTGTTTCTTTTTCTGTGTGCGGAATAGACAAATGAGTGTTCTCTTCTAAGTGTATTTGACTTGCCATGGGTATGAAGGCTAGGAGATGCTCGTGGAGGCAATGGGTTGTTTTTCGCCCCGGCTAGTCAGTCTTTTGACACTGGCGGGGACACCTAGCTGAGTAAGTGTAGGAGTTAGTCCTGAAATGATGTGTGAAAACACTGTTTACTGGGAGCTATATGGGGCACGTGGCTACTCTTTTTTTTCTCTAGTGGGGATGCATACAGCTTGTAGAGTTACGTACCATCACAGCTAAGCATCACATCAGAGCATACATTACGACTGCATCGTAGACTCAGAAGAGTTTGGAACACTTAAAGCTCACATCAGATGAAATTTTGTTAACACTTCACATTATGCAGCCCCTGTTACATTGTGACCATGTCATGAAGTGTATTATTGTAATACTCTCTAATTGCCAGGTAACAGCACCTTGATAGTGTCAACAGCACTTTCTTAGCATCATCCCTAATCTTCACTGTAAACCTCACCCTGGTTTTTTCCCCATTTCTCATAATGTTATGATGTGGGTGTGTAGAATATAGTCATTCTGTACTAGTTATGTAACTGAAGTTGCTTTATCACTTACTGCAAGCCAATATCTGTAAACATGCTTTTTTATTATACCCCTTTCAGTTTATGTGTAGATATCATAACATGCTGACTGATGTACTCTACTACTGATGAACTTAACCATCAATGTTCCTTCAGGATCAAGGCGTTCCGCACCCTACAGGAGGCTCTGAGATGCAACTTCGACCACTGGCAGATCTGGGAGAACTTCCTCGTCGTCTGTGTCGATGTGGGCGAGTTTGGCGAGGCCATCCGGGCCTACCACCGACTCCTGGACCTGCGCGACAAATTCAAAGACGCCCAGGTGAGTGACGCCTCACTCAACATGTCTGTCTCCAGCTCTCTGCATACTCACTCACTCACACGCACGCACGCGCACGCGCGCACGCACGCACACACGCACACACGCACACACACACACACACACACACACACACACACACACACACACACACACACACACACACACACACGCACATACACACACACACACACGCACACGCACACGCACATACACACACATACACACAAACTTTCTGTCCATTCCTCTCATGAAATAATGAAATAAGTAGTATGATCATTGCTGGTGGTCTACAGAAAACACCTCACATTCCGTGCACTAGTCTCATCCCAGAGGTCCTGCTCAAATTGAATCACCTCAGACCTAACAGCCTTATTAGCTTCGGAGTGAGCGCTAGCTAAGCTTTCCGTCCTCAATGAGCGCTCCGTCATTTTATCTGTGGACCACAGCCCCTCTGAAATGGTCTGTACTCTCATTAGAGCCGTAATGACTGAGTCTCAGGCTTCATATGCGGGTAGCCAAAAGGGCTGCTGTCTTTTAGCACCTTCCTGTTCCCGCAAGTGCCTATTCTATGCGTCCTCACAAAGGTGGAGCACACATGTTGCAACCTTTCTGATACTATAAAATAAAACTGCAACATCTCCCGCAAGCTCCGTCAGAAGGGTGTGCTAGAACGTGGCCCCACCCTCGTGGAGCTGGAACCCCCTACCTGAGCCTTTTGACCCACACCTTTTTGCCGTCCAGAATCAAGAGGAGAGAGAGAGAGAAAGAGAGAGAGAGAGAGGCAGAGGCCATCTTCCAAAAAAGCAACGCTGCCGCTGTGCAGTTGCAGGCAGGGAACTAGCTTCTGGAAGTTTGTTTAGATGGCCCAGTGTAAACCGAGCCGCTAATCGCCCCAATTGTATATCTCTTTCTCAAACAGCAGGCATAATTTCTCCTCTGAATCTCTCTCTGCTCTGCCAAAGCGCCTTTGAATACTAAGCTGATGCAAACAAATGACCTGCGGTAAACAGAACGAGAAGGAAACAGTATTTCTTTTGTATGCAGCTGAACAAAATGTGTAGGGTTGTGGGTGTGGGTGTGTGTATGGGGAGGGGAGAGGGGTTTGGTGGTGTAAATGTCTGGATAAAAAAAAAAAACAGCGAGTAAGAGTTATTTCTGAGCAATTAAGTTCTCGCAGAGGAGCCGGGCACAGACACAACAGCCTACATCGCCAACCGAGCCGACGCGTTTGAAGTTACGACTCTGAAGGGGGGGGGGGGGGAATTGGGCTTCGGGGGGATTGAATGGGAGTGTGTGTGTGTGTGTGTGTGTGTGTGTGTGTGTGTGTGTGTGTGTGTGTGTGTGTGTGTGTGTGTGTGTGTGTGTGTGTGGAGAGGGTGGCTGCCATAATTCTCCAGCCCGCATCGAACCACACTTACCATGCACCGCTGTGCAAACCAGGGCCTCATTGCTTTCTCTAATTAGCTTTGCGAAGCCAGCAGGGGCGTTTTGCTCCAAACGTGTTATTTTCTCCCCTCGCTCTCTTTAGACTTCATCCTCCCCATCACCACCGCCCTCCTCATCCTCCGCTCCCCAGCTCCATGAATTCATTTCTGCTTGGCAAAAGATGCGAGCGCTTCCGCAATTAGGCCTGGAGATGTTTTTTTAAAAAAGGCACACAAGTTGAAAAGGTCAACAGCGCCAGCATTCCCACTGCTACTGAGGATGGCTCCCCAGTAATTGGGACGCTAATTCACATTCCAAACTTTTTGTGCGTCCTTTATTTATTTTTTCCCCCCATCCTCTTCCTCATCTTCTTCCTCTTCTTCTTCTTGGTCGTCTCCTTCTCATCCATGTGTGTGTGTTTGTCTGTGTGTTTTTTCTCGTCTTTTATCCCTTTTAGCACTCGGTAGTCTAAGATGTCTCTTTGAAAGCAGACAGGGTTCTTTCGGCCAGAGCTTCACATCAAGGGTTGCGTCCATGCGGGGGATACAGCACTGATTAATCTGTCCTAATGCCGTCATGTCAGTCACAGCCGGTGGTGTCTGTCTTTCTCTCTCTCATGTACGCACGCACGCACGCACGCACACACACACTACACACAGTGACAGCGAGAGAGAGATGAGAGAAGACATAACCCAATTTCCAGGAATAAAATATATATTTAACTCTTGAAAGACTATTACAACATAAAAGTCCCTTTGTAGTGCTATTTTTAAGATGAGATTTTTGACTCTGAAGCACAGGTTCATCTAATGACAGTCGTTTCAAAGCTAAATGACACAATAGAGGACATGTCGCTTCTTACAGACTGGCATCTTCAAAATGGCCGTCGTCCTACACATCCACTCGAAGGCATTTTTAGAGCGCCAGGTTTTTTTTAATGTTCTATTTATAGGGAGTTATTGCAGGGAGCTTGTTGAATCATTTTGAGAGATTGTTATCAGAAGGCTTTGGCACTGAGCACATCCTTTCTGTTCTTTGGCAGTCGTCTCTTTTCTGCGTGCCATCATCTCCAGCATTCCTCTTCCTCCTCCTCCTCCTCCTCCTCCGTCTTCTGTCTGCTCCCATTTTGTCCATTTCATGAGTTTGTTTGTTCGTGTCGTTGATGTTTATATTTAAATAGTGAATTTGAAGGGCGGGTCAATTTATTGTTATTAAGTATGCGTGAAGGACCCGCAACATGGTGTCTTCTTTTTATGAATCTCTGATTAAGAACATCGGCAAGCATGCTCACGTACGCATGTTTACACACACACACACACACACACACACACACACACACACACACACACACACACACACACACACACACACACACACAAAAATCATTGTACAGAATGGGTTTTTGTCCCTATACCTGATCCCTGACTAAGTGTAATGAAAGTGGTTACATGTTCTAAAGCCTAGAGCACATGTGAGAATAAAAACACATATACAGTAGGTACATGTACACTATCACAGGCGCCTACAGTACTGAGACCCACCCATGTGCCCACACACACACACACACATACACATTCCTCGAAGACACCGGAGACAGATGACTCTCTCTCTTCCCTCCCTCCCTCCCTATCCCCCTCCTGTCTCTGGAGGAGAAAGAAAGTAAAGGCGCATTCAAATTGGATCAAATATCAATGCCCCCCACCCACCACCACCACAATCCCCCCCTACTCTTCTATGCTGAACGTATATCAGCCTCATGCCACTCCCCCACACCCTCTCCCCTCCCCAGGAGGATATTACTTTTCCTCTTAATTTCACACTATAAGGGGATACCACGGGAATATCAGTGAACCATCCTTTCAATTTCCCCCCTTTACTTCTCTCTCTCTCTCTCTTTCTCTCTCTCTACCCTGCCTACCTCCATCTCTCTCTCTCTCTCTCTCTACCACTTTAGGGACACTGGGTTGGGAATAAGGCCCCTCCCCATATGGAGGAAGTCCATTTAAAGATTTAATATGGAATAGACATCCATCTTTATCACTGCAATCATTGTCAATATCTGACACGGATAGCCTCTTTGGATGAGTGAATCGAGCGGACTGATGAGAAATTGCCAATGGACAGGTACAGTATATGAGAGAGGGCAAGGGAGGGAGAAAGAGAGCGAGAGAGAGAGAGAAGGAAAAGAGAGTGGGAGCGGGAGAATTACTGTCAGTCACTGCCCCCTACACGGCCCCAAGTTGGGGGAGGAAAATCTCCCAGCAGCCTTTGCAGTGGTTAGGCACTATGACAAAGCACAAGATAAGTCTGATAAGCCCTGCACAGACCATGGCACCTACAAGGGAGTGAGAAAGAGAGAGGGAAATGGAGATAGAGGGAGGGAGGGAGAGAAAGAAAGCGAGTGAGAG
>NW_027468620.1:13881524-13901524 GCF_046254945.1 Alosa pseudoharengus | reverse complement strand
TTGTGCAACAGGATTTCAGAGCTTTTGCTTGCCCATGTTTAACTTCTGAAAGGACTTGAGTCCAAATTTGACAGATGAAGATACATAACCGATATTAATCTGCTTTCTGCCTAAGCTTCAAGCCAGGGTATTCATACACTTCGTCATTAGGCTTTCCCATCTCAAAAAATCTACCTGATAAGTTCTTCTCAGCTTTAGCCCAACTTTCAGATGACAGAACAGTATGCGCTAATAGTCTCTGTGCATGATCAAGTAAAAAGGTCGTCATTTGTGTCACTGTTCATATCTCTGAATGTAGCGAACAAACGGCCGACCATAAAACTCAATAATGGCCACCAGCCTCCGTTTGCATTAATGGCCTATTAATAGGCTCGTTAATAACTGATGGCTGACGGCGTGAGTGGTGGGGCTGAGTGCGGCTCGCCTCGGCAGGGGCAGCAGGGAGGGTGATGTATAAGCCCGGCGCAGATGAAGTGCATGCGTAATGGGCCGTTGATGAAGACGCTCTTTAATCACGTCTCCAGCGCCAGTGATAAGCCTTCACCTCACCTCACCCACTCATCATTTGATTCCCCCACCATTCCTTTTGTCAGCCAGACTTGAGGCTTTTATATATATATATATAATATATATATATATATATATATATATATATACCTATATATTTAAAGCCATGTACCAGACCAGAAGTCTGTGGTCTTGTTAGGTCAATTGTCTAACTTCCATTTTCATCTGTAATGTAATATGTGTGTGTCTGTCTGTCTGTCAGGCTCTGCAGTTCCTGACTAAGGCCCATCGGTGTGAGACGCAGGCCAGTGGCTGGGAAAAGGACGTCAGCACCTTCAGAGAGGTGATGACCAAAGCCGGCCACATGGCCAACGGTGAGTGAGTCCCGCCCCACAGCCGTCAATCACTACATCCTCAGCCAATCATCTCTGCCCTGGCTGCCGTTCACCTGCCCTCAGAGGTTTCTGGACACTGCGCTGCCCAATCTTCTGTTTCCAATTCACTTAGATGAGACTTTGGCTGACCGTTAATCCACATAGCCTGGACACACACACACAAAGGCTGTTTTTTCAAACCGTATGCAAGAGTGTATGCTTGATGGCCACTGCGCCAAGCACTCTTTCCAGATCTCAGGAATGTAAATGTGATCTCCATGTCCTGGGTATTAGTATGCTAGCGCACAGACCGCTGTGTGTGTGTGTGTGTGTGTGTGTGTGTGTGTGTGTGTGTGTGTGTCTGTGTGTGTGTGTGTGTGTGTGTGTGTCTGTGTGTGTGTGTTGGCACGCAGCCGAAGTGGCCTCCGCTGCGAGGTGAGAAGGGTGAGAATGAACACGGAGGAGAGATGAGAGTGGCTGATTAGCGGAGAGGGGATGGGGGGGGGGGCTGAGGAGGGACATTCAGCTGAGTTTAGGTGGTGGTGGTGGTGGTGGTGGGGGGGTGAAGTAGGCAGACGTGTGATCGCAACATGCAACACATAACACACAACAACACATTACATTTATATAGCACTTTTCTCGACACTCAACAGTGTTTCCCAGAGAATTGAATTCCATTTGTGGTGGTTGGTTTGCAGAATTAACTTGAATGCAACAGTTTTTAACAAATTAGCACAGCGTGGTTATGATGCTAACCAGATTTAAGCACAATTTAGTACAACCTGGAATATCATTGTGTGGTGGTCAATGTTGATATTGTGGTGGGCCACCACAAATAAGTCAATGTATGGGAAACACTGCTCAAATCGCTTCACAGTGAAGGGGGAACCTCGCTAACCACCACCAATGTGTAGCACCCACCTGTGTGTTGCACGGCAGCCATTATGCGCCAGGACGCTCACCAAATACCAGCTGGAGGTGGAGAGGCGCACAGGGGCAGCAGCGGTGGTGGCACAGGTCACTCCATCACGCTTAATGCCACGCCGTCCGAGCCCTTTGCGGCGAGACGGGTGATTGATGAAAGCTACGAGAGGAGGAGGAGGAGGAGGTGGGAGACGAGGGTTTGGTTGGGGGGAGACTGGGGAGACGGGAAGACAAACATGCCTCTTAGCCCAGTGCCCTCGCTCAGCGCTGAAGGAGCCCCAGCGTGGCAGAGGATGCAGACACCACCGCCCTGCTCCTGCTCAGAGCTGCAGGAGGCCCACTCATCCAGTGTCTCTGTCTCTCTCTCTCTCTCTCTCTCTCCCTTATTTCTTGTTCTCTTTCTGTATGGCTTGCTCCCTCGCTTACTCAATCTCTCATATTCCATTGTTCCATCTCTGTTCTCATCTCTCTCTCTCTTACTCCCTTCCCCCTTTTTTCACTCTTTCTGTATCACTATCTCCCTTGCTCCCTCTCTCTCTTCTCTCTCTCTCTCTCTCTCTCTTATCTGGGCTGGGGGGAGACACACTGAATAAAACATCAGCAGAGAGAATGGGCCCTCCTGCTGCTGCTGCTGCTGGACATGTGGAATGGTAATGGGAGTGAGGCAGGGAGAGGGAGAGGAAGAGGGAGCGCTTTCACTTCCTGTGTGTTACTGTGCTGTTAAGGAGCCAACGCATAGGGTCAATGACATGCAGACACACACACACACACACAGGATATGTACAGTAGATGTACACATAAGCACACATACATCCATACATGCGTTCACACACACACACACACACACACACACACACACCCATCTCGGCTGCCCTTGTGTCCTTCAGGAGGGTGCGAGCAGGCGTGTTGGTAGGCAGGCATTCGTGTGTGTGTGTGTGTGTATGAAAAAGAGAGAGAGAGAGAGAGAAAATGACTGACTGTGTGTGAGTGATCGGGTGTTTCCATCTTAATGATTTATAAAGAGGGGCCGGCCGTGCTAATGGATCACGGCTCAACGAGACTCACCGCGCCCTGCCCACCTCATTCAGATTCCCCCACATACACACACGCACACAAACACGCTCTCGTACACACACCCAAGCAGAGACGCTCTGACACATACATACACACACACACACACACACTCTCACACACACCCAAGCAGAGACGCTTTGACACACACACACACACACACGCACACACACACATACACATACACACACACACACACATACATACTCACACTCACTGGCTTGTTTGGAGTTTGTAGTCTGAGGAAGAGGAGGGTAAGGATGAAGAGCAGCGGCTGCAGAGGCGACACCAACCCATTAATCACGACTCTCTGACCTTTCCCCCGTCTGCGGAGAGAGAGAGGGAGAGAGAGAGAGAAAGAGGGAGAGGGGGGAGAAGGAGAGAGAGAGGGAGAGCGAGAGAGGGGGAAGGAGAGAGAGAGAGGGAGAGAGAGAGAGAGAGAGAGAGAGAGGGGGAACGAGTGAGAGAGGGAGAGAGAAGGCGAAGGAGAGAGAGAGAGAGCGGAACGAACGAAGGTGGAGTCTCGTCTTTTTGTTGTTGTTTTGCTTGTCTCCTTCCTCGGGTGTGCCGGGCAGATAAAGGCCGGCGGTAAACAGCCGCACGAGCCGTCCCTCTGAACGGGGCTGTCGTCCTCACCCTTCCCCTCGGCCCACACCGCAGTGGCCTCTTAAAGAGAGTCCAGCGCCTGCAGACCTTGCAGTTAATACTCCACTGTTTATTTAGACTGTATTGTGTCTTGTTTGTTTGTTCCCATTGCGTGTGTGTGTGTGTGTGTTTGGGTGTGTGCTAGAGCATTGTTTCTGTCGCTCTTGTGGTCACTCTTCAGCGTGTCGGGGATGAGCTGCGCCTCAGCGAGCTGGGCTCGGAGAAAGCATGACATTTTGATCACATGATTGTGGTGATGGCGGCGGTGATTGAGCAGCAGTTTATCAAAGGGCACGGGCCGCCGCTTAATTTGGTTTCTCAGGGACAGCTGAGACAGTGGTGAGTGCAGGGCAGAATGAGGCAAGAGATGTTCCGCACACACACACACACACACACACACACACACACACACACACACACACACACACACACACACACACACGGCCATACCGCACACTGTTTCTGTCATATGCACACACCCTCTGACACACTCACACATGCACATACAGTACACACACACACACACACAGCCATGCCACACACTGTCTCTGTCATATACTGCACACACCATCTCACACATACATTCCTTCTCCAGAATTTCCCTCAAATGTGCACACAGACATGCAGCTCCACACACACACACACACACACACACACACACACACACACACACATATTTAATTGCCGGGAGACACAAAGACAAAACACTCTCGTTTACACTCTGACTTTGGCTCTGTAGCTCTCTTTCGCTTACACATGCTTACACACACTCTCTTGGTTGTCTGGGTTTTCTCCGGTCGGAGGAATGCATGGCCCAGTGAGTGTGTGTCGTTGTCGGGTGTTGGCTCCACTCAGTAGCCCACCCGAGGAGACCGCTGGCCCAGTCCACCCTCCTCCGCTGCCCTGACTCGCGTCCCTCTCACTCGTCCCTCTAATGGCTTAATGGTGGACCTCTGCCTGTAGGTCAGACGGTCACTTCACCCCAGCACGTGTCCCTCAGGTCACCCAGAGTCGCCTTTGGCCAGAAAGTGGTTTGACCTTGGTTGACCTCTGGGACCTGACCCCTCTGTCCGGTGGCACCTCTGCGGTCAGTAGCACCGTCATGGCCTCGGGGTGGCAGAGACTGCCCTCTGACAATGCTGATGCTCTTTTTGTCTTCTTTTCTGTTTCTATTCTTCTCCTCTCATGCCCCCCCCCCCCACACACACACACATACATTTTCTCTCTCTCACACACACACACACATTCTCTCTTTCTCTCAACCCCCCACCCACACCCACACGCACACACACAAACATACACACACACACACACACACACACACACACACACACGCCATGTAGTCTCTCTCAGCTGTTGTAGGACGAAGACTAACCACCAGGAAGCGATGCAGATGCTGAACTCTTCGCGTCTCAGCCTTAAGAGTCTGACCACCAAAGCCAAGGTGAGCGGCCATTAATTGAACATCTGTTGATCTTCCATTGAAGTCATATCAGTGACTCATATCAGCATCCAAAATTATTTCAGGCCTATTCCTTCACGTCTGTATGGATTGTCTCGTAAATTATTATTTAAGATCTCCATAGATTTTTATTTACTAGAGTTTAAGCCTCAGATAATGTGGGAAGGTAAAGTCTTTATAAAGTGAATGGTTTCACCTTGTGCGCTCAAGATTCTTTTGTCAATTCCCTTCCAGCAACTGTACACAGATGTTGCCACAGGGGAGATCCAGGCAGACCTGAGCGATGATGTCAAAAAGCTTGAACAGCTAATCAAAGAGCTGCAAGACTTGAGCACCCAGCTGCGCAGCCAATGAGCGCGCCTCTCTGGCCAAGTTGCCCCCGCCCCTCGCTGGAAGCTGCGGACATGTCAAGATAATCAAGACTGAAGGAAGATGGCGGCAGGACGGGGTCTGCTCGCCTGGAAGCCTTAATCTTAGTAACCCTCTATTTTTATATTTCAACACAAGCGCATCACCAAGTGAGCTGCTGAACTCTGAAGCGTTTCCCATGCAGAAGAATCTCTGCAGGAGACGACAAAACGAGACTGACTGCACAACGAATACACCAATTAAAGAAATACTACAGCAGAATAACACACAAACAACATGTTGTACTGATCCGAGTATGTCCTCATTAGCGATGTTTGCATCATGTGCTATATCTCCAAACATGACCTGGTTAGCTACTCCAAGCTCTGTGCAGTATCTGTTCTATACACTTATTGCGACACCTTTTCCTTGTTTTACAGATTATACAACTATGTAACTAGACACAACTGCACTCAGCCCATAATGAGAATAAATTCTTTCTTTGTTGTAAGTGCTCATGATTCATTATGGACCATCTGTCTGGCCGGGGAAACACTATAGACAACAAATGATGGTTTTAGTGGAAAGGAACAGTCTAGACATGAGAATTTATCAACGGACACGCACACACGTACAAAAAAGCCATGCATGGAGTCTTCTAGACGGCGTGTAAGAAGGGGAGACGAAAGGGGGATGAAAAATGGAGGCATGGTTGGGGAAAATATAAAGGCTTTATAGACATCAAGACAGGCCAGAACGTCTGTTCATCACCAGAGAGGCACTGAGCCATGAAAGTGTTGCTCAGAGAAAAAGAGAGAGAGCGAGAAATGGAGAGAGTGAAGGAGTGTGTGTGCAGTAGAGTAAAAGAAGAGAAATAAAGAAATACAGAGAGAAAAGTGAATGGAGGGAGAGCGGGAGGGAAGGAGTGATGGAGGTGGCGGGCAGCGACTCGCTCCCTGTGGTGTGATGGAGAATTCTGGAATGTCCTCGGCGAGGCAGAGGACCCTCTCCTGCAGCGACTTCTGGTTTATGACCCGGGCTTTTCTGTAGCATCTTTTCGATCTGTGCTGACTTTAGCCTTTCCTCGTCACTCTGTCTTCAGGAGGCAGCTAAGCCAACCTTCCCAGGGAGGGTGCTCTATACTGGGGAGAAATAGAGATGGGATTGCTCCAGGGTCGCCCTTTTCCTCTGATGCCAAATTGTGCTGTTGAAAACTTCCTGGGGTGTAAATTGTTCTCTAACCTGTTTGCATCTAATTCTTCTGTGAATGCTGCTATTTTTGGATGTTACTTGATGTGCCACCATTCTTAGGAGCACATACATAATAGCCAAACATATGAGTTCAGTGGCTTTATTTGTAGTTTGGAGTGAAACCATGATAAGTTATCATACCCTTAACCAAAGTAAATTAATGAAGTTGTATATTTTATTCTAAGCCATAGTACAACATAACATGTGCAACACTAATTTGGTTACACTTTATATAAAGTGTATATTACACTGTTTCAGTTGCTTTGTTGCAAACCCTTATCTACTCATACAGTAGTTATTTATAGCAATATATAGTCATGAATAAGTCTTCTCTACTTAGCAACCTACCTGGTATCAAATTTTGGTCTTTGATTTTTCTGGTTGCAGTCAAGATACAACTTGAGGACCGTCTGCATTTCTGTTGCTCTGTCAACGTAAGGTGTCCATTTACTGATCAGTATCAAAGAATCATCTGTTCTGTAAATGCACTAAGTAAAGTGCACTGTTGGCATTGCATACTGATTTAATGTAGAAACATGACACAATATGCATTTTTATATGCTATCATAGTTACTCCTTCAAAATGCCTTACTGAAAACCACATAGATACCATAGACTGTATAACGATTAATACTCAAGAAGACATGACATTCATTGTCACTAGGTGCCTACACTCCAAAGAAACCTTAATGCCCCATCTCTGTTTAAGCTAATTCCAACAACATTTACATTGTGTTTATAAAATAAGCATTTACATTTACAAAATGTTTCAGAAATGATCATTATCACAGACAACCATTATAGGCATATAATAATCTCCCTAATCAACATACATTTTAGCAGTCCTCTGTTAAAACAAGTGCTGCATAGTCTAGACCAATTACCACAGCACAGTCCTGTTACGTCTAGAAATACCTGTATGATTGTCTACTTCAGCGGAATAAACGAAATGCGCTCATCTGTCATTGTGTTTGCGCTTCTTTTACAACCACATCCTAATGGATTCCCTTGTGGGCCTGCCGGCATCTCCGCTCTCTTGAAAGGAACGTGAAGCGCGTGCGTCACCGCCCAGCAATTTAGTACCCAGGGGTCGCTGGTAAGTCAGCTGAATGAGAGTCTAGCAGGACAGTGACTTAAGAACAGGATTTAGGAGTTAGTCCCTGAGTTCAGAATGGTCATTGCATATGCCGTAGTTGGCCTGCCCATGTTTATTGTTAGTAAAATAGTAGCGCAACAGCGGATGTGAGCTATTTTAAAACTATAACTGTTTAATGGCGCCTGTTGATTCGGAGACTAAAGTTCCAGCATAGCTGTCATGACCAAAATAACAAACAAGGCATTCAAATTGGGATCACAGCATCCGCCAACAATAAATAAACATGCTGGCACAAGAAATACCTTATAAATCAAATAAGCCCATAGGCTACATGCTGCAGTCTATAAGAAACCGTTTTGACCTGTCTCTTTCTTAGGTATGATAATAACACTCTGTCTCGACGTGAGTAGACACTTCTGTCTAAGTTATAACTAATATACAAACTAATTGTAGAAACATTTACGCCTAAGCTATATGGCGAGCCATTGCGCCCAATCAAGGTGAACTCGCAAGTTGCGCAGGCCTTACTTCTCAATAACTTTTTTTTCAAGAGTCGATTCTGATACCCGATCAGTCATTGAACTTCTATAGGATTTTTTGAAGAGGCATGCCAAACTTTTCAGAGTTCAGCCCTACATGTGTGTCCCAATAAGAAGTCCCATTCCTGACGTCATGTCTGCTTGAGATTGGCTGCTCGAGTCTGACACACTAACTCCTGCCCTTACACACACAGGGAAACTTTTTAAAACAGTTTTCGATCTCATCAGCACACTCGATAGGCATATAGCAGCCTTAACATCTGCTGCCCAGCTCCGCATCTCCTCTGGAATAAGACGCTGCTCTGTATAGTTTTCTCGCGCGGTTGTAGCGCTTTTTGTTATTTTGGTTTTCACCTTTTTATTTCGTCGGAGTTTAGCCTACTGTATTTAGAATTGTAATGGTCTCTTTTCTAAAGTTTGTGTGGTATAACATGAGCGAAGAGTAAATGACTACTTTTAGGACTACTTCTACCGTACTTTTCCCACTTGCGTTAACTTGGAGTTAATACATTTTCAAATATCCCCCAAACGGACATCGCATTTGTAATCAGCTTTCAACGTCTAACTTTTTCCTCTGCAAAAGTTTCTCCTCGTAGGATTCTAAGAGGATCGTGAATGGATATGGCTTGGATCAGATGGAACTTTTTGTTTTCCATAGGTTTGTTAATTTCACCGGCGTTTGTATCCATGGATCAGAGCGGCTTTAGGAGATACTACGTGTTGCAACCGGGACCGAGCGGTACGGACAGGGTGCATGTGAGCTCAATTTCATCCCGCTCAGGAGCCGCGGGACAGCCGCAAACTTACAATGTCGAACTGACGGCCAGCTTCGCCGGCGGCCAGGTTCGAACCCGCAGGATGGGCAGTCAGGCGACCCAAAGTATCCCGCTCCGACAGGACACACAGCAACAGTTTACGCAGCAACAGATCGTCAGACATACAAGTCACCAAGTTAAAGTATCAGGGTAAGGAGTAGAGTGCAGTGAGTTCCATTTTGCTGCGAGTGAATGTTGAAACTTTTGTGTCCCACTTCTACCGGTAACTGAACGACTGCATAACGCTCTACAAAAATACGTTTCTATTATAGTTTTCTGAAAGCTACACATAACTTTCAGCAAATAGTCAAATGCATTTACCATGTGATTCATAATACATTTATGTGGGCAAAGTGACCGAGGTAATGATCAAGCTCCCAAGTTCAAGTGCTTTAGTTAGGCTACTGACATTGACACTCCTCTGTTCTCCTCAGAATTTCTAACCCTATATATATATATATATATATATATTAGCTAATTAGCTATTTTCTGTCATACATATTGTAACAATATTCTGCAACGTACATGGTAATGGTAGAAACAAGTTGCATGTAGGCTATCGGAATGATTGGATAAAGGAAACAAACAAAGCAATATAAAACTCCACCACAACCTTTGATTATTTTTTGTTGCTATAATTCCAAATCACCATTTTTATTGGTTCTTATTGATTCTTATTGGTTCACGTTTCCATCTTTTCGAGTTCTCCATTTTTCTACCGGCCAAACACCGTCCCCGTGCTGTTTGTTTTTACCAGCGTGGGCTCAGTTTGCAGGATGCCACTTGCAGCGCTGAATGTAGCCTAGTCTCCGCGCTATGATTATTACTGTGGGAACCATGCCCAGCGGAGGCCACAGCCACCCAGAGTTCACCCAGAGAAAGAGAGAGAGAGAGAGAGAGAGATCAGATGAGAGCCCAGATCAGGAACCAGAGCCACTACAGGGAGGTGGCTCTGTGGCCAGCTGGTCAGAAGAGGCCACCAGCATTGTTTGTGTGTGTGTGTGTGTGTGTGTTGTATATCTGTGTGTCTATAATTCATCTAAATGGGTGTATTTAGTTTATAAGTATGTGTATTGGTATGGTTATTTGTGTGCCTGTGTGTGTGTTTAGTTGGTGTTTATGTGTATAGCTTGTGTGTGTGTGTGTGTGTGTGTGTGTGTGTGTGTGTGTGTGTTTGTGTTGGGGACTCGTCTTTCGTATGCATCTGACCACGTGCTCTGGTTGCTGTTGCAGGGTGAATGTCTGTGGAGGGCAGTGCTGCCACGGATGGAGCAAGGCCCCGGGATCACAGCGGTGCACCAAGCGTAAGTAGGACTGAGTAGGACTAGGCCACCCCAGCCCCACTGCCTGCCAGATAACACACACACACACACACACACACACACACACACACACACACAGGGCTGCCAAAAGAAGCTCTGCAAGTCTGCTTTGTGACCTTCACTGAAGTTTCCCCCCCAGAATTCCTATTCTGTTAATGATAGTACTGTCAGGTAGGTCTTCACCATTGTACCCCCAGGCAATACTTTTTAAAGCATTGTGTTCTTGTTTGTGTCTGTGTGTATATCTTTTGTGTGTATGTCGGTGTGTATCAGTGGTGTTTGTGTAATTGGGTGAGTGTGTAATTCTGTCTGTGTGTGTGTGTGTGTGTGTGTGTGTGTGTGTGTGTATCAGGTGTATTTGTGTGTGAGAGCATGTCTGAATTACAGCCTAGTATTTATTTGAAATGAGTGTAATTTGCACTGGATTTGCATCCATTAGGGCTGAGCGTGTGGAGGGCAGGAGGGAGGGAGGCAGCGCTGAGGGCCACCTCAGTGTCAGTAGGTACAGTACCTGCTGGGCCTGGCCCCGCACACTGAGACTAGCCACAAGACTCAGCATCACCTCCAAATGACTCCTGACTCCATTTTTAAAAAATTCGCTCCTCTAGAACCTTCTGAAATGCCAAGTGCACACGTGTCAGAGTTTAAGCTGTGGTCTTAACAAATATTAGTACTGACAGATATGAGGGCAACCCCCCCCCCCCTGTCCTCTAACTCCTCAAGGAACCCTAAACACCCCCTCCAACAGACACACACAGAGACACATACACACACACACACACACTCACACACACACACACACACACACACACACACTCTCTCTCTATATATATGGCTGCTTTTATAAATAACCCGCATGCTGGCAGAAGCAATGCCCACCTGTGAACAATAGCAAGCTTGTCGGAGGTGGCCGGCTGGCTGGTGGAGGGTTGCAGTGGGGCTGCTAGCTCAGAGGGCTAGCCTAGCAGCTAGCGTGGGTTAGGGGCTGAAACAGTGGTGGAGAGGGAAGAAGGAAAAGGAGGAGGAGGAGGCTATGCAGAGGTGTGTTATGCCTTTTGGCTCAGGCACAAGGAGAAGAGGGATCAGTTTCTTCTCGGGCTGTGTGGTACTCTGCCAGCTGAGTTATATAAGAGACAGACAGCTGTGTATGTTGGACAATCTAGCCCCCCCCCCCCCCCCTCACACTCACACACACACCAAACACACACAAACACCAGAGGGGAAGTTCTGGGGTGAAGGTTTTGTCTTGAGGCCCCTCACTGTATGTGTGTTTAACAGGCGGAGAGCGGAGAGCAGACTCCTCTGTACTCTTGCCTTGGGTGAAGGGCTGGCCTGTAGAAGGAGCCTTGTGTGCGTGTCTGGGTGTGTGTGTGTATATATGTGTGTGTGTGTGTGTTGGTTTGTGTGCGTGTCTGGGTGTGTGTGCTGTTGGCGCTCTGCGTGTCAGTGTTTGTGTGTTTACAGTTTGGGTCTCCCTCCACTTGGTCACGCGTCATTAAGTGCACTGAGTTGGCCATGTAGATGAGAGCCTTTTGTTGGCCTCTTCTTGTTCCACTAAACTACCCCCCCAACACTAACACACACACACACACACACACACACACACACACACACACACACACACACACACACACACACACACACACACACTCACACACACACTCACACACACTCTCTCCGTCAACACTAACACAACCACCACCTCCACCATCACTAGCAGAGCCCCCACCCCCAGGTCACAGGCAGGGGCTCACTGACCCTCTGTACGGTGAGCAGGGAGGCTGAGAGGGGTGATGAGGTGTGTGTGTGTGTGTCGAGGGGAGGGTGGGGGGTTGCTAGAGAGCAGGGCACCAGAGAAAGAGCCCCTTGTTTACACGGGCAAAGGAAACGCTTAGCAAGGCCTTTGGAGGGGAACCAGCTCCGAAACATTCCTTCGGCAGCGAAGCCTTTTATTTTGCAGCGGAGTGCCTCTTTGATTGGCCTCCGTCCTCCGTTTGATGTGCGGGACCACCAGCCAGGGCCAGGCCTGGGTTACCCAGAGTGGCAGCCTTTTTGAAAGCTCTTAAATTTTTCGATGAAACACAACGTGGGGTTTTTTGAGGGAACTCCGCTCGGCTCGGGGCTCGGAAAAGCTCGGAGATTTTTTGGCTCTCCAGCTGCTGCCGCTGCTGCCGCACGGCGAGTCAACGAGTTCACCGACGTGTGCGCACACACAGTCAGGCAGTGCGGCGCATTTCCCCATTAACATCGGCAACGGCTGAAACTATACTTTCTTCCCAGTTTCCAAGCACGATATCTGGTAGTTTATGCATGCGCAAAACAAAAGGGGGCGTGAAGAAGGATCAATCTCTCAGCAGGCGGGCTGCTGACAGCGTGGTGGATGAGAAATGAGCCTCTCCTGCTTGTAGTTTATGACATGGATGCCATTAAAAGGATCCTGCGTGTAAAAAATCTCTACTTCTTTGGCATGCGGGCGCTCTCAGTGTGATTACAATTAGTCCACGGGAGCGCTCTTTGTTTGTCTACAGCTCACAGTGCCAGGATTTAGTGGCCACACAACTGACGAATAGGGGGAGGCAGAGCACACACACATGTGCCTTTTCTGTCACCTTTTTCACACCTTTAGTTTTTCCTGTATGGAGCAAAATTATGATGTCATTTTTGTGCTGCACTCTGTCATGTGCTCTCCCTCTCTCTGTCTCCCTCTCTCTACCTCTCTCTCTCTGTCTATCTTTCTCTGTGGATTCCCCTATATATCTTGTGCTCAATTTGTTTTTCAGCACCAATTCTATGCTTCCTTTCACTTTGCGTGTCACGGAAGACAGTCCAGGCCGTAAATTCTCTCACTAAATGTTTAATGGAGTTTGATTTTCAGCCCCTCACCCAATTGCTATTCAGCTCTCTTCAACCTCCACCAACACCCCACCCCCCACCTCTCTTACTGAAAGTGCTAACAAAGGGGATTCTTAATAGAAATACATTTGGTTGGTTTTGGCACAGCCCTGCTCACGGCCCATGAGCCCGTGCATAAAGTCCTCTTTCAGGTAGTCTGTCAGCTCCCTCAACCCCCCACGTGCCTGTGGGCGGACTCAGCTCTTAATATTAAGGGGCGCAAATGGACGCTGTGATAACTGACCTCTCTGTTCTTGTCCCATCACCCCACCACCCCACTCTACACCACCCCCCTATGCAATGATATTAAGATTGGGATTGGCTCCACACAAACCAATATTGCATAGTGTTACCTAAAGGTCAAAAACAATGGAGGTTCCATTTTGGCTTGCTTTCATTGAGCTAAGAAAGGCCTCTCTAATATTGATCAAAAGGCAAACTGACTCTCTGGTTGGATTGAGGCATTGATTTTTATTTCTGTTGTTAGTAAGTTACTCTTTTAGAATAGATTTGCTTTATTTCCAATTTTCTGAGACGTCTGCGAGACTCAGAGCTGATATGGGGCTCCATGGCCATGAATTTTTTTCTTTATTGTGCATATGAAAGAGAGAGCTGGTGCTTTTGTGTCCTGTTTAATAGTTGCGAACGAGTCTTAGAGAGTTGTTCTCTGACTGTGTCTAATTTTGTTTATCCATCAGGGGGGAGTTTTCAGAGTCGATATGAGATCATATGTTTAACGGCCCATCGTAATCAACTCTGATTAAAAATGAGATTATACGGAGACGTTTGGCGCATTCATGCAGAGATTCTTTTTGCGCTGTCCTCCCTCACTGGTGGAGAGGGCTGGGACTGAATTTGGATGATGGCCGATGAGCTGAGTCCATGTGTCCTCCACAAAGTGGACTTGTGGGAATCATCCCAGCTGATCTCTTAACACGCGATTAGAAACAGCCTCAGATAAGCCCCCTGTCCTGTCAGATTGTCATCAGAGCATCTGCAAAACAGGTTGATTTAGTGCCTGCACAGGGTGGATCATGCATAAAAAGTGGAATCGTGGCACGCTATGTGTCATTTCAGCAATGCTCAACCTCAAACACTCACCACGGTTATATAGTTCTGCTGTCATCTGTGGATTTATATGTGGATTGACAGATTTAACGTACATACATGTAAATGCCTTATAGATGCCAGAGGCGCTGGCAGGTTGAGATACAGGTTTAGCCCCAAGCACTTTACGGGATTGAATGTGAATGGGTGCTCTTCTGTTATTTGCCAGGTTTGCAACAATTGACAGTGACAGCTGACACACACACACACACACACACACACACACACACACACACACACACACACACACACACACACACACACACACACACAATGGAATTCACACAATGTACGTGTTTGTGTGTGACACACGCTTTTCACCTTGGATACCCATAGATTGTGAGCATGCAGAACAGTTTAGAGTATCCAACTCTAAACCAGTATTAAATGTATTAGTAAGTTTGTTTTGTTTATCAGGATGGCTCAGAGTTCGTGGGTGGGTAGCTAATTGGGAGGAGGGCAAGAATTTGATCTCTTTGATGAAACTTTTAACACATGCTAAAGAATGTATTTTGTTTATAAGCAATAATAAATAATGATCTAACTACCCCCCCTCCCCTCCAAAACAAAAGGAGTAGAAAATGAAATGGAAAAAAGAGAATTGTAAAAAAAACGAATAAAAGAGGAAATCACTACTCTGTTAGTAGCTGTATTCGATGGCAGCGCTGGGTGGAGGAAGGCGTGCAGTGCAGTGCAGTGGGTTGGCAGACTCCTGAGTGGTGATCACAGGGATTTTGACATGCCGCCCAGCCAGCCGCTGCGTCCTGCCCTGGCCTCGGGCCCCGGGCCCCGTGCAGCCCAGCCCAGCCCAGCCCAGCCCAGCGCTCCAAAAGATCCGGCCAGGCCAAACAGAACATGAAAATATTTCACTCCGACGGCAGCATTGAGAGAAGAGAGAAGAGACGAGAGAGGAGCTCGCTTTGCATTTGTCATGAAGGAGCTCAGCAGACGACCCAAAAAAAGAGGAGAGAAAATGGAGGGAGACAGAGAGAGAGAGAGAGAGAGAGAGAGAGGGGGGAGTGTGGAGGGAGAGAAAATGAAGACAGCGTGATGGGCTCAATAGTTTCATGAAAACCTCTCCCTTGCTACTTTTTTTCTTTTTTTCTTTCTTTTTACTTCTGTCTTTTTTTAAAGCCTCTGTGCTTCGCGTGTCTCTGAAGGACGACCTCGTTGTTGAGAAGCACACACTCACACTCACTCACACACACACACACACACATACACACACACACACACACGCGCGCACATGCAACAGCCAGATGATTATGTGGATAGGCTTACAAAGGTAACTTTGTGCTGCTGCTCATTCTCCGCACGCTGAAAGGAAAATGAAGGCTACACTGGCTCGCTTGTGCTCGTCATCTGAGTGTGTGAAAATAGACAAGCTTTATTAGAGACAAGCTCTCTGCCCCAGAATGGGACAGGGCCCCGGGCTTTATTAGAGACAAGCTCTCTGCCCCAGAATGGGACAGGGCCCTGGGCATTAGAGACGCAGACCCAGGGGCAGGGCAACAGACGCACAGCAGTCCAGCAGCACACAAATGGCCCTTTCAGCGTGTCCGAGCCGCACCTCGGAGCCCCTAGGTGTGGAGACGCACGACACGATGTCCTGCTGACCATCGAATGTGGTCTGGTCTTAATCAAGTGGGCAGAAAAGAGTGATGCTGTGAAATCTCCCCTTCCCTGGGACTCGAAGTGTACAACCCCAAAGCAAAATTCCTTTGTGCATTCACATTCTTTCTCTCTCTCTCTCTCCATCTATCTGTCTATCCTTGTCTTATATGATATTAATCTCCCCTTCTTTGCTGAAGCAGGGTTAACCCCAAAATTAACCTCTCATATACCCTCATATTCTTTCTCTCTCTCTCTCTCTCTCTCTCTGTCTTTCTCTATCTTTCCATCTCTCTTTCTCAGTCACATCTCAGTGTCTCTCCCTCTCTACCTTCCTTCCTTTGTGTTGTGTTTTCTGTAGGTCTGCTGGAGGTATTTGTCTAGCCTTGGACTGTGGGCTGTATGCATGCATTCCATGCATTTCTGAGTCATCACAGCTCACTGCTAAGAGCAGGCAAGCACACAGGAGAACTTCCTCTTCCTCAGCCTGAGAGAGAGATAGAGAGAGTAAGAGATGCAGAGAACAGCAAAAGAAAAGCAGGAAGAAAGAGGAAGAGGAGGGAAGGAGAGAATGTGTACCAGAGACCCTGAGTGAAAAATGGAAAAGGTGGCATTCTTGATAAAAATGTCAGGGAAACGGGTGTAAATGACAAACAAGATAAATGGGGGATGTTCTGCAGATGGATCGACAAGGATGGACGAACAACGCTTCTCCCTCGTCTTCATCTACAAGTCTCTTTTTATATCCTCTGTGGTTGCTGACACAAGCACTCTGGTATCTTGCTTATTTCCTTAGGGATGTGAGGATATGGGAGGGGGGGGGGGGTCCATATTGGACAGTATCAGAAGATTCATCTTTGGTGGCATTTAAATAGCCTACTGTATCAACATCTTGTGCACTATTTGTGAAAACGCTTTTTCTCTTAAATCGACTCCGGTTTCTGGCACAGCAATCCTGCCGGCAAGGATAAGATAAGATTTGATCGAAGGTAACAAACTTTTTAAACAGCGCCTTCCATGATACAGTAAATCTGATAAAAAAAGATGCATAGGTGTTGTGCCAAGAAAGACGGAGAAAGACAACTTGGAGAGTCAGAAGCCAAGAATCCTCCATCTTTCTTTCAACAATGTTTGCTTGTTCTTCCCATTCCCCCTCATTGCTTTCTTTCTTTCTCTCACGCTTCAGTGCCCTAGCTGCTGTTCCAGAGAAAAGCAGAGATCTAACAGGAGCAAGAGGGTGTAGTCTAAACTACGCCATGTACTACGGATACGGGAGGAAAACAAGAAACAATCTCGGCCATCTCCTTACCTGAGCCTGATGCCACGCGGTTGTGAAATGCTGACTCCAGCTCAGAATGTAGTTTAGTCAGGAGTAAACACTGAGGAAAACACACATGCTGCAATTTAGTGTAGAGGTGAGGAGCAACTAAATAGAGAGGAACGTAAATAAAGATGTGCGTTGGCGGCTCACCCCGTGCCAGAATGTTCCGTGGCCTCGGCGAGCACTCCTGCAATCAGCCGCCTTATCAGCGGGATCTCGGTGCTCGTGAGTTTGACGTCAGTGGCGGCACCGGCGCGGTCGTGTTCCACGGTATCTGCCTCATTTCCATCAGTGTCTCTCCATTAGGAGAACATCTGCACTGACCATATGCTCCGCCGATGGACGTATGGGTTTACCAGAGGGTGCCCGACTGCCCGCGCATCTAGTGCTGGGCCCGCGCCCGGCTGCCCCGACCCCGGGAGGTTTGTCAAGTTACCGTGCTGGCAGTAGCCGGCTGGCACGGAGTCGAGGCATGATCCGGACCAGACTAAATACATGCAGCGCGGAGGGCAGCCCAGCGCACAGAACACAGGCGCCTTTTTGTTTCTTCTGTGCCGCACAGATGTATGCATTGTAAAGAAAGGTTGGCGTGCGCCAAAGTGTGTGTTTGTAGGTGTAGGTGTGTGCGTGTGTGTCGATACGTGTCTATGTGTGAGTGCGTGCATACATTCATATGTGTGTGTATGTACGTGTGTGTGTGTGTGTGTGTGTGTGTGTGTGTGTGTGTGTGTGTGTGTGTGTGGGCATGTATGTGTGTACAAATGTTTGTCTCTGTGTATGTGTGTGTGTATGTCTGTTTGTGTGTAATCTATGTGTGTGTGTGTGTACAAATGTGTTTGTGATGACTGGATGAGTTACAGTGCTGTACTAAAAAGACTACGTCTACAGGTTATGGAGTCTTTACCTAGCATTTAGCCGTTAGCAGTAAGCTGTTATTCAGTCACCCCCCCACCCCCCGGGTGTGGACCAGCTCCAGGTGGCCAGAGGCCCTGTCCATGTGCTCAGTCTCAGGTGGACTTTCATGGAAGCACTCGGTACAGACGCGGTCAGCCCAGTCTGGGTGATTAATGGGCCTCTCTCCAGACGCCACTTAGATCAGCATTCGTTAGTTAAGCCCCTGGCCTCCCAGAGAGGAGCAGACAGCAGGCCGGGGCTGGGCAGGGCTGGGCCGGGACTGGCACGGACGTGGGCCAAAACTCACCTGGATGCGGCGCAGGACTGGCTGCTATCAGAGTTGTTGTTTTTCACTTTCCCGAACAGTGCACTTGTGTAGTGGTCCCAGACTGTAAAAGGTGGAGAGTAGTGTGTGTGTGTGTGTGTGTGTGTGTGTGTGTGTGTGTGTGTGTGTGTGTGTGTGTGTGTGTGTGTGTGTGTGTGTGTGTGTGGAGGAAGGTGGTGGTGGTGGGGAGGGGAGGTATTCACGTTAAAAACAGATGGCAGAGTGATTCGCAGAGAGGTCCACTAAGAGAAAAGTATATAGTGAAAAGAAAGCAGAGACCTGGGCCTCGGTTGGAAAGTAATAGTACAAGGAAAACATCATTTGGCTATGACGGGAGAAAAAAGACGACAGTGATGTAATCTCCACTGTAATCAACTTCCACCTCCCCTCCTACCTCACACACACTCATGCACATATCTACAGACACATGCGCACACACATACACACACACACAAACATATACGCACAGACTACACACCCAAATACACTCACACGTGCGTCTCAGAACAGCATTGGGGAAGGGGTGTTCTACAGCTTGTGCTGGTTAAGCCTTCATGGCGTCTGAAGGTGTGTGTGTGTGTGTGTGTGTGTGTGTGTGTTCAGTGCTCGTGGAGGTCAGTGCTGACATAACACCCCCCAAAGGGACTTCTCCTCAGCTTTGTTCCTGAGAGTCTCCTGTTGCCTGGGAATGCCGGGGTCGTGTGAACGCAGCGTAGCTGAAAGAGGCTTTGTGTGTTCCGGGGTTGTGTGTGTGTGTGTGTGTGTGTGTGTGTTTGTGTGTGTGTGTGTGTGTGCGTGTGTCTTGGAAAGGGTTACCTCATTTCTGCAAAGATGAAAAAAAAACACCCCACCAACAGTGTGTGGCCTCTGGATCTAACAACACAGACATGCAGCAAATATGACAACGGTTGTTAAATATAGGTAATATCCTCCAGAGTCTAGTGTAAGAGGATCTTTATAGCTCCTTTGCATCAACAGGTTGGAGGTATTTGTCTTGACTTGCCTCGAGACCCTCTGGAGAAAGTGTGGGGGGAGAAAATGTCAACTGGTTTTGAGATCCGAAGGAAAAACGAGGGTAGAAGCCGAGGAGGTCACTGTTGCTATGAGACCACACCCTGGGGCCGTGTTGGGGCTGCGGGTGCTCCTGCCGACCCCTGCCTGGGTGCGTTTCCGCGACAACAGAACAAGGCTAGAGGACAGTTTGTGTTCCTGTTTTGCAGGCCAAGCAGATGTGTGTGCAGATGTTATCTCAGATAGTGTGTGTGTGGGTGGGTGTGTGAGAATGCATGCAGCCTTTGTGTGAACATCTGGGTGGGAGAGGTACAGTATTTGTGTGTGTGTGTGTATGTGTGTGTGTGTTTGTGTCTGACATGGACAAGTCCACAGCGGCCTCAGGGAAATGCTTTGTAGTTACAGAAATGATGGTTCATCTTTCAGAGGTGAAGCTTATAGCCAGTGTTAATAACAGGCTACCTGCAGGACCTCTGCTGAAGTCA
>NW_027468620.1:13874024-13879024 GCF_046254945.1 Alosa pseudoharengus | reverse complement strand
ATACTTTATGAACAGGCTCAGTGGAAAACATTAATCCTTATTGGTTAACCTTGATGCTTTTTATGTTTTGAGATCTGCCAGACATCGATAACTACTAAATCATTATGCTCTGAAGATTCAGAGCAGCTATATCTTCGCTTTAATTCATAATACTTTATTCAGTGCACATTTCCAGGGATAATATATTTATGACAAGCAACTGCTAATCAGCAAGGGCAGCCATTTTGGCTGCTATTCAACCAAAATCTCCTCCATGGGCAGGTACTGGACCTCAGTCAGAAAAGGTTCCATCCATCATGGCAGTGAACTCTCTCACCTTCGCTAATGCGGTGAGTAAGTCCAGTGTGAGTGTGGAATGACACACTCCTTGGCAGAGTGACCCTGGGCCAGGTTCCACGGGACCTTCAACCCCTGAGAGGAGGAGACGTCTCCCAGGGGAGAGGTGGGGGAGTGGGGCGGAGGATATGGAGGGGGCGGGGGGCGGGGGTGGTTATGTGCTCCAACTGATGTCATGGTGTCCCTGCGGTGATGTCACGGCGTTACCTGTGCCATGAGTTTGTTTAACCCCCAACCCCTGCCAAGTGTGTCCTCCTGAATAATACACTGATATTTTGGGTACATGCACACACACACACACACACACACACACACACACACTCACACACACACACTCACGCCATTCAATTGGAAGCAGAGGGAAAATATGAGGTAAATACTCATGACTGATGACAAATAGACTTGCTGTTTCCTTGAAAGTGTTATGGAGGAAGACATGCCAAAGAGATTGCTATGTGTGCACTGTGTTTGTGTGTGTGTGTGTGTGTGTGTGTGTGTGTGTGTGTGTGAGTACTCAGCATTAGCTCTAGAGGCGCTGGGTGGGACCGCAGAGGCACACACACAGGAGTGTCTGTGTTTTATTTGGTTCGCCCTGAAGAGGTCCTGGGTATTTAAAGTGGACGCATAAATCATAGCGGCTCAGCACTGAGGTCACCCCGTAATGGCTTCGGGTCGGGTTGAGTCAGTCCGACCCGGAGAGCCCGCCTGAACCGCTTCCAGGGAAGCAGGTGGTAACCGTGGGTTACCTCACCGCTGAAAATGTTGCTCGACAATACTTTTGGCTTTTCTCTCTCTCTCTCTCCTTCTCTCTCCCTCTCTCTCGATGGACTGGCGAAGACGTCGGCCAAACATGACATTTACTACTCCAAACCGTTCCTCCTTCGCCCGCAGGCCACAACATAAATAGTAGGTTTATTTCTTAATTTACCCTGGGGTGCGGGTGGGGGAGGGGGGGTGCTGGTGGTGATGCTGATGGTGGTGAGATTAGTGGGTGGGGGGTGAGTGGGTGTCGCCACACCTCATGCGTCATTGCCGACACAGACTGGCTGGAAATGAGGGAGATGGTGTCAGCCATGGCACCGCTGTGGAAACCACATCGGGTGGATTGGGTTGCAGGGGTGTGTGGGTGTGTGTGTGTGTGTGGGGGGGGGTGGCGATGATGGTGTGTGTGGGGTGGTGTTGGTGGTGAGCTATGGATGGATGAGGTTTTAGATGGATGAGAGAGCGAGAGCACTGCCATCTGGTTTTACCTCCTCTCTCTCTCTCTCTCTCTCTCTCTCTCTCTCTCTCTCTTTCTTTTCTTCTCTCTCTGCTCTTGCGTGCGCTCATCCAGTCTTGGCCGGTCCCCTACTTGAAGACATGCCCTGGACCAGTGTCAGTCCTCTGGGCAGAGGGAATTGGTGGCAGCTGGGGGGCTGAGATCCCCAGATGTTGACAGGCCCAACAGGCCCGTGCTGGCCAGAGTAAATCTCTCAGCAGATCTGTCTAATGACTGCCCACCCGCCTGCTTTCAAGTGCCGGCCTGCGAGGGGACATCACAGAACAAACCAGGCGGCGCACTGAAAGACGGCCCTTGTGGTTCCTCTCAGCGTGGGTCGGCCCGTCCGTCGCTCGGTCCGTCGGTTGGCCTGTCTGCGTTCTCGGTTGCCTGGGCTGGTAGAATAGGAGCTCGAGTGACTGAAAGACTTGAGGCAGACTTGAGGCCCCTTGGACGTTCTTTTGAGATTTGAGAGGGGAGGTTTGAGCTTAAAGCTGACAGAAAGAGCTGGAGAGATATTTACCGTTATAGTTAATGTGCCTAGCTGACACTGTTGAGACTTATTATACATTAGTTGAAAAGCAGTAAAAACAACAAATAGAAAATTAAGTAGTAAATGCAGTTAAATTAAATGAATAGAATAATAGTTTAATTCATAAAACCAGTTTTATCCACATAAATAGTACAGTGTGGTTGTCCTAGCCCTATAGCGTGTGTGTGTGTGTGTGTGTGTGTGTGTGTTTGTGTATGCATAGCACACCTACACATCTGCAGATTATGCACAGGTCTACATTAATGTGTGTGTGTGTGTCCATATGTGTATATGTGTGTGTGTGTGTGTGTGTGTGTGTGTGTGTGTGGGGCACACGTGTTAAGTGATATCTACCGAAGGCAACTGGATCTTGGCCCTGGGGCTCAGAGGAATGAGCGTTACCGTGTATCTCCCGCCCCGATCCGGCCACCGATCACCCCGGGAGGGAGGTGGAATCTGGAAGCTCCGTGCCGTCCTGTGTTTTGGTTTCATTTAGCGATGAGCTGGAGAGCAAAAAAGAGAGCGGCTGAGGGAATGAGGAATGAATTGGAAGCAGAGGGGAGACTGCACAGGTGGCAGTGCACGGAGCGGTGTCGCATTCCAGTCTCCCGTGAGCCTACCGATGCTGCCACAGCTGCTGCTCTGTGTCTGTTTTTCACCGAGCCGACAGACGCCGGGAGACGACGCCGACGGCGGTGACGACTGCGGGGAGATTATTTTAGGGAAAACTCACCGTGGTGTGTGTGTGATTTAACATGCTGTTTTTCGTTAGTTTTTAGTTGACAGCTTTAGCGTCGTGAATTTTAGGGCAAATGAGTGTGGAATGGTAAGAGGAGACAAGTCTGATGGAACATTCTAGAATATTCAAGTGCGGGGTCATGAGTGGGAGATCTGAGATGAAATAAAACCTGAGTGTTGCACGTTTTGTGTCTTCTTTAGTCAGTGTGCACTGCAGGATCCACAGTGAGGCTAATAGGGGGTACATTTTGACAGGATGCTCGCTGACATGTTTAAGAGTACGCTAGCTAGCTCTCATGTCGCGGACGCTGCCCCACAGCACCTGATAAATCAACCTGGACAGCACAGAGCTGTGGAACTTCTTCACTTCTGCGTCATAACGGGACATGGAAAGCAAACCTGTGTGAGATTTGACCTTTTGACCTTGCTCTAGCTGCCACCCCTGCTGCGTAGGCTGACTCACCCAAACCACTGAGGCGATTAGACTACCCCCCCAGACCAGCCCACACCCCCCCACCCCCTCCACACACACACACACACACACACACACACACACACACACACACACACACACACACACACACACACACACACTCACACTCACACTCACACACACTCACCGTATGATGACTGCTGTTATAGACAGGGGAGTGAGCAATGTGTGTGTAGGGGGTTGATGATCTGTGTCACACTCACTCAGACGCATCGCTCTCACTCTCACTCTCACTTGCGCTCCCCCCACTGAGTCAGGAGTCAGGCTCCCCAAGGCAGCAGTGATGCAGACGCTGGACTTCCTGTCTCCTCACAGCCCCGTTGTTGCTGCCAGCTTCACACGGATGGTTTGAGTTTGGAGAGGAGAGGAGAGGAGAGGAGTGGAGAGGAGAGGAGAGGAGTGGAGAGGAGAGGAGAGGAGAGGAGAGGAGAGGAGTGGAGAGGAGAGGAGAGGAGTGGAGTGGAGAGGAGAGGAGAGGAGAGGAGTGGAGAGGAGAGGAGAGGAGTGGAGAGGAGAGGAGAGGAGAGGAGTGGGGGTCCCAGTTTGCAGTGAGGGGGCTGCTTATTCCTCTAAGCTTTTCTCGAGGTTTGCTGGGGGTTGAAGTTGTATTAGTCATGTTTTGGCCATCTCCAATTTATTTATTTTTGTTTCTTGTTGTCCTGTCAGGTCCTGATAGACAATCAGATGGACAGATGAATACCTGGATTGATTTCTTGGAGGATTGATAGATACTTAAATGGATAATGGATGAACAGACAGAAAGATAGATTTTGTTGGAAATACAAACTGCTATATCTGTGTGTGTGTGTGTGTGTGTGTGTGTGTGTGTGTGTGTGTGTGTGTGTGTGTGTGTGTGTGTGTGTGTGTGTGTGTGTGTGTGTGTGTGTGTAAGAGGAATAGACAGAGGGTCACAGGGGTGGACGGGTGGAAAATCTGTATTCACCTCAACGCACCTGTGGGGAAATCCTCTGACTCAGAAAGAGAAAGAGAGAGAAAAGGAGGGGCAGCCATGTGCAAAGATGGATGACACGCCGTCTCTCTCTCCTTCTCCTCTCTCTCTCTCTCTCTCTCTCTCTCTCTCTCTCTCTGACAGAGCTGAGGAATGCCTCGAGCACAGACACGCTTTGGCCTTCCTGCTGTTTCCAGTTAATGTTACTATGGTGTGTATGTGTGTGTGTCTGGGTGTGGGCGTGTGTGTGTGTGTGTGTGTGTGTGTGTGCAAGAGAAAAGGAGAGCACATAATCCCTCCAGACTGCTTGGAACTCAGTCTGCCAACATGGTCCAAGTTGAACTGCTCTCTCCTATACTGTTTGTGTACAGTGCCGGTTAAAGCACATTTGATTCATTAGCAAAAGCTCCCATAAAAAAAAGAAAAAATCCACCCAGACAGGTTTGTGTTTTATTTAACACGGGAGTAAGGTATTTATAACGTTTACACACTGTACTTTACTAGACAGGTTAATTGAGAACACATTGCTCCATTATATCAGTGTTGATGGCAAGGCTGATAGGGAATATTATGGACCTCCTTGGGAAAAAACTAGGTCACTTTTGCTCCAAGAGTGCTGATGAATTGGTTCAGCTGACACAAAGAGGCAGATAGATCTCTCCGCAGGCGTCCAAAATGGACCCGAGCATCGATC
>NW_027468620.1:13866524-13869024 GCF_046254945.1 Alosa pseudoharengus | reverse complement strand
TCTCGCGGCTATCTATCAGTGTGTGTTCCATCACCGGGTATGGGGAGAAGATAAGCCGCTTATCTGTAATAAAGTCATTCTGCATGACCAGAATGCAGAGCTCCTGTCCCATGTGACCATGCATGGCATTTCCCTGTGTGTGTGTGCGTGTGTGTGTCTATGTCAGCATGTGTGTGATGTGTATGAGTGTGTGTGTGTGTGTGGGGCATGTGTTTATTTGTGTGCATGCATGTGGATGCATTTTCACAAGTGTTCTTCACGTGTGTGTGTGTGTGTGTGTGTGTGTGTGTGTGTGTGTGTGTATGTGTGTGTGTTTTTGTATGTGTGTGTGTGTTTATGAGTGTGTATATCCATGGCTGTTTGCGTGTGTGAGCGTGCTTGTGTATTTGTGTGTGTGTGAGAGAGTGGGAGCTGGTGGAGGGTGTAACCTTCCGCTTTCAAAGACAACTATCCCTTTGGGGAAATACACTCTGGTTGCAGTTTTATAAGAACAAAGGGTGAGAGACTCCCCCAGTCTCTCCTCCCCCATAAACAATGACCGACTCCAGCTGAGTGACGGATTCTAAATATACTCTCGCATACACAGCTCACACAGGGACGAGAAGGCACACTTGACATTTTGTTGTCTTTTTCAGTGATCATTTGGTAGGTGATACACACACCACAGTATGGGCTAATACAGTATATGTCTGTCACAAGACTACCCCTGACTTTAGCTTTAAATCTAAGTCTATGCATAAAAAGATAGCCTATAGGATTCTTCCATATTTTTTAATGTATTGGAATGCTGCTCAATATTGCAGCCACATTTGTAGGTCAGAGGTCAAGTCTCTCCCAGTAGATGCAACACAAGCACACTGCTTTGTTGGATTACACTTTACTTGGAGGTACAGTATCTACATAAGAGTGACATGACACTGTAATGAACGTGTCATAAACATTATAAACAAGTCATAAACAATTATGATGTAACGCTTCTGTCATTAAGTGTCATGACGGGTTAGGGTTAGGGTTAGAGTACAGTTTGTGGACAAAGGCCATATTCCACTTAGTGTGTGTTTTCGTCTGTACACCAACAGCTCCTAGGCAGTAAATGTGGGTCAAGTGTTGACAAGTCAAGCACATGTCATAAAGCTCTTTACACAGTGAGCATTGTCTCCAAGCTGCTTAAAAAAAGATGTTGACGCTGAAATGTCAAAGTCAGCAAAACGGGTTACAAAAGGGAAAAAAACTGAAAGTTGACCTATTCAACAAACACAACACAAGTCAAATTTAAGCTTCAGTGTTTCAAAGGTATGTGTCAAACATATGACTTCTGTACCTCTAAGTGTTTTATCATCATACCTCACCTTGCAATATAGTTGGTTGATATTCAGACCCTGTGCATGCCACTCTTTGAACAGTCACATTAAAACTCACTTAAAACATACACAGTATTATTAGCATGTGGTCGTGTAAGAATATATGAGGAAAACTGACAATGCTGGTATTAGTGTTACAGAGTTTATGGGATAGTTTAGATGATAATTGAGTGGTTACTTAATGATGTAACCAGATTCTAACAAAATCTATTTTGGAATTAGAGACATTCGTGAAGTCGTTACTTGAAAAAGGTCTATTGTGTGGGCGTGTAATGGGCCTTTAAAGGGGTCTCACATTATACCTTCTCTAGAGTACAGTATCCATTTCTATACCTGCTGGCAGGGATCCCAGAAAGAGAGAGATCTAGAGGCCAAAGAGAGTTAAAGAGTAGAGAGAGAGAGAGAGATAGAGAGAGGCGTCAGCATCAGCTACAGAAGCCTAATAACACAGGCCATGACTCTGTGATGCATCTGGCAATGGAGAGAACAGTTCCCATTTATATTTCCTGAGGCGGGGGGGATCAGTGTTCATGATGGCGGTTCGGAGAAAAGTACCTCCATGTACAGTTTCTGTTGACTGGCAGAAAATTGTTTGCCACAAGGTCGCCGGGTTGAATTGGCACGGTGCCGCCGGTCTTTGTCTCTAAAATGGGAAGCCCTGACATTTTGCTCAGGCGCAGGCGGCCTCTCTGAATCATTCCCAGGGGGTGGTGAGTGTGTAGGACCCCTGTCACGCTGCCAGTGCCGATCACAGAGATGCTCCTTTTCCTGTTTGTGAGGCTGCGAGCGTATCATGCAGCCCGTTGTAAACGAGGAAGGAAGAATTACAGTCAAAAATAAAAAAGGGCTGACTGACCATAAAAAAGAACTGTTAGCTCTGAGAGAAGCAGGGGATGGGGAAAAAGTACTTTCTGGGCTTTTGAGTTCTGCTCATGCTTGTTGGTATATTTAACTTCCAAGGCAGACCTGGCAAGACCTTGGGTGTTGTAGAGCATTGAAACTGTATTTTCTCATTGTGTTAACTAGTCTATGGGGGGGGTGAAGGGGTGGACATAGCTGTAATAGGGATGATCTGTCACAACACCTCTGATATCACCCTAGTGAAATTTGAGACTGGTGTGTGTGTGTGTGTGTGAGTA
>NW_027468620.1:13836524-13861524 GCF_046254945.1 Alosa pseudoharengus | reverse complement strand
GTCCACATGTAATGTTCACATTCAAAAGCATTCCAGTGAAAAACAAATAATTTTTTTTCCCTTTACTGTTTACTACAGGAGGTACAGTAGAAATACTGTTTACAGTACGATAGAACAGAAAAAGTTTTACAGTATTGCTTACAGTGAACAAAATATCCATGAAACACACAAGAGCATTCTGAACAAAAAACAACAGCAAAAAGCCCAGATAAAAAGGGGGGAACTAAAAAAAAAGCACAACATTACTGTATCTAATCTCTGCGATCTTCAGAGTTAGGCCACATGTTTTCATCAACATCGCATCTGATATTATCAAAGGCGATGCACCTGGGATAAAAAAACGTTTGGTAGCAGAAGCAGAGGTTTTTATACTGTATCTACGGATTGTTTTTGAAGTATTTACTAATGTTAACACACAACATCCCACAATAGCAAACACAATATTCCAAACCTTAGATACACTATATCAAAACCTCTGCTTCTGCTCTGCTTCTGCTAGCAAATGGTTTTATCTCAGGTGCATCGCCTTGGATAATATCAGATGCGATGCTGATGAAAACATGTGGCCTAACTTTAAAGATCGCAGAGATGAGATACAGTAATTTTGTGCTTTTTTAGTTCCCCCCTTTTTATCTGGGCTTTTTGCTGTTGTTTTTTGTTCAGAATGCTCTTGTGTGTTTCATGGATATTTTGTTCACTGTAAGCAATACTGTAAAACTTTTTCTGTTCTATCATACTGTAAACAGTATTTCTACTGTACCTCCTGTAGTAAACAGTAAAGGGAAAAAAACTGATTTGCTTTTTACTGGAATGCTTTTGAATGTGCACATTACATGTGGACATACAGTTCCCAACCAAGAAATTTAGTGTAAAAACTGTGGATAGAGCATGTTTTGCATGCAAATACCTGTAAAACTGAAACATAAAAGTCTATGCAGTTTTTGTAATGTCAACAATAGCCAGTATTTTGAAACCTGGTGTACTTTGATTGACTGCATGTACCTTGTGAAGAGAAAACAAGTGTTATTCTATGACAGAATAATTTCATTTTGTGTCTGATTTCCAGTGTTTTGGTAAAGTTAGTGTGTGCAGAGAAATATGTGTTCTGTTTTGAAATGAAGAGTTAGTATATATTTAACAAAATGTGTTTTTGAGAAGAAAATTATCCATTTGGCCAATTGTGTTTTGTAGGTGTGAGTCTGTGTCAAGAGTTTAGAAAAAGTATCTGAAGTATGGGTAAGCGCTTGTTAGCGATTGAAAAAAACTGTAACATACATACACGCACACACACATACACACACATACGCACGCACACATACACACACACACACACACACACAAGGGGGTCAAACATAGCACATCAGTGTGTATTCAGTGGGCCCAATATTCAGACTGAATGTATGTTAGTGTCTACAGTGTGTGTCTATACATAGTTTAGGATTTACTGAAACATTTATGTGTGTCTAAATATTTATGTGACATATATATGCCATGTATATGTGTTCACCGCCAAATGTGTAGATCTGTGTGTCTTGTGTATAATATATGCTACACAGTGTGCCTCGGAAAATATAGTATGCTTGCCTTACTGTACAGAGTGAAATATTCTTGTTTCTTGTCCGAATTTCTAATTCTTTTTGTATAAATTGTCATTGTTTTGCATATAGCCCTTTAATGCCCCCTTTCTGTCAGAACAAGGTTCAGAAGTATCCATTGCAGCGTAATAGAACAGCGTCATTTTTCCACCTCTGCCTGTTTAATGGGGGCATTTCAGGAGGGTTCACCAAACCACACTGACACTCCCCATCATGTCTACAGAAGACAGGGCTCCACTCCCCGCCACTCTCACCTGGACGTGTCTGTGTGTAGAATGTGACTAGGGCCAACAATTTGATACTCTTGTACCAAACGTGTGTGTGTGTGTGTGTGTGTGTGTGTGTGTGTGTGTGTGTGTGCGCGCATGTGTGTGTGTGTGTGCACGCGCTTGTGTGTGTGCATAAGAGAGAGAGAAAACCTGCTGTCATTTTCTCTGGCAGTAGAAGCTCCTGTGTCTTGTACTGAATTACCACATGGCTCCCCAGCTCGCACAAACAAGTCAGATTTGATTTGCCCCGACTGAAGCTAACCAGAGTGGTAGTGGAGAGACTTTGACAGTGGTTTAAAGACTCAGATTTAGTGCTTGGAGGCTTTGAGTTTTTTTAGTCGTTTATCAGCTCTCGTTTCCTTGGCCCTCACCCTGCACCTCCCACTCTCACTCCTCACTCCTCTTGCTCCTCCTGCTCCTCACTCCTCCTGCTCCTCACTCCTCACTCCTCCTGCTCCTCACTCCTCCTTCTCCTGCTCCTCACTCCTCCTGCTCCTCACTCCTCCTCCTCCTGCTCCTCACTCCTCCTGCTTCAGCTCCTCACTCCTCCTCACTCCTCACTCCTGCTCCTCACTCCTCCTCCTCCTCCTCACTCCTCCTGCTCCTCACTCCTCATCACTCCTCACTCCTCCTGCTCCTCACTCCTCCTGCTCCTGCTCCTCACTCCTCCTGCTTCAGCTCCTCACTCCTCCTCACTCCTGCTCCTCACTCCTCCTCCTCCTCCTCACTCCTCCTGCTCCTCACTCCTCATCACTCCTCACTCCTCCTGCTCCTCACTCCTCCTGCTCCTGCTCCTCAGTCCTCCTGCTTCAGCTCCTCACTCCTTCTGCTTCTGCTCCTCACTCCTCCTCTTCCTGCCCATCACTCCTCCTGCTCCATTGTGTGGTGAGGGGGAATTTAAAAATATCAGACTGTAATTGTTGCAGGGGCCTCTACTTGGTGTTAGGTTATCCTCCAAAGCACAATGACAGTAACCCCCCACATTCCACCAAAATAATGGTGCAGTTTGGAAGGCGTAAGGTGATCTTAGCCCCATGGCAGTTTGACCTTGCCATGACTTCTAGACTGATAACAGGAGGATCCAATAATCTAGCCTACTTCAACTGTCGGTTTACCTGAGACCTCAGACAACAAGACAGGCAGACAGAGAAATAGACAGACAAACAAGTAGATTGAGACAAACACAGACAGACAGACAGACAGACAGACAGACAGACAGGTAAATGGATGGGTAGATGCAGATAAACTGACAGATGAACAAACACATGGGTATTGAGATTGACATAGAAACACACACACACACACACACACACACACTCACACACACACGCACACACACACACACACACAAAATCAGTATAAAAGAAAGCTATGTTGCCAGCTTCCATCCACTTTAATGCCAACTCCTCTCCCCTCCCCTCCTCTCCTCTCCTCCCCTCTCCCCTCCTCTCCTCCCCCCTCCTCTCCCCTCCCCTCTCCCCTCCTCTCCTCTCCTCCCCTCTCACCTCCTCTCCTCCTCTCTCCTCTCTTGTCTCTCCTCCAGTGTGCGGTCTCCTGTCTCAGTGACCATGCAGCGTGGCCAGAGCCATAGCCAGCAGTTCATCATGAAGCCCAAGTACTACCACACCACCCACACCCAGGTGCACCGCGTGGGCCCCCAGCCGGACAGACCAATCCCACTGTCTGTGGGCCACGGCTCCGTCCACGGTCAGTACCCCACCCCTCAACTACCCTCCGAGGGGCCCCAAACGCAAGGAAATAATTTTTTTTAATGTGATGATGCAATATTACGGCTTGTACGGTTCCCTGTGTGCCAGCGAGGTAGAGTCTGGTTTTGCTTAAGCAAGCATATTTCTGATATGAGCTTGTGGTTATATGAAGTAGCAAGCCTGTAAAGCCTGGTGAAATAAATTCTATTTAAGGACTTAGGTTGCCCTCATGGTAGCAACTGGTTCATGGATGTATCCACTATTGAGCTGGCAGTGTGCATCAGGGGATTGCCGTTTGGGAACGTTTGGGAGACAGTAAAGAGAGTACGCTTGTGTTCTTTGCTTTTATTAAAGACACATTTAATAAGAAACCTAATGTTTCTTTTTAAGAGTTCCCAAGCACTATGCGCTCTGTCTTGTAGGGAGCTGTTTTCTGGCCAGTGGATCACAAGAGCCATTTTACTGACCCAAGCAGGAGGAAACATTAGTCTCAGGATGGCACATAATGGCTGCCTTTGTTGTCTTAGAAGGGGTTAGGACTTTTAGGAGTTTTGTCATGATAGCTAAATTATGACTTCGATACAGTACAATACCAAAGTATCTTGATACCAATACTGAAACAATATCATATCAGAAGCCTTAAAACATCAGTAATGAAAGCTATAGGCAACAGAACAAGGAACTTCCCAACTGAAAACAAAGGTTTTGTTAAAACATTATTAAAACACTATTCTTAAAGTATCGATACTAATAAAATGGGGTATTGTCACATTTCATTTCAGGGTATCGTGATACCTTTCTAGCATTGGTGCAACACTATAAAGACTAATGTAGCATGTAGGTCATCTAATGTCACATGTGATTGATCTCAATCTCACATTGTTCACAAAATGTAAGTATCTGATTTACTACTGCATACATTTCTTTGTTTGTCAAGCCTTTACTCAAAGTTACTTTCAAGTAGGGTAGTATTGCAGTGGTTGCTGGGTTGTCTTCTAGTGGACTATTCCCTTCCCTTATTTTAGGTTAAACAGAAGGTGATTCATTTGGGTCATATACTGAGAAATTCAGTAAATCTTCGAGAGAGATGGGTGTCATATATACAGCCCTTAACTACACTGTTTTTATTGCTTTAGGGATAAAGAGTCTGTTAAAATGACTAGCAGCAACATAATCCCCCTGCCCGCTTTAGAAATGAGTCCAACCTACTCTAAGGGTCATGTTGTTGGTATGGTACGATATTCTTTTCTTTCTGGAGCCATCCTACTGCTGGTACCACATAGGTATGTCTCATTGTGAAGAGCTCGTCTCGAATTTACACAAGTGTCAGAATAACTTGCCTCAGCGTTTGTTTGGATCAGTGAGGTACTGTTCAAGTCTTTAAGCATTCCTTTTCAAAAGAAGTCATGTTTTCCTTCTTGCCCATAAAACTGAAACCCCAGAGATGGTCCACCACAGCCAGGCTCTGTCTTTTCTGTCAGAGTATTTTGTGCTTTTGGAAGCATTGACTTTCTGAGGAAAAGAGGGAGAAAGAGAGAGAGAGAGGGAAAGAGCAATAGAGTGGGAGAGGGAGAGAAAGAGAGTGAGAGAGAGAGAAAGAGAGAGAGTGAGAGAGAGAGAGCGGGAGGGAAAGGGAGAGAGAGAGAGAGGAGAGAGAAGCAGGACAAGCGTGAGGTTTATCCCAAGTCTTGTCATGCACCTACTTTAAACACGCTAAAAATGTTACTCTGTTTCCTTTGATTGATTTTTTTTCATAAATGTGTCATCAACTAGGTATTAAGACGCTCGAGTCCTCCCAGGCATGGCGTTGGGCTGGCGCGAACATCGGCCTCGAACCGCAGACTTGGAAAGTCTTGGGACAGGGTGACAGACCAAACACCAACCACCCCCCTCCTCTCGCTCAAACTCCACCCCTCCTCCTCTCCTCTCTTCCTCTCCTCTCTTCTCCTCTCCCCTCATCTCCTCGCTTTAGCGAACGGCACGACAGCAGCTTGTGTCAGCGAATTGCGCAAAGCCAATTACAGGGGGCGAGGGTGTGTGTGTGTGTGTGTGTGTGTGTTCTTGTGGGTGTGTGTGTTATGGAATCGTGCATGTTTGTTATTTTAAGGTCCGTGATAGATTGCCCTCGCTATAAATCACTGCCAAATGGGCATGCTAGCTTAATTATCTGGGTCAGTTTGTCATTATTATTTCGGGTGGTGCCCATCTCTCACATTTCAGAAGTCTATACTGTGGTTTCCAGTGCTGTTCTACACTTTTCATTACCCCATGCGTAGCTGCCCTTGTACCTGTTATTAACACAGGCAAATATTAAAGTAATTGAGCCAGGGGGGATTTAGTTATATGGGCCGCGCTAAAAGTTATATGGGGAATTGAATAAGTTATATGGGGCATTGAATGCTTGGTTGGCCTGTAAATACTGTGTTGATGTAATACTGTATGTGATGGCTGAAATTAGCTTTGCTGGCTAGCCTCTGCTGGCGCACCAACAGGAGAATAGAGCTAGAGGGCATCATTAGCAGCAGGGCGCTAGCTAGCAGTGGGAGTTTGTTTTTAGAGTAGCGTGGGCTACATAAACCCAGAGTGGGAGCGCACAGCCCCCCGCCGGCTGGGTGCGTCTCACCTCCACAGAGCGTCTGCATATTAAACACTGTTTGCACTGGGGGCTAGGTGTCTTCCCTCTTAAGTGGTGAGGCCCAAACCACAGCAGATAAAACAACCTGTAATTACAGATGAACCCTATTGTCTGCATATGCATATGCAACACACACACACACACACACACACACACATTCTCACACATACACACACACACACACACACACACACACACACACACTCTCTCTCTCTCTCACACACACACACAAACACACACACACACACACACACTCTCTCGCTCTCTCGCACACACACACACACACTCTCACACACACAAACTTCACACCCACACTGCCACATTCGCTCGCACACGTGTTGCAATGCTGCAAAATAAGGATGAGCAGCGACGGCACCGAGTTTGAAACGTGGGTAGGTAGTCCAGTCTGGACTCCTCTTCCAATTGTTGCCGGGGCAGTAATAGCATAAAGACTTAAGCACTGGCTGTTTGTGGCTGCCACTGCAGCTGCCTCCCTGCGGGTCTGCCTGCTGCTGTCACGGGTGAGTTATTAGCCCTATTTTCACTGGGCCAATTTCAGATAAAGCTCCGGAGCAGGGTGGGAAGAGCGAAATGACAGACCGGAGCGATAAACTGTCTCATCCAACGGGGCAGCCCTTAAACAGCCACAGCTACAAGTGCCAGGGAGCCCAAGAAGAGAGCGTGACAGAGAGAAGAGGAGAGAAGAGAAGAGAGAGAGAGAGAGATTTGACAGTGCAGAAGAGTGTTCGGACGTAGATTATCTTCCCTCATGCAGACCCACGGCCCCGTCGCCAGAGTCTGGAGGCTATTATTATTCATGACGAGGAGAAATGCAGAGCCATAGTTTTGCTATTCAGCGGCACTCACTGAATAGTTTAGCGAGTGAATAGAAAGTCATTGAGGCTTTTTGAAGATGGTGAAGGCATGCCCCCCTATCATATCAGTTCAGATGAATGAAAGGGACTCTCAGGGGGACATAACCAAGTGGCTTCACGTCTATTGAAAAGGATGTCTTAACTACAGATATATGGAATACTTCTCACCTGGGGGTTCCGTGCCCAGACACGCCTGGATCATATGCACAAAAGAGTCCCGCATGATTCTGAGCTATAAGTTGTGGACCTCGCAGACACAACAGTGTTAGAAGTGTTGTTTTGTGTGTCTGTATCTGAGTCTTTATTTATCTCTGTGTGTGTGTGCGTGTGGTGTGTGTGTGTATGTATGGGGGGGGGGGTGGTCTGGAAACTGGGGGGCCTTGGTTCTCCTACGGTCGAGCCCCCAGGCTTTGTTCCAAACAGATGTGCACAAGTGAGGATGTTTTGTCATAGTTAGTTCAGAAATGCCTATCCATCACAGGGAGGGGGGGGGGGGGGTCACGACTGAGTTGCAGAGAGAAGAAGGAGAGGGGAGGGGAGGAGGAGAGAGAGGGATGGAGAGTATTAAAGGAGACTGGGGAAAAGACTAATAAAACCACCGTCTGGAAAGAAAAAAGGCTCTGAAAGATACAGGGTGGGCAGAGAGAGGAAAAAGACATCTTATGAGAAGAGATTGGTCCATATGAAAGATTATGAGAGTTTATTAATGTGAGGGTGAGCTGGGCTCCGGCCATATGGCCAAACTCTCGGAAACTGAATGCATTTCTCCATATTATTTTATGATAAGTTCAACCGTCACAATGGCATCTATGATTCCACATCAGCAGGCTGCATGCCCCCTCTCTCTCTTTCTCTCGCTCTCTCTTTTTTCTCTCTCTGAAACACACTCACAACTTTCTTTTGTTACAAATGCACACACACTCTTCCTCTCTCTGTTTCTCCCTTTCACACACACACACACACACACATGTATAAAGTACTAGAGACCCAGACTTGAGTAAAAGTACAAGTGCTCTATCAAAAAAAAAATACTTAGTAGAACTAGTAGAAGTTGAAGTGCTCTTTAAGCACCACACTTAAGTGGAAGTACTAAAGTATTAAATAGGCTATGTTTTGTACTTAAGTATTGCAAGTAGTTTATTTTAAAATGTACTACTCAAGTACTGAAAGTAAAAGTACAAGTATTGTGTAACATAGTTATTAAAGAAAAAAGTGAAAAGTTTGAATATCATATTGTTTAAAATTATTACAAATGTTTAGCTTAAAGGACACTCACAATTCCTTTGGCTTTAGGCTAGCAGCAGTACAAAGACAGGAATGTACAAAAGCAACTTAAAACACTGAGCGTAAACAAAAGTGTGTCTGTAAACTGTCTTCTAAATAAACTTTCAGCACACATACAATGTTGCCAATGCCTCGTTTTAAATGTTAAGAACCTACTGTAATTACACTGTCGACAAAGTGTGGAGCTCTTGTTAGCCTTGTAGATGGGTTAAAAGAAGCGATTTATGTGCAGTGAAACCGATGCCCGGTTTGCTATACACCATTCAGCGTGACACAGCCTTTATGATAGCCAGCTAGTTAACTTTAAGTGAACACAGCATGTCATAAACCGCGGGTAGCTAGTTAGCTACTGTAGCGTTTACTGATAGCTCAAGCTGGTGTGCCATTTGTGTATTATAGCTTACTTGTGTTTCTTCATATTAGACATTTTTGAAGGCCATTATTTCGCAATCTTTCGGGAGGCAGAGTAAGCACTTAATTCTATATGAATTGTCATTCACTCCGGCAAATGAAAACAGCTTCATCAAACGTGGTGACAGAGCCATCTACCGCCCTGGCAGTGATAATGTAACCTGACTCTCGCCAGATGAATTTCGCTCCGCCTAGCTCCACTCATCCATCTGGAACTGATCCATTGAAGTGTTGCTTCAGAAGGCTGGGCCTAATCAAAAAATGCTTGCATATGATTGAATAAGCCACTTGTCCGTCATCTATTGATGTGCTACTTCAAGCACTCACATCGAAGCCAACCCGTGACGCTAACAGTCTCACAGTCGCTTCTACGCTATGTCACATCTATGAAACTCCCGCCCTGCGTCCTGATTGGCTGTACCATAAAGTCGGGTGCAGAAATCACTCTCAATGGAAGAGGTCCCAGATGGATGTGAGTGAAGCTAGGCGGAGCTAAGCGGAACGAAATTCATCTGGCTAGGGTCAGGTTAGTGATAATGTGGGTTTGGAATGATTCGTACAGTAACATTTTTATAATTGTAACGAGTAACGATGCAGCACATAAAAATGTATCGGAGTAAAAGTATTAAACTCATCGAAAATATGTAGTGAAGTAAAAGTGGAAGTAGGAGAAAAAAATAATACTCCAATAGAGTACAGATAGGCCTACAGCCTTTTAGTACTTAAGTACAGTAGTGAAGTAGTTCTACTTCGTTACTATACATCTCTGCGCACACACACACACACACACACACACACAGACAAATGCACACACTTGCACATGCACACACACACACACACATATTATCTCCCTTTCACCCCTCAATTTCTCTCCTAAACTCCCTGCCCTGTGTGTGTGTGTGTGTGTGTGGCGTTTTCTGCAGCGGTGGCTCTGTGCAAACCAGAGGAATGTTTGTGTTCTTTAAAGACGGCTGGGCTCGCTGCCTGCCCTGCCTGCCGCGTCTGGCCTCTCCTCCCCCCCCCCCCCTCGCCCCATCCCTCTCCACCTCCACCTCGGCAGGTCTGTCCCACGCGACAGACGGCCTGTCAGCAGCTAGCTATGGAGCCTCGCCTGGGATATCCATTCCTCCCTGACTGCCCTGCTCCCTCTCTCTTTCTCTCTCTCTCTCTACTTCCCTCTCTCTCTTCTTCCCTCTCTTTCTCTCTTCTGTCTCCACACTCCCCCCCTCCCCTCCCCTCTCTCTATGTCTCTCTCTCTCTCTCTCTCTCTCTCTCTGTCTCTCTCTCTCTCTCACGCCCCCCTTCTCTCTGTCTCTCTCTCTTCCTCCGGCTGGGCTCTCGGAGGGCCATATATCCTGGTGTCCTCGGGCTGGGAGCCGGTGGCGGGCCCCTTGAGTGTGCGCAGGCTGCGCGAGCGAGAGCTGCAGCGCCGCTGTCACCCCCCCCCCTCCCCCCCTCCATCTGTCCCCTCCTCCACCTCCACCTCCACACCGACCGGCACAAACCAGACTCCCTCCAGCCCTAGCGTGTCACTCCTCCAGGGCCCTTCATCATCATCATCATCATCATCACCATCATATTCTTCTTCTTCTTCTTCTTCTTCACTGCAGAAGGTGTAGGGGATAGCACTAATAAGACTTACACCTACATGCTGCAGCTGTTACCATGTCTTCCATCCATCCAAACCCTTGTGTCCATTTTGTTGTTCCCCTTTCTTGTAGCCCCTTCCCCTCTTCTTCCCCACCTCCCCTGTTAGCATATGCAGTGCTGTAGTAGCTAATGAATGCCTCTCATTTGTCTTGCCCCCCCCCCCGCTCCCTCTCCATATGCTAGATCATTAGAGCCTTGTTGAGCTGGAGCAGAGGGGTTTGATGGGAGTTGAGCGGTGGCCATGTTTTAATCCTTGCTTTGGTGAGGGGCTCCCAGATCTATTAGGGTGTCTCTGGTGGAGGCTGTGGTGGTGGAGGTCGGAGGGTTTCTATGGTAACTGCTTTGTGAAGTAGCGTCGGTTCTGGGCCAGAGCTGATCCGGGATCATCTGGAGCGGTGTTGGCCAGCATCCACATCCAAATGAGAGATGGAGATGGATGGAGAAAGAAGGAGAGAGGAGAGAGAGAGTGTGAGAGAGGTGGAGAGGGAGGAGTAATTGCTTGGGGAAGCTGAGTGCTCGTTGCAGCTGTAAGGATCTGTTTTTGCAACGATGCTGTGGTTGCTCAAACACTTAGAAGTTACAGGTCTAATAAAACACCTTTCTCCCTCCACCATTTTGCTTAAATGCTGAGATGCTGCATTCTCATGGTTTTAGACTCCTGGTGAAATGCCCTCCAGCTGATGTGGATGTGCAGTAAGATCTGACCCACTCAAACAGGGGGTGTAAAGGGACAGAACACCCAACCAGGCTGTGGCTTCTTTGTGGCTTCTGTGGCCTGGAATGGTGCCAGATCAGGACCGAACCTCAGCCAGATCAGGGCCTTAACTCACCCAGATCAGGGCCTTAACTCACCCAGATCAGGGTCAGATGTTCAGTCCTCATCAACAGAATCAACAGAGCTGGTCTTAAAGCAGCACAATGTAGTTTTTTGACCTTAACATGACAACTTCATACTCATTTTGATTCTACACTGACTTATAGTATAGAGAATGCCATCTCTGACATTGCCAATGTATGTCTGCAAAACCTGGGGTTGCACCACGTAATGCTGTTGTTGTGGGTAGGAACATGACCCTTCTTGACGATTGTAGACATACTAGTTACCGCCTTAGCACTAAATGGTATTGAAAATTGACGCCAAGGAGAATATACCAATTATTACATTGTGTTGCTTTAAGGAGCTGTTTTAAATAGAGAGAATGAGGAGGGTGCTTGGGAACTAAACTTTTAAATTATTCAATAATGATAGAGTCGCTATAAAAGAAAATATCTCATAATTCAGCTCTTAACAAAGGTCTGGGCCCACAGACAATTTCGCTACAAACATCTTTAAACAAACACTTTTGTTTGTTTACTTACGTCTGCTGTTTGTATATTTACGTCTGCTTGTTACAATGAGTTTTCCCCCAGCTATTGATCCTCATTTCTCAGTAATCCCCATTCACACTGCTTAAACTAGAGCCAAGTGCATCGCTGGACTGAGGAGAAAAAACAGAGAAAGAGAGAGAGAAGGACAGAGAAAAGGAGAGAGAGAGAGAGAGAGAGAGAGAGAGAGAGAGAGAGAGAGAGAGAGAGAGATATTATGGTCGTTTAACAGTGATGAACAGGAATGAAGAGTGCTAGATGTGTTAGATTATGTCACAGTGAGGTCACAGGAGTAAAATGGAGTCCCAGACGCCATGAGATGTGGTAGATGAGTGAAAAGGCAACTCTTTACTGACTGATGAAGCATGCTTGAGCGATTCTCAACGTGCATTTTTCCTCAGGGGTTAAAAGGTGTGTGTGTGTGTGTGTGTGTGTGCGCGCCCACTCGTGTGCGGTGTGCGTGTGTGTGCGCACGTGTGTGTGTGTGAGAAGGGCTATGATATGATGAGATATTTTCCTTGTTTTATTGGTGCCAGCCTTTCCTGTTTCTAATGAAGTAAGAGCGCCTTATGTCCACCTCTTGTCCACCTCAATATGAGCATGATGAAATGCTTTCAAAAACACATTTATGTCAGTATGATTGCAGACCTTGTGAAGGCATGTTATACTGTGTGTATTTGAAGTTAGGCATTTCAAATACACACTGAAATCAGTCCATAAAAGAAGTTATGGATAGACTCTAAATTGTTGAAGCTGGCTTTAGAGACAGTTCAATACTTATTCTGTAATAACATACTGTAACATAATGTTCCAGACAGTACCAGACAGACATTAATTGCCTTTTTTATGCCCTTATTTCAATTATTATGAGCAAAAACTACGCCTATAGAGACTGTAACCTACGCCTACATAGACCTCTAAGTATCAGTCATAAGGCTTTAAATATAAATGTGAGGTCTGTTATGAGCAGATCACATCCACATGCAAGTGTGCTAGCCATGCCAGGCTGGGGCAGTTTTTTGTGTGCGGCAGTGTGACAGGCCTGTGGTTATCTCCACTGGCCGCCATCTGCTGACCGTCCTGATGGTGTGCGTCAGACACAGACGGAGGAAACCCAGCAACACTAAAACTAACTACTTACCGGACACTTGAATCAAAGAGATGGTGTGTGTGTGTGTGTATGTGTGTGTGTGTGTGTGTGTGTGTGTGTGTGTGTGTGTGTTTGTGTGTGTGTGTTTGTGTGTGTGTGCGTGTGTGTGTGTGTGTGTGTGTGTGTGTGTGTGTGTGTGTGTGTGTGTGTGTGTGTGTGTGTTTGTGTGTGTGTGTTTGTGTTTGTGTGTGTGTGTGGGCAGGGGGTTGAGAATGGTGTATAAAAGAGAAGGGAGGCACTGAGTGAGAGGAAATGACATACTTTGGTGAGGTGAGGGGGAGAATAAGATAGAGAGAGAGAGGAGAGAGGGAGGGAGAGAGAGAGGGAGGGAGAAAGATGGAGAGAGAGAGAGAGGGAGAGAGAGACATCTGCGTCATTAGATGGGGGAAAGCGAGCAGTTGGAGAGCAGACAGGGATGGGATGTGGTAGACCTGAGACAGATGTTTGTGGAGAGTGGCTGGGATCACTCTCCCTCGCGGTGTTTATCTGTGTGTTTGTGTATGGCTCTGGAGTGAGTGTGTGTATGAGTATGTTTGTGTGTGTATATATTTGTGGTTGTCTGTGTGTGTGGGTGTGGTGTGTGTGTGTGTGTGGGTGTGGTGTGTGTCTATGTGTGTGTGTGTGTGTGTGTGTTCGTGTATTTGTGATTGTTTCAGTGTGTGTGTGTGTGTGTGTGTGTGTGTGTGTGTCTGTGTGAGATGTCAGAGGTGTGGAAGGATGTTTAAAGGTTAAAGTGAGGGCCAAGATGTTTTCTTTAGTTTATGTGGTCAGTGACGGCATCACCCTCTCATCTCATCTCCAAACTGATTTCGTCATTTAGTGCTCCCTCGTTTTGTCTTTTTCTTGGATAGGGATGTCGTAACCTGTCAGGTGTGTGTGTTTGTGTGTGTGTGTGTGTGTGTGTGTGTGTGTGTGTGTGTGTGTGTGTGTTTTGGTAGGGGGCGGTTGACGTAAAAAGAAAGTGAAAGGAAAGAGAACAGAACATGACAAGCAAGTGTGAACGAGTGATAGAGAGAGAGTGATAGAAAAGAGAAACAAGGAGGAGAAGAAAGGAAAAGTGAAGCGGAGAACAACAAAGAGGAAGAGAGGGAAAAGAGAGGAAAAAAAAGCAGAAGGGCACAGAGGAACGGGAAGGAGAGAGAGAGCGAAAGAGCTGAAGGGGGAAGAGGGGATAGGAAGAGGGGATTAGTTGGGCCAGACGGGCAGCCATGCCCCAATCTTTGTCAGGGTGGTAATAAAGCATGGCATTGTGATCTGCCAGAGCCTAACTCTCTCACAGTCTGACTTCTGCATGAGGGATTGGAGTGGGTCCCAGAGTTTTGTTTGCTGAGCTCTCTCTCTCTCTCTCTCCCTCTCTCTCGCACACTCCTTCTCCCTCATTCTCTCTCTCTCTCTCTCTCTCTCTCATGCTCACCCACTCTCTCACTCACCCCACAGTTTTTTTTTTTGTTTTTTTTTCTCGTTTTCCCTCCTCGTGTTTCAGAGACGCCACCAGATTTAAGGGAAGAGAGTAAGAGTGTGAGGGAGAGACAGAGAGAAGGAGCGAAAAAAGAGAAGAGGGAGAGAGTAAGGAGGAGAGGCAAAACAGGAGCGCACGTGTAAGAGAGGCAGAGAGAGGCGAGCGAGGCAAAAACGACACAGAGCTCTCTCTTTTTTTATCTTCTCCCACTCTGTTCCTCAACTTTTTTTTCTCCCCGTTCAAAAGCGAAACATCTCAGACTTGCTAGTCGCTACCGGTGGAAAGTGGACTACGGGCTTTTTTTCCCCCTTTTTTTTTCAAGTTTAGTTGAGTTTCTCGAATGGATTCATCCGGGCTGACCAAACTCCTCTTCCTCTCCCTCTCTCTGCTCCCGTGCCTGGTGCCGGTCCTGTGCCGGGCTCCAGTGCCCTCCGTGGGGAACCAGACGGGCCGGATCAAGGTGGTCTTCACCCCCACCATCTGCAAGGTGACCTGCATGGGTGGCCGGTGCCAGAACAGTTGCGAAAAGGGGAACACCACCACCATCATCAGCGAGAACGGCTACGCCACCGACACCCTCACCGCACCCAACTTCAGAGTGGGTGAGTAACCTCCGATGACCTTCTACCTTTACTAAAACCACCGCACACCTAACACACCTTACCATAGGTAGGGTAGGGATTTGATTGCGTTTCCTGTCTAACTGTGTCTTACAGCTATGATACAATGCACTACCTCTCTTGAGCTCTCAGCTCTTTCCCTGTCCCGGGGCATTATGGGAGAATGGCCTCTTTGTTTAAGTCTAATTGTTTAAGATGCTGTTGTGTTTTTATCTGCTGGTTGCTGTGCTCCTGGATAATGATATAGAACATGGTCTGGCACAGAAAACTATTGTTTAGACCTGTTGTTGTAATACATGTTATTCTCATGGATAATATTGTTTTCATTCCTTAAGGTCTTGTCCTTATTCAATGCATAATTTAGACATGGGGAATTTGAGAAATAGACTTTTGGGAGGTTCATTAGGAAAGTGTAATGGTGAATCAGTGACTGTTCTTTACGCCTGGCTCTTCCTAGCATGTGTATGTCCAGCGCAATGAAAAATTAACTTGGAACGTCAGACAGTGACAGAGTGAAACTGAGTGTGCGCAGAAAACTTCTGTTTTCAAGGAACAGTGATGTCAAATCTCACGAACACCCACTTATGTAACAGATGGATTTGTCTGTGTTTATTTTTTGGATGATGTACTTGGTCTCTACTTACTCTGCTTGCTAGAAGGTTTTAGGTCATCCGGGGTCGAACAGAATCTATCAAGTGGGACAGAATAGGTCGCAGACTTGGCAAACGGGCGAGACACAGTCCAATGACGCTCGCACTCTTCCCGGTGAAAAACGTGTGCAAGGATCCAGCACTTTGCTGTGTTTGCAGTGTCTTAACCTGCCCCAGTCCTTATAAGGAGAGCCCCGCACCATCCAACAGATCTCAACACAGACATTAGTGAGGGGGGAAAAAAAGCCCAGAGCAAACGATACTTTACACAGCTGAGGAATGAGCTGCCAGGAAGAGTTAAGCAATCCTTTCACCCAAGATGAGAGGGAGATATACGGGATATGAGAGGGGATATACGGGATAGGTATGACATCCAGACTCTAACTTTACACTGGGACCCACAGTTTGCTCAATAGCCTGTCAAGAGTTTATGATAGTGGGTTGCGTTCAAACTGTCATGCTAGCTAACACATATTCACTAATAATCAATAGTGAGGTGGAGAGCCTGGTCCTTCTGGGATATTGGCAATAGAACCCTGGTGATTGGTGGTCCATTGGTGTCATTGACGTCAGCCCTTGAGTTTCTCCCGAAGAGGTCTTCCTGGCTGTGTGTTATAAAGTCTTCAACTGGCTAACATGCATGTGCTCCTCTATTGTGTGCCAATGGCTGATTCACTGAGAGAGAGATAGAGGGAGAGAGCCCTGCATGTGTGTGGTGTGTGATTTTAGCTCTCTAGCCATCACAAGGTACAGCTGCTGAGATGTCTGAGGCATACAATTTGGGCGGGGGGGGTGAACTGAACTCAGGGGGCAGTGGTGGAGGGATTTGGCTCACCGAAGTTACTGCCCCTTAAAAAACACTGTGAACCACGCTGATGTTTGGCAGGCAGTCAGTGAAATGTACCTGTCGAGGCATGTAGTCTGTCTGCAGCCTTCTCCCGCGACTGTCTGGGAATGGCCAGGGGATCACCAGGGGAGAGCAGTTGTTTTTTTATTCTTCTTATTTTTTTATTTTGTTTTATTTTATTTTATTTTCTCGGCAAAGACTGGAAATGTTTCTTATTTATGCTCTGCTCCGGTCCGTCTCCAAACAGACGGCAAAACAGAGTCCAAATAAATTCCAAGGTTGTTTATCATTCTTCGGCGATGACACCGAGGTTTTTCTCTCCCAGGAAAGAAAGAAATAACACAGAAAAAGAAAGAAGGGTTCAAGTGTTCATACTTGAGTTGCTTAGCGATAATGGAGGAGAGATTGGTTCATACTTGCTCCAGGGCTGTTGCACAATGAGTATTATTACTCACTCTATAAAAGGCTACAGTTATTTGTAATGGCTGACTCACCTAAAGAGTCTGTGGTGTTAAAGCACTTCCATACACCATGCCCCCCCCCCACCCCCTCTCTTGCGAGTGGCACGTGGATAATTTTCCGAGTTGGAGGAACAGGGCTGGGTTGATAATGAAGGTTGTAATTACCACAATTCCCCTTGATTAAAACGGTAGAAAACACACATCGCATTTCCAGCGAAGAAGAATCATCCGGAATAATCCGAATGTTGTGGCCGTAGAAAAAAGGTGCACAGCGGGGAGAATGGAAATATCCAGAGAAAAAAAAACGAAAAAAAAAACTAACCGCTCACCCCAAACCCTCCAACTTCCACCCTTGTCCGCTTCCCCCTCCTTCTCTTCTTGTGAGATGATTTTTGCATCCACCCGATTTGCATGCCTCGGTCAGCGCGCTGCTGCGACTGGATTCCTTATGGGGTTGCCATTTGTGCTGAGTCAGTGCGGGTGGCTGGAGTGCCGGTGGTTGCGGGCTCCCACTCTCCCACTCTCCTGCCCCTGTCGCGCTCCCAGACATCCCCCCCCCCCCCTCCCACCTCGCCCCCAGAGCCTGACTCTGCGTCTGGGCCACACAGCACACAAGAATGGGCCCCTGTGTGTGTGGCAGAGGCAAGACGCAGTAATAGTCACAGTCTGATCACGTCTCGGACTCGAAAACGCTGAAGCCATTTGAGAGCAAAGTGTGTGTGCCAGATGACTCAATGTAAATCGGAACTCCGTTCGGTCCAGTTAAGTCCAAGTGGGAGCGTGCGATTTACTGCTCTCTGTCTCATCTAGGGACCTGAGTCCAGTCTGCTACTGTCTGCACTGGAGCAGAGGGTTCTTCCTGTCTGTTTTCTACTCTGAGTCTTTTCTTCTGTCCACATTCTTTTCTTCAGTGTGTGTGTGTGTATCTATGTGTGTGTGTGTGTATCTATGTGTGTGTGTGTGTGTGTGAGAGAGATAGAGTCAACAGCACCGTGTGAGAGGTAGTGGCTCTCCTCTCTCCTGTCTAACAGTTTACCTCATACGAGTGGCTTTGATTTACTGCATTCTGATCTCAGGCCAGTGGCTCAGACTGCTCTGATCTGCTTCTCCTCCAGCTCTCCTCACTCCTGCCTCGTCCTCTCTCAGCTCCGACTCCTCGGAGACCCTCACTCTAAGTAGGAAGCTACACCAGGCACGTAAATGAAGCGTTCTGTTCGCGTTGCATCTGCTGCAACAATTAGCTTCCACCGTAATCAATGGAAGTAGCTACACCAGACGTGATAGTGGCGCGTACGTTCAAAAAAAATAGACTAATCTTCTAATATGGATTTTTACACGTCGAGAACGGAACGCTTCAGTTAAGTGCCTGGTGTAGCTTCCCTGTAACCCTAACCTTCGGTCAAGCCCAGCCTGCCCAGCTTGACCACCTCAGTGAGAGGACAGCACAGGGAAGATGAACGGCTGCCGTTTTTTTCGCCACCCTCTCCAGAGAAAAATACTGTACCAGTTACAGGCCTCTTACAACAGTCCCCCATTCGCTGCCAACCTCTGGTTCGTGCCATGGCTGGTTGGTCGTATATCAGAGACTTATTTCGGGTTGGGGTGTGGTGGGCTGGGGCCTGTTGGTGTTGCTGACCCCTCTCCTCCCTCCCCCCATCTCCAGGTGTTTACGTTGCCGGTCCAAAAACACCTTGGCCCAGAGAGGGCCGGCCCGACCCGCGCCAGGGCACCTCATTAAGGGCCGCAGCGGCTGCCAGCTCCCTCCAGAGCGCGTCTGGATCCAGACAGCACCGTGATCCCTGGCAGGGAGCCAGCCAAGCGCATTGCTTTCTATCTTTATTTAAGCTTTTCTTCCCCCTTTTGCTGGGTCTTGGTTTGGGGTTGTGGTAAGGGGATTTATATATGGGATGCTAGTTTTCTTTTCTTATGGATTTTTTTCTCTGTGTTGTGTGTGTGTGTGTGTGTGTGTGTGTGTGTGGAGTTTGGAGTGTGGGTAACCAGAGCTACCTATGTGAGCTGATTGGGGTAGCAGCATTTGTGTGTGTGTGTGTGTGTGTGTGTGTGTGTGTGGCAGCATTTGTTAGTGTGTGTTTGTGTGTTAGCGTCCAGTCCCGTCCCCTCTGTGTGTATTCAACGTCAGTTTAGCAAAGCGAACAAAAAATAAGTGTTTTCTTCTCCTGGTCTGTCACTGATCCAGCACTAAATGCGAAACAGGTGAAGAACTGAGCAGGAAAGCAAAGGCAGAGTGGTAGAGGGGTAGATTGGTAGAGGGGTAGAGAGGTAGAGGGGTCGATTGGTAGAGGGGTAGAGAGGTAGAGGGGTAGATTGGTAGAGGGGTAGATTGGTAGAGGGGTAGAGAGGTAGAGGGGTAGAGAGGTAGAGGGGTAGATTGGTAGAGGGGTAGAGAGGTAGATTGGTAGAGGGGTAGATTGGTAGAGGGGTAGATTGGTAGAGAGGTAGAGGGGTAGATTGGTAGAGAGGTAGAGGGAAGGTTGGTAGAGAGATAGAGAGGTAGAGGGGTAGAGAGGTAGAGGGGTAGATTTTTAAAGAGGTAGAGGGGTAGATTGGTAGAGGGGTAGAGAGGTAGATTGGTAGAGAGATAGAGAGGTAGAGGGGTAGAGAGGTAGAGGGGTAGATTGGTAGAGGGGTAGAGAGATAGAGGGGTAGAGAGGTAGAGAGGTAGATTGGTAGAGGGGTAGAGAGGTAGAGGGGTAGATTGGTAGAGGGGTAGAGAGATAGAGGGGTAGAGAGGTAGAGGGGTAGATTGGTAGAGGGGTAGAAAGATAGAGGGGTAGAGAGGTAGAGGGGTAGAGAGGTAGAGAGGTAGATTGGTAGAGGGGTAGAGAGGTAGAGGGGTAGAGAGGTAAAGTGGTAGAGGGGTAGAGAGGTAGAGGGGTAGAGAGGTAAAGTGGTAGAGAGGTAGAGGGGTAGAGAGGTAGAGGGGTAGAGTGGTAGAAGGGTAGAGAGGTAGAGAGGATGAGTGGGCCTCGGACTGCTCTCAGCTGGGCTGCCTCAGAGCCCTGGAGGCTTCTTCCTCCCACTCGCTCACTCGCTCGCTCACTAACCTGCTCCCATTATTTAAAGACGGGCAGATTGGTGGGATTCCTCCCTTCTCTCTGTCTGCTCGGAGGTTGCTCCTTTGTCTTCATCTTCTTCTCCTTGGGTGTGTGTGTGTGTGTGGCTGTGTGTATTCTTGTGTAGTTGTGCGTGTGCCTGTGTGGTTGTGTGTGTGTGTGGTTGTGTGTGTTAGAGACTTGTCTGGAGGGCCTGTGTGAAACTTGATTAATGAGAATTACATGCTAATGGTGCTTTTTCTTGGCTGCGGGGTTCCGTCAGGTGGCTGCCCAGTCAGGCTGGTAATTAGAACCATGTGGGAGGTGTGTGTGTGTGTGTGTGTGTGTGTGTGTGTGTGTGTGTGTGTGTGTCTGTCTCTGTCTCTCTTTCTCTCTCTCTCTCTCTCTCTGTGTATATGTGTGTGTGTGTGTGTGTGTGTGTGTGTGTGTGTGTGTGTGTGTGTGTGTGTGTGTGTGTGTGTGTGTGTGTGTGTGTGAGGCGGAGAGTAGCAGGTTTATTATAAGGGCTCAGGTTTTGGGTCGGGGGAGTGGGGGAAAGAGAGTGGGACACAGTGGGGAGTTAAGCTTTGTGGGACGTGCTCTGGAAAAAATGTCACAGCGAGAGCTTTTGACTGACACCCTGGAGATGGCTTTTATGGGCCTTTCCCCTCCCTCCCTCACTCCCTCTCTCCATCCCTCCTTCTCTCCACCCCTCCGTCCCTCCCTGGATCCCTTCATCCCTTCGCCACCTCCACGTGCGCACACGCATGCAACTGGGGCCTCGGCTCGATCGGCTCTTGAAGGTATTTTTGAAAAGAAACAGGCGAGGAAAAAAAGCGAGGGAAAGAATGAGCGCGATAGCGGCCAAACAGGGGTCGGTCGTCACCTCTCGCGGTCGCAAACCGTGCGCCTGAGCAGCGGCGTGTGCCGGGGGAGTTTATGAGCTACACGGTGGCGCGTTGCGATGCGGTGTGGCTCGGCTCAGTGGCCCTTATAAGGAGCTCCAGATCGCATGGCGGGAGCCGTAGACGGCTCCTCTGGTAGCAGTCATTTCCTCTTTGTCAAATTTCATTAGTTCAGAGGCGTCCCGCTGTCATTTTTTCCCCTCAGACTTTTTCTCTGTCTGAGGGAGAAAAGGCCCCACCAACACCCCCTTCTTCAGCCCCCCCCCCCCCCAAACTCCCCCAATACCCCCCCCCCACACACACACACACACACACACACCTCCTACTCCTTTCCAACCGGCCGCCTCTATCTTTTTTCTTCATCTCTTTACCTGGCAGCTGTGTACAGTGGAGTCTGGAGTGGAGAGTCCTGCGGTGGGGGGAGAGAGAGGTAGAGAGAGAGAGGGGGGAGAGAGAGATAGAGAAAGAGGGGGGAGAGAGAGATAGAGAGATAGAAAGAGAGATAGAGGGAGAGAAAGTAAGGAGTAACATTCGCTGAGGTGTTCTTCGGAGACTGCCAGGGCCTGTACTTCCTATAAACACTCTTGACGTTGTCCGGGGTTTGCAAAGTCCAGCAGAACACTAAATAGGGAATTTTCTCTTTCTCCGCCTCTGTCTACATCCATCCATCTCTCTCTTTCTCTCTCTCTCTCCCTCTCTCTCTTCAGAGATCACCAGAGCAGCTCTTAAAATGTCATTAGGTTCCCTGGGGCCCTGTATACTGCTGCTGACCCACAGGTAGCTAATGAGGGTGCTTCGTCCAGTAGGGCTAGACAGCACACCAACCTCTTTCTCCTCAATCAACACTGTGTGTATATGTGTGTGTGTCTGTGTGTGTGTGTGTGTGTGTGTGTGTGTGTGTGTGTGTGTGTGTGTGTGTGTGTGTGTTTGAATCTGCCAGCCTGTCTGTGCCCCAGATTCACGTGTGTGTGTGTGTGTGTGTGTGTGTGTGTGTGGTGGTTCTGCAATGCAGTCATACTATTACAGCTCTTTATGGGAGTCAGAGGCCCATCTGGAGCACATAAAGTGTGCGGTGCTGCCTCCGTGGCTGTCCACACTGGGCCGTGCTGCACTGCGCTGTGCTGCGCCGTGGCGTTTTCCTCAGTCCTCGGCCGCCGAGCTTATCTGTGCTGCTTTTTAAGCGGCCCACCGGGAGCCCAGCCTGGACTCTACACACGGCAGACTCACAGCGCCTAAATCCTGGCCTCGATTTTGCGTCTGGCGCCACGGTTCACTGAGCAAATCGCCGCGTCAATGTGAAATTATCATGCAACGTTTTACGACAGACAAGGGAAAGCATACTTTGAGTCTGATCGTTAATTAACGTTCCTTTTGCAGCATTTATTCAAAAGGTGCTATGGATCAGATCTCAGTTGCCGTCGGATCATTGTGGCGTCTCCTATTGACAGGCCGCTCTGCACTCTCTCTACCTCCCTCTCTCTCTTTCCTTCACTCTTTCTTTTTTCTCTCGCTCTCTCTCTCTCTTTCCTTCTCTCACCACCCCTGGCTACAGTATCTTATTCTCTCTGCCGCAATGAGCTTGTCTGGGCAACCACAGTGGGCGAGTGTGGTCTGCCCGCGGTGGCGGTGGGGTGTTATGTGTTCGCACATTGTGCTGGGTGAGAGCGAGAAGAGGTGGAGGGGTGGGGGGGGGGGGTGCGGCCATTTTGTTTAGCTTGGGTGTCAACGCCATCATCACAGCCATCAGCACTGTCATCGTACGTGTTAGTCCCGAAGCTGCTGCGGTGGGGGTGGGGTGTGGGTGTTAAGGCCCTGAAGGCCCTGTGGCTTTGGGAGAGGTCTATGACTAAGTCACGAAGAAAGGGCCTGGGAAAGCCCTGGGTGGAGTCTGGAGAAACATGACCTTTGTCAACTACAACATGCTCCATCCGTCACCAAGCTTCTATTTTCAACACACAAACAAACACATGTATCTTTGGCTTGGAACGCATTATGAAACTTTGCAAATGAAACCAGTAGGCTCCTAGGATTTTTCCATCCTGGCTTAAAGCTAGACTTACTTTGAGTTTAGAGTTTAGTTCCAGATATTTGCTCTATGCTTGAAGCCATACAAAATCCGTTGAAAGCTTGAGACTTGGCACCTATGTCCTAATTACACACACACAAACACACACGCACGGCCTTCGCAGGGAGCTTTGGTTTGGCTGGTTGATGGATGATCTTCACAAACTGACAGTAAGCTGCCTGCCGTACCATGGGAGCAGGGCAGCGTGGGATCTGTAGTCTCTGGGGGACTGGCGCTGTTGCCATAATGACAGGGTGCCGAAGGAGCAGATTTATTAGAGCTGTCATTTAAAACCAGTGCCACAAATCCTTCATAAACACGCAGGGGCACAACAGAGACAAGGAGAGAAGGAAAGAGGCAGAGAGCGAGAGAGAGGAGGTGAGGCAAAGAGAGAGAGAGAGAGAGAGAGAGAGAGAGAGAAAATGAGAGAGAAGGTGAGGCAGAGAAGGAGAGAGGCAGAGAGAAAGAAGGAGTGAGACAGAGAGAGAGGAAAGAGAAGAGACAGAGAGAGAGGGACATTACTGTTTGTCAACACTGGCTTTGGCAACACTGTACTCAAACAGTCATGCTAATGAAGCAACTTTGAATTTGAATTCTAAAGCAGATAGTTCCGGTACTTAATTATGATTGGGTGAATCACGTTAGTTGCTGTTCAACCCTTCTCGTTGACCACATTTCATTTTATATTACTGCACTACAACAAATTGATACAAAAGTTACAGTTGCTGCATCTTGATGTTGCTTGGCAACAGTTCTGATAGAATAGATATATTTCTTGGCAGAAGAATGATTATTTATGAATAAATCGTAAAAAATATTTTGTTGCTGTGCATTTATTTTTAGGTATGTAGGAACCCTTTTAGAAAAGAAATAAGCCACTCGAGTCCGTAGGTTCCAGTGATTTTAGAACAGCTCAGTGTGCGTCGTGCCGAACAACTCCCCTTAGCTGTTCTAAAATGCCTGGAACCTACGGCCTCTCGGGGCTTATTGCTTCATCTGATTTTGAGAGAGAAGGAGAGACAGAGAGAGGGAGAGAAAGAGAGAGAGGAGAGGAGGACAGTGTGTGTCTAAATTCTGTCTTTTTTATCACCACTGTCCTCTTGGATAGTGTAGTGAGCTCAAACATGTTTGGCCCCACTCATGTGTAGACTTTTTAGTGTCGTATAATATCTGAGAACATAAAAGGTTCTCAAGTGTTGTGTCAGCTGAAGGGTTAACTCAGAAAGCAACTTTTCTCAATGCTAAGTTGTATGTTATAGTGCAATCCACTCAGACAGTATTTGGTGCTCTGTGTATGTGTGTGTGTGTGTGTGTGTGTGTGTGTGAGAGAGACACCTGCTCACCTACATGATGTTCTGGATTGCTGTTTCTCCTTTGCTCAATTGAACCCCCCCCCCCCGGGCTGCCAACTAGTCCCACAGAGACACCACACACACGGGGAGGCACGCCATTCGGAACGGCCGTGCCAGCTTGTGTTTTGCTGGATGGATGAGTGTGTGTGTGTGTGTGTGTGTGTGTGTTCCTTTGGGAGGTCATTTATCAACGATACAGGACTTGAAATGAAAGCATGCATGCATGCACACCCATCATCGTCATCCACACACACACACACACACACACACACACACACACACACACACACACACACACACACACACACACACACACACTCACACACTTATCATTCAGACTGCGTGTGTGAGAGACAGAGAGAGAGCATATGTGTATGGCTAATGTAACAGGTTTTTTTCTCTTTCTCTATGGGGCATTTCTTCCTTCTTCTCCTGAGGATTCATACTTTCCTCCTCTCGGTTAGTCTGTTCCTCTTGTGCCTCTGCCACAGAAACTCCACTGTCTGGTCTCACCTCCACTTTCAAACAGAAATGTGGCCAGAAATGTGTGTATGTGTGGGTGTGTGTGCACAGTGTGAGTAGAGATGTGGGTGTGTGTGGGTATGTGCACAGTGTGAGTAGATATGTGTGTGTGTGTGTGTGTTT
>NW_027468620.1:13829024-13831524 GCF_046254945.1 Alosa pseudoharengus | reverse complement strand
TTTCTGAATCTCTCTCCACCTTGGCATTCTTTTTTTCTTGCTCTGTTCATCTTCTATGGTCTTATCCTCTGTCTGTTTTCCTTCACGTTTCTTTCTATCCCTCCATCTTTCTTTCAATCTTTCTGTCCCTCCTCCCATGTTCTAAAAGCATTATAGATATTTCCCCCTCTCTCCATCTCTCTTTTTTCTCTCTCTCTCTCCTCTCTGACTTTGTTGTGTTGTGTGGTGTGTTGCAGTGTGGAAAAGCCTTCCCGGGTCTGTTGAAGCAGGACGACTGCTGTGGAACGGTGGGCACGTCCTGGGGATTTCACAAATGCCAGAAGTGTCCAAAGAAGCCGTGTAAGCCTCCTGCTGTCCTCTCACACACACTTCACCCTCACACACCACAGCAGCGCTCACACACACTCTCTCTCTCTCTCTCTCTCTCTCTCTCTCACACACACACACACACACACACACACACACACACACACACACACACACACACACACACACATACACATACACTTCTCTCTCTCACACACATACAAACACACACACACACACACATACACATACACTTCTCTCTCTCACACACATACAAACACACACACACACACACACACATGCTGGAAATCCTGCCGCGATGCTGTGTTTCTTAACCCTCATCTTTTCCTTTCACACACTGACACACACACAAACACACACACTGATACACACTCATACACACACTAACACACACATACACATGCTCACACATACACATGCTCACACACACACACACACACACACACACACACACACACACACACACACGCACACACGCACACACACAAATACCTCAGGAAGCACATAATCCGGTGTGCACACATGCATGCATACACACACACACTTGCACTCCAGGATCTTGCCACCACATTTATAAGGCTCACTGCGGACTGTGTGTAGTGCAGGCCCACTCTGAGTCTCCCCAGCTGGTGCAGTGTGTGTGTGTGTTTGTGTGTGTGTGTGTGTGTGTGTGTGTGTGTGTGTGTGTGTGTGTGTGTGTGTGTGTGTGTGTGTGTGTGTGTGTGTGTGTGTGTGTGTGTGTGTGTGTGTGTGTTTAGCTGATTTGTCTCAGGGTGACCGGCGCGTGTCATTTGTGTACACGCCTCAAGACAGAGTGCCGGCGAAAATGGCCTTCACAGCTGCAGAGAAAAAGTCACTGGGTTCGGAGTGTGTGTGTGTGTATGTGTGTGTGTGTGTGTGTGTGTGTGTGTGTGTGTGTGAGAGAGAGAGAGAGAGAGATAGAGACAGAAAGTGAATGATTAGAGTGAATGGGTGGAGGGAGTGGATGAAGAAATTGTAGAAGTATCTGATTACACACACACACACACACACACACACACACACACACACACACACACACACACACACACATACACTGAATTATGCTGAGTCACACATTGCACGCAGGCTTGCTGCGTTCCCCTCCAGAAAATGACTCGGTTCCGCTGAGACATTCCCCCGGCTCCACGCAGTGCCAGCCGGCTGAGTCACAAGCTCCCGCAGAACCCGCAGAAAACAGAACAGAGCGGAGCCGAGCAGAACGCTCCTCAAGAATGCTGCCTTTTTTTGAACAATTATGACATCAGGTTCCCCACATTTTTTCCCAGCAGTCTGTTACGCCGGCTCCCCATGTTTCTCACCCTTATATGGAAATGATACGCCTAATACATGCATACCCCGACACATGTTGTCAATCCTTCCCCTCTCTCTGTCTCGCTCTCTTTCCCTTTCTCTTATCCTCCCTCCCTCCCACTCCCCCTCTCTCTCTCTCTCTTGATCCTTCTCTCTCTTTCTCTCTCTCTCTCTCTCTCTTTCACTCTCTACCTCTGTGTAATTCCTGGAGTCGTTTTAGGGGGAAATCCGAGACTTGTTTGCACCCTCTCAGCCCATGCTGGCCCTGTTGTCCGCAGCCCAGTGGGAAGAATGTGTTCAATGTGTTCACTTATTATTTATTATCATGAGCTCAGTGCAGTGTAATTACCGATCCGCATCCCTCCCGGCTCCACGTCGACACGCAACCCCAGCGCGAATCCAGTGCAGTCGGGACAGCATACTTTCCTAATGGGCGATGGACGAAACACTACATCGCTGGGGGTGCGGTGGGATTTTTAAAACATCTTTAAACCCATGCTTAGACCAGTGCACCAGCTGTGTGGTTTGGGCTTCAGTGTAGTGTGGGTCTTCCTTCTGTTTTTGCCGTTTTTGCTCGAAAAGAGGCGGCGCGTTGTCATCAAGGACTTTTTCGGAGTGCAGCGAAGGTGACCTCAGGGACCTTGGCCATTAGCAGGCATGTTTGCTCGGCCACGCCGTCCAGAAGTGGCTCTTCAGCTGGCCTAAGAGGGAGCATTAGACAGGATTTAGAGAAACAGAGTGAATGGATAGCAATGTTGATGGGGCACTGTAGATGACCCCTTGTGTTTATCCAAATGAAAGAAAGGCTCTAGTGTCCTAGTGTGTGTTTGTTTGATGGTCA
>NW_027468620.1:13809024-13814024 GCF_046254945.1 Alosa pseudoharengus | reverse complement strand
CTTATAGGGACACAGTTCTGTTATCGTTGTGAATCAGTGTGCGAGGGCAAGTATTACAGGTATATGCCTGTCCCAGTGCGTGTCTCGATAGCCCGGTGGTCAGGTGTGGAGGGGTGAAAGGTGTTTGGTTAGCAAGGAGGCTGCTGAATGTGCCATCTTGTCTTCACGTTATTGCTGGCGTGAATAAAGCACCTACAGCCCCTTGCAGTATTTATGGAACGTGCACTTAATTCTCTATGAGAATCATTAAACAAACCGTGAAGCAATTGCATTTTTATTGTTTTGGGCACATCATCCATTATTTTCACCTTCTATTTTAATGACTAATGTTTAATTGTGCTTTCAACTGCTTCTCATTGCCTTCGTTGTCCTTATAATTGGTAAAATACCTCCCACCTCCGTAACTTCAAATGGTCCAGTGCTTTATGACAACACAAATAAAAAGCTTTGGATTAAACTTGTCAAACTAATTTTCTTTTTTATTATTCTTCCCGTCACCCTTCCTCAGCTCTCTTCAAAGAGATCTGCCCTGGCGGGATGGGTTACCATGTCACCGGCCACATCAAACCTAAGCCAATCAACCGGCCCCAACCACAGCCGCAACCACAGCCACAGCCGCAGCCACACCCCCAGCCCCAGCCCAGGCCCCGGCCACCCTATCAGGAGCCAGTCCTGCCTCCAGTGCCCCTCCCCACTGCACACAAACCCGTGGAGGCCCTGAGTGTGACCGAGAGGCAACTTCCCGTTGTACCAGGTGAGTCCATCAAGGGGCCATTTTGGGGAGGTCAAGCGCAGTGCTCGGGACGTAACCAAGGGAAACTTCGATGGATGGTGGTAGCTTCAGAGAGAAGACAACACTAGGCTGAAATATTTGCCGCTGACCCAACCAGCAGGGAGCCTATTACAGGATACTTGGGATAGAAGAATTTGGCTGTTGTTTTTGTTTGTGTGTGTGCTTGTTTGCAGATGAATGTCTGGCTTCTCAGTCCATGTCGGGTCTGTTTGCATACCATCAGCTGGTTCTCATGGCCAGTGGTGAAAAGAGATCCCTGTCCACAAATTGGCATCTGAATTTCATACACTCGTCCATCTGAAATCATGATGAGGGACCCTCTCACTGAGGAGGGATATCACAAAGACTCACCAATAATATTTAACATCCAGTAGAAATTAGTGTCATTGTGTGCCTTCGTTTTCTTCCTCCCCTAATTCTGTTTTAAATCAAATAATCCCCCGACATTCGATCCAGTTAGCAGCACAAAGGCGGCTCACATGCCTTGGCTTGCCGGCTCTTCCAAGGCCTTGGATCGTGTGGAAGAGGCGCTCGTTTCTCCTCCAGAGCCTAGGGTGGATGTCTGTTACTCAGAACGGGGAAACTGAGAGGGGAGAGGGAGAGAGTTGGCAGCTTCAAAACAGACAGATTCATCCAAATTACTAAGTGTTCAGACAGGAGAAATTACAGGACACACTCCCATCCTAATACACAGCTTTACAGAAACGAAAAGACCCACTTCAGTTTAAATGACCTTCTTGCAGTGTACGGTACTTAAGGAAGCAATTAATAATCTATACCTTATTATTTGGTATTTGTATTATTTTGTATTTGTACCTATATTATCCTGATCCCAAGCATGACCAATTTGTGTCTGACATCAAATGTTATATCAATTGATTAAATTATAAACATATTACATGCATTGTATCGATCAATTATCAATTCATTGATAATACATTGCATCACATGCCATTTTTGTAGATTAAAGGAGGGAAATAAGCCTCAGAGACAAGCTGATTAGCAGATAGCATGTGGACCACCCAGACTTGACCGTAGCTATCAGCTCTTTGGTGCCAAGTACGTTTTCTGCAAGGACGACTTCTTTTATGGGCAACTCACTTCCTCCACCACCCCACCCATGTCACGAGTGTGTCTGAGAGAGAGGCAGAGGAGGAGGAGGTTTTGTGTTTGTGTGTTGGACATTTTATACACTTACTTTAAAAACCTTTTTGTGTATGACTGTGATTGTGTGTGTGTGTGTGTGTGTGTGTGTGTGTGTGTGTGTGTGTGTGTTTGTGTGTGGTGTTAACTTTGCTCTCAGAGTGAAAAATATCATTCATATAGCTTTTACAGCCTCTCAGCAAAACTAGCCATAAAATAACACAGGCCTGAAATACGACGTGGAGTTTGGCCAATTCCATTTTTCCCCCCTCTGCTCCTCCTCTCTCTTAAAGAAAGGCAGAAAAGCTCGAGCAGGGTGCCCTTGCGCCGTAATTAACATTTGTCCCCCTTCTCGGAGTGAGATCATATTTCCGTGTCCAGAGTGACTTTGGAGCCAGTGAAGGTGACAGCCTTCTAATTCCAGCGTCCATGATTGTTTCATCCCCCCCCCCCCACCCTCAGTAGGAGGAGATGAGAAAGCAGGCTGTAATTGCATACCGTAATTAATTTGGTGTAAAGGCCGATAGGGCCGCTCAAGCGTCCAGTGTACTTAAGGCATATAAATGAGATGTGCGTTCATCACATTTAAGTGTGTCTCACCATCTTTGTTTTTTGTTTTTTTGTTTATTTATTTTATTTATTTATTTATTTTATTTATTTATTTATTTTGAGCAGTAGTCACAGTGGCCCCGGAGCAGGTAGGTGTGTCACGTACGGTCATCACAGGCTTCCCAGCATGCAGCTGTGTCACTCTTTTTGCCGCCGCAGCCTGGTGCGCCCCCCGTGGCCAAACGGCGCTCCCCGCGTGCCGGCATGTGGCAAAAAGCAGCCCTGCATGAGGTCACCGATCGGCACTGCATGACTACGATCTGTGCTCCACGCTATCCCTCTCAACCATAAAAAATAATATAAGAAAAAAAATGGTGAGGGTAGAGCTGTTCTTATGCACAGAGCCATTTCCTGCACTTCCTCCATACAAAAAAATGACAAATTTATTTCTAGCGATTTATCAAACATTTTGCTCTTAGATAGTTCCCTTTTTTTCTGTTAGAGTGCTGCTGTGATGCCAATGCTAGTGTTCCTCTGCTGTGCTGCTCAAGGTCTTTCTGTCATAGAAACCTAAACTTTCCCTATGCTGCAGCCTTCATTGAGGAGCATTAGGCTTTCATACAGGGTAAATTCCCATTTTCATTCAATGCTTTGAGTGTGGTCCAAAACATCCAGTCACATTAAGTGCATATATGTGTGTAGGCATCTTCATAGTGCTTAAATAAAATGTAATTTCAGCTGGCTGAATTCACAGCACTTTGGTTTTCTCATTTAGTCTGAGGCTTTACAAGAATTCGAAGGAGAGTGCTTTGTGTATTAATGAGACAATCAGAACAAATCCCTGATGGCACAAGTAGATTCACTTAGTTTCATTTAGTGAGCCCTTGCTTTGGAAGAGACGTGAAATCAATAGTTGAAATCCTCATGAATGCTGATTTGAATTCTTTAAACTTTCATCACTAAAGAGGCATTTCATTTGTTTACACCGAGGACTTCTCGCTGGTGTGCAAAGTGGCGAAGACGTCTTCAAATTGAACCATCTGTTTATACGTTTAATTACGTTCACTCGCTGCCTTGGAGGTGTTTTCAGGTTACGTGTGTGTTACTTATTTGCCTCTCAGATTCGAAAGCTGATTGTGTTTCTCTTCGTTTGGTGACTGTCCCTGTGAGATTTGTGGGCAAGCTCACAGGATATTGTTTACAAAGCCTTTTTTTGTCTGGACGTGATTCTCTCGGAGGCAGCTGAGTCAGCGTCTTTAGACGTGAGAGTGGGGGCAAGGGAAGAGCGCAACCGCAGTGTCTCATGAAATTTACAGGAACACGCTTCAGGCACGTTGGCCTTCATCACAAACACTCAGTGAGCAGAATTACACGGGTCAACCTAAAGCCATCAGTTTGGCTAGGTAATGAACGACAATGAGGTAAACACAGTACATGGTAGCCTAGTGCAAGGTCAATTGTAATTTAATCACAAACACTCTGTAAAGCATAATTACACAGGTCAACCTAAAGCCACTAGTTTGGATAGGTAATGGTTACGACAATGAGGTAAACACACAGTACATAGCAGTGCAAGATCAACTGTAATTTAGGGGTTATGCAAGAAGACACTATGTATTAAAGTGAAGAAGACCTCAAACATTCCTACAGCTGCTTCTTGAGTATCGGCTCTTTGAAGCATCTCGCTTCCTCCCTCATCTCCGCTTGCTCTCTCTCTCTCTCTCTCTCTCTCTCTTTCTCTCGCCAGTTGCACAGCCACTCTTCCCCGCACCGTCTCCATTCCACTCAGCAGCACACGCAAAAGCCAGGCCTGCTGTCTCACTAGCACTTGTCCAGTAGTCCTGCTTAAGGTCACCAAGGGCATGCGCTCTGCGTTGCATGTGAGACAACGAGAGATTTTCCCGCTTAAGCCACTGCGCTTCAGAGTTAATGGTGTCCGTCGTCGTGGAGTTCTGCCACATCTCACCTGTGTTGCTCTGTGTTGTCTCTTGAAGGAGCTCTTTTTGCCCGGCGTTTTCCCCGACACTGATAGTAGTTCAGTAGTTGATCCCGGGCAGCCCCAGCTTTCCCCAGGGGTGTCTACCATTCGGATGGAGCCAGCCATCCAAGGTGTCTACATCTCTCTCTCTCTCTCTCTCTCTCTCTCTCTCTCTCTCTCTCTCTCTCTCTCTCTCTCTCTCTGACTCTCTTCCTCCCTCTGTCTCTGTTTCTATTTATTTCTGTCTTTCTTTTTCATATTTTTCACACACACACACACACACACACTCTATCCCTCATTCCATGTCCCTTTCCCTCTCTTATCCCTCTCTTGTCCTCTCTCTCCCTCTCTCTCTCACACGCACACACTATATCCCTCTCTCCCTGTCCCTTTTTCCTCTCTCCCCCTCTCTTATCCTCTCATTTCAACTCTTCAGTCTTCCCTCAGCCTGTCCCCGCTGTCCTGTAAGTCTGTTGTTTGGTGCTGTAGAGTTGAGACCCTGTCACTGCCATGTTAGCGGATTGTCCCAGTGCAACA
>NW_027468620.1:13796524-13804024 GCF_046254945.1 Alosa pseudoharengus | reverse complement strand
GTTGACGAATGTGCCGAGAGGCCGCTGCTGTGTGCCAACGGCCACTGCAGGAACACGGCCGGAGGCTTCCAGTGTGCGTGCCAACATGGCTTCCAGATTGGTGACGAGGGAACCAGCTGCGTCGGTAAAGACATTTCACATCTCACCCCTCCATTCACTCTCTCTCTTTCTCTCTTTCTCTCTCTTTCTCTCCACTTTATTCCTTTTTTCTCCTTTTTCCCTGTCACACCGCTCTCTGTTTCTCACTCTTGTAGCCCGACGTGCTCTCTATCTGTTGCTCTCTCTGTGTATGTGTGTGTGTGTGTGTGTGTGTGTGTGTGTATGTATCTCTCTCTCTCTCTTTTTCAAGTCTATCTCACCCACAAACAGACACACACACACAGCACATGCTCACACTCTTTCTCAGTACCTTTTAGATCTTGTTATGTCCAACGTGTTGTCAGTAGCAAAGCTGATGAGCAGCAGATGTTATTTTTTTTTCTGTTTGGTTGCTGGGTGTGTTGGAATTCTTTTTAGCGCAATCTGATTCCTTCCTCGAGCTCGTTTCACTTTGTCCCCAAGCCAACTCCACCACCACCAGTGGTCACCACCAGACTCTCCCTAAAGAGCCGAGCGGCAGGCCGGATCCTACGGATGTGGCCGCAGTGTGGCCTATTAAGAAACATCTAGATAATTGGCCAGCCCACCTCGGATATAAATACCAGTACCACTGGGGTGAGGTGGTTTACGACCAGATCTTTTCCTTGCACCCCCCAACACACACACACACACACACACACACACATGCAGACACACAGACACACAGACACACACACACACACACACACACACACACACACACACACACACACACACACACACACACACACACACACACAAACACACACGCAGACACACACACACAGACACACACACCCCTTCTGCCCCAATGACTCAAACTGAGGTTTGCGGCGTAGAGCTCTGGGACGACCATGATGGATATCCAAGACAGGCCTGTCACAGAGATGTCTTCATATCGTCTCATTTCACCAGGAGAGGAATTTCAAGAAAGTTATGACAGACCTTTCTAGTTCTAGTCCCAATACAGGTTCTAATTTGTGTACTCTAATTGCATTCCCCCTCACATACAGTACACATCTTCATCTCGTCTCTTGCTGTAGTAGAGGACTCCAAAAGAAAGATTACAGACGAAGACACCAATCCAGTTAATCTCTGAAGAAAATGAACAATGAGTGATAAAATACTTCTGGTTCCAATGACAGCTGTAGTTCTACTACTGGATCGATTTCATTCCTTCGCCGCTAGAACTAAGAGAGACCTCAAAGGGCCCCTGACAGGAACCTAAGAGTGATGCTAGGCAGCGGTGTGTGGAGGTACGGGTCGTGTCAGCCTGTCGCCGCTCTTGTTTACTCGCTCCACTTATCCTTTCAGCACGTTTCCCCTCCGGGGGGAAATATTTGGTTGCTACACACGGGAGGGGTATCCTGGAGACCAAATTGATTTAGATTGCTCCCTTTTGGTAGACTGTTCTGTGTTCCTTTCCTGAACTACTAAGTGTGAGTGTGTGCGTGTGTGTGCTGGCAGGTGTGTGAGTGTGCGTGCGTGCATGCGTGTGCGTTCATGAGTGTGTGTTGTGTGTGTGTGTGTGTGTGTGCGTGTGTGTGTGTTCGTGTGTGTGTGTGTGTGTGTTGTATCCTTCCACCCACTTCTTTTGCACCTCTGCCTGGAAAATCCCACCCACAATGCCCACAGGCACTTCCTGTCACCTCAAAAGACTCGGGGCATCAATCTCGACCCGGCCGCTCGCCCGCCCCGTCTGGCCTGCCACTGTGCCGAGTCCTGCCGCCCGGGGTCTGGAGCCTGGGCCCAGGTAGAGCAGACAGGAATGGGGACCTGGGGATCTGATGTGTTTGTGGAGATTCGGCTCCAGACGTCAGATTAAGTAAACTGATGAGGCACCTCCATGTGTGTGTTTCTCTCGTTACGAGGCCCAGCATGGGGGGGGGGGGGGGGTGCTGATCACATCCACAGCTTTGGCAGGCTGAGGTGGATGCGCGTGTGGAGCACGCCATCATATCAAGCTTTATTCCTCACAGGAGGGCAAGAACCTTCATTCGCTTTTTATCTCTCTCTCTCTCTCTCTGTCTCTGTCTCTCTCTCCCTCTCTCTCACTCTCTAATTTTTTTCCAATTCGTCCTCCTCCCTTCATCCTCTCCTCTCTTCTCCTCTCTTTTCAGATGTGGACGAGTGTTTGAGGCCCGACACATGCCCGGATGACGACTTGTGTGTCAACACACCGGGCTCGTTCCTGTGTCGGCGTTGCGACAGAGGCTTCAGGATGAACCCGAACGGCCAGTGTGAAGGTAACAGTAATGGAGCCAGTAGAGGAGCGAGGCCTCCCTCAGGGTGTGTGTGTGGGTGTGTGTGTGTGTGTGTGTGTGTGTGTGTGTGTGTGTCTGTGTGTGTGTGTGTGGGGGGCTGTGCTCTGGTTACACAGCTCTTGAAGCCAGATACAGTGTCCAGACCAGCTTCCATGAAGCCAGGCATCTTCTCAGAGCTACACACACTACTGCACATCACGCCAGTAGAAGGCGCTGTCACTTTCTCAGAGTATTCGTTCATAACTGGCTATTCATCCATAGGAGTTGAACTGTATGGAATGCTGGGTTGTAATTACGATCATATGGTATTTGGAAGGCATCGGGCAATGAGATTCCCTGAGTGAGTTTTTTTTCCCTCTCTTTAAATTCTGAACCCTCCCTTCTCAAAGAGGGTTTTTTTTTCTGGAGAAGGAAAGTCTCCAAGGTTTTTCAGGCCACAGAATGTCAACATGTCAAGCCATCTTATGGTGGTTTGTTTCTTTTCTGAAAACCACTGGCATCAGACCAGAGCAGAGAGTGAGGGACATTTTGCTCAGCTGTGTTTTTTTTCTCGTTTCTTGTGTGTGTGTGTGTGTAGGTGCACACGTGTGCACGTGTTGGTGTGTGCGTCTGTGTGTGTGTGTGTGTTTGTGTGTGTGTGTTTGTGCCCGTGTGTGCGTGCATGCATGTGTGTGTGTGTGTGTGTGCGTGTGTGCATACACATGTTGGTGTGTGCATGTTTGTGTGCGTGCATGCATGTGTGTGTGTGTGTGTGTGTGTGTGCTTGCATGCATATGTGTGTGTGTGTGCTTGCATGCATATGTGTGTGTGTGTGTGCATGCATATGTGTGTGTGTGTGTGCTTGCATGCATGCATATGTGTGTGTGTGTATGTGTGTGTGTGTGTGTGTGTGTGTCAGTAGCCTTCTGTGATGAGTGGAATATATGTTTTTGGGTGCACCCCCTCCCAAGGACTTCTTATTAAGAACAGCAGGGTTTCCGTCCAATCACTGAACTTAGTGAGCTCCACTCACCGGAGAGCAATAACCTTTATCATTAAGCCATCTCTCTCTCTCCTGCTAAATTAGACTAGGAGGGGAGGGGGTGGGGGTAACCAAATGATTTCTTGTTTGTGTCTCTTTCATCTCTCCTCTGTCTTTTTCTGCTTTGCTTCTAGCTTCACTTCACTATCTTCCTCTCTGTCCTTTTGTTCTGTTGGTTGAAGTCCCTTCAAAGGAACTTTTTAATGGATGAGTGTTCGCAGACCAACATCACAAAGCACCAAATGACAGTGTAATGACAATAATTACATAACTGCAGGGATTAGGGATCCATGAGCTCACCAGCATTTGTCTCATTCCTCTTTCTGCCCCTCTCCCTCTTCATCCATTCCTCTCTCCTTCTTGGTCTTTGTCTCTGGTCTTCCTTGATCCTCACCCCACACCTCCACCCCATCCCCTCTCTCTGCAGATGTTGATGAGTGTCTGGACAAGTCCAACTGTCCATCAGGTCTGTGTTATAACAATCCTGGCTCATTCGTCTGTGATCTCTGTCCAGCTGGCTTCGAGGGCAAGGATGGCCAATGTGTGGGTGAGTATTTGTGCCTGCATGCAACCGAAACCCCTTAGAAACACTGTGCGTGTGAGTGTGTGTGTGTGTGTGTGTGTGTGGGTGTGTGTGTCTGGTCAGAGAATCTGGTCTTGCTCTACTGGTCCGGTTGTTTCATCCAGTGGTCTCTGTTGACATTGGCACATCTTCTTCCATCATCCTCCTGCACTTCTCTCTTTTTCTTCCTCTCTTTCTCTCACTTTCACACACTCTCTGTCTCTCACGTACATCCTCTCTCCTCCCCTCATTCTTGATTTGTCCATGCTCACCCTCTCTGGTCTGGCCTTCCTCTCCCATCTGCTCTGTCTCATCCACTTCCTCTGTCTCTTTTCTTGATTCCCCACTCTGTTCTCTCTCTCTCTCTGTCTCTCTCACTCTCTCTCTTTACACTTCCTATCTCCTTGTCATATAACTCTCTTCCCATTCTCTCTCTTTCTCTCTCTCTCTCTCTCTCTCTCTCTCTCTTTCTCTCTCTGTCTTCTTGTCCTCAGTAACCCCATTCCCAAAGTGTGTGTATTTGTGCATTTGCGTGTGTGTGTCTCTGTGTGTGTGTGTGTGTGTGTGTGTGTGTGTGTTTGCCTGCCTGCCTGTGTGTGTCTGTAAGTGAGCCTGAGGTCATCTCTTTGGCTGAGTCAGAGGTAGCGCGCGCCGCTGGCTGGCTGGCGAGAGAAAGAGAGAGACAGAGAGAGAGAGAGAGAGAGAGAGAGCGAGATGATGCAACTCTCCCCCTCGCTGAGAAGAACATGGCCCTCCAGCCCTGTCAGATTTACTGTGTGGCTCAGGGGTGCATGTCTTCTCCCCCACTCCCGCTGAGCGAGAGCGGTAGGGATGACCTCAGCCACACACGCGCATCAAAAGCAGCCGCTCGCGCTCCTCGCCCACATTGCTTTCTTTTAAGCTCACCGCTGAACATGAGCCACTCTGCCCCTGCCCCTGGGTCTGGGGATGCACCTGTTTGGAGTGTTTCTAGGATCAGAACTGGCTTCCCAGCTGGACGTAGAGTTCTGCCTTTTTGGATAAACGCTGTTTTGTGCTTCACTGTGGAGCTAGTTTGAGTTGTATGCAGTTTTGAGTAGTAGGGGGTGCTTTACCCAGCTTTACCCAGCTTTTGATAGCAGCATGTTGGGCTTTTTATGTGGTATGGACGTAAGTGGTGAGCTCATTTATAAGGTTTGGCACGTTCCATTTCTTGGCTCCAGCATCAGTGAGCCTCGTGTCCTCACCCGGAGTCCCAATCCATGCTGGGTCAGTGCTGCATGGGAGCCGTAGGAAGCCTTATAGTGTTATCTCCATAAACAACACACATTCATCCCTCCCGCATTACTGACGCTGCATGTTTCCACTCACATGAACATGGAAACTCACAGGGAAAGCTATAGGTTATGTGCAAAGAAATCCGGCGATTATACACTAATCAGATCTTTCTATGTGTAAAGAAATCCGGTTATTATTCACTAATCAGATCTTTTCTGGGTGTTTATTTGTTTTTGGAAGAGAGATAACATAATGAAAGCACCACATGAAAGCGGTATGCTAAGCGTATGCTTTGAATGGACTATGGATCCTGTTTGTGTAATGGGCAGTTTCCTGTTTGAACACTTTGAGGTCAGGCTGCCGTCCAGGGTATGCCCGGGCACAGCATGAGGTCATGTGCCAACGGCGGAGGCCAGGTCAGGGACACTCAGTGCCAGTCCTCCCCAGCTGCTGCGGACGAGCCTGGCACGGATGGCATTGGAAATAACGCCAGGGGTGGGGTGAGGAGTTGGACGCTGCTCTGGCGAGAGATGGCCTGTGGTCCAAGAGAGACTTCCTGGGGGGAGGGGATGGGAGCGCCGGGGCGGAGAGGGTTGAGATTTCCCATCAGCATCCAGGGCTAATCGCTTCCTCCTTTGGTGGGGTTTCGGGGTTTCTTTTTTTTTTGTGTGATGATGATGTATTTTTGAAGGTACAGTACGTCTGAAAAGGCTCAGACTGGTCTGTGTTCTATGCCTTACCACAAATGTATGGTTAACAATGTATTTAAGCTTTTGGGTAATGACTCTCCTCGTGCCTCTCTTTCCTCTCTCTCTTTCTCTCTCTCTCTCGCTCTCTCTCTCTCTCTCACTCTCTCCCTAATCTGTCCGTCTTTTTCTCTCACTCGTTCTCTGTCCAGATATCGATGAGTGCCTGGACTCCTCGGCCTGTGAACATGGCCGGTGCTCTAACTTTCAGGGCTACTTTGTCTGCTCCTGTGATGATGGCTACGCGCTGAGCCCCGATGGCAAGTCCTGCACAGGTGAGCCAAGCTCCAAACAAGCTACGCTGTCCTAGAGCCTTTGAGTCCGTGTTACATCATTCATTGATCATGAATCATGGGTCAAACCATCACGCAGCCTTGGTGTTATGAACCAACCCTTCTGTATATTTTGATCTACAATGGAGATGCCAAACTAAATGCTCAGGAACAGTATAGTCTCTGACATAATAAGATAAACCTGGCCACTAATGATAGCCAGGTTAATGTCCTCAATCTCAGTGCCAGACAAAAAGTATGTTTTGCTAATCACCTGATAATTAGCATAGCAATGTAACAGCATGTTTATCAATATTAGGCCGCTGACCTTATGTTGGCTTTTTTGCATATGAAAGAATAGACGTGGGCTAGGCCTACTGTGTTCAACTGTACAACGAGTGTCTGTGGTGAATAACACATGAATTTTGAAAAATTTAGATGGGCAAAAGGTGGAGCAAGTTTCTCCCGTATACTGTAGCAGAAATCATATTAATTCAAGCGAAATCGCCTTCTATCTCATTTGTAGATGGGCCTGAGTTTTTCTATGGACACCTCATAGTTTTTGGTAGAGTTTCCCCTCACACTCTCTCTCTGTTTCTCTTGCCTTAGCTGTTTGTGTTGTCCAGTAAGCCCCGCTACGAGAGTAGTAAATCCTCTGGACAAGTTTACCAGACTTAGCGTGGTATGCTGGACAGAGTGGTGACACACTTAAGATGGACCCAGAGCTGCTCCGTGTCATAAATCTTTCAGCCACTCTACACGTGACACGTGACCTTTCCCCGCCCTTATACCACAGGGCTAGCCTGACGAGCCAGACCCACATTCAAATGTATGGTCTGGGCACTCACTGTTCGCAGTGCTCAGTCCGAGGGGCGGGATAATCGGTTGTCTTTCGGGATAATCGGTTGCCAACTTAATAAAAGCTTAACTTGTGTCACACTGTTCGCCAACAGCAACATCTATCTTATTTGTTTTCAAATAGCAGGAAATTCAAGCCAAACTGTTGCAACTCTGGCATCAATCATTATGTTAAGCCCGCCTAACGACTCTATACACGATTTGATTGGCCTGATAGAAGTTTAATTTTTCGAGCTCACAAGCCAACGGAGAGTTGCTAGACTAGCCCTGGCAGCAAATGTAATTTGCTGTCGCTAGGGTGCGTCTAGATTTCTAGGCTACCAGAGGGCAGTCTGCTAAATAAAATGTGGATATTTTGATATACATTGAGGCCTTGTATGCAGAAAGGGACGTATTTTCCAGT
>NW_027468620.1:13786524-13794024 GCF_046254945.1 Alosa pseudoharengus | reverse complement strand
CACACACACATCGAGTACATCCACATTGATGTATTGTGCTGTGTTCCCTGCAGATGTGAATGAGTGTGTAGATGACCCTGAGCTGTGCGGAGCCAATGGGGATTGCCTGAATGTGGAAGGCTCCTTCCAGTGTGTGTGTGACATAGGCTTCACTTTAAATCAAGGAGCAAATACCTGTGAAGGTACGCAGCATCTATTTCCATTCTCAGACATTACTGTCATAGTTATACTTGTTTTGCTTGTGTGACAAATGTGTATTTACCCTTTTGTTGTTGTTATTGTTATTGTATTTATGTTGTGTATTTAACATGAGGGTTGGCTCAGTCAAATTCATGGCTCAAACACAGACACAGACAGACTTGCGCACATGTTTATTAGCACATATTTATGGCAACACATTCCCCCAGACTCACACATACTGTATATACACAGACAACACACAGATAAACAGGAGCAAGATGTTTTGATTTATTGTTTGATTTATGGTTTGGAGAACAGATGGAACTATCTCTCTCTCTCTCACACACACACACATACACACACACACACACACACACACACACACACACACACACACACACACACACACTTACACACTCACACGCACCACCCACATTCACTGAACTCTATGCACATGCACTTGTGCAAAGCCCTTTATTCGATTTTAATTACACTTGGAAGAGCCCTTTACTCTCGTAGCCATTTTGAAGCCACAGGCGTCTCCGGCAGTTTGTCCCAGATTTCCCCAGGCCACCTTTCCCCTGATGTTTATCTGCCGTTGATAATGCGTTAATTGAGCGTTCGTCCGAGGCCCCTAACTCGTTCTGCATGTTTCTCGCACTGCGACGAGGCCCCTGCTCACTTGTTGCTTCTGGAAAAGGGGCCCTTTAATTCCTTTGCCATATGCTGCTTCTATTTTTCCACCAGCGTGGCGCGGGCCAACAGCCCTACCCAATGCCAGAGTTGTTTTAAATGCCCTTTCCTGCAGTAAAAGCAGGGGGGGGGGGGGAGCGCACAGAGAAAGAGCGAGAAGAGAGAAGGAGGGAGGGAGGGAGGGATAGAGAGAAAGAAGGAAGTCTTTGAGCTTGCTGTCTAGACGAAAGAGAATATTTTCTGCAGCACAGTGCTGTGCAGTTCGGGCCCCAGTCAGTGAGATCCTTTGCTCAGTGCCAAAGCAGTATGTGTGTGTGTTTGTGTGTGTCTATTTATGCGCATAGGCTTGGGATGTGTCGTATAGATGTCCGTTTAATGTATGGTGTCATCTGAGTGTTTATGCCTTGATCGCATGTGCATTATTTATTTGTTTTTACGACGTGTGATGCATGCCAGTACTCTATTCTTGACTCTCTCTCTCTCTCTCGGTCTGTGTCTATCTCTCTCTCTCTGTCTGTCTGACTCTCTGTCTCTCTCTCTCGGTCTGTGCTGTATGTTTGTGTGCTTATTTATGTGTGTATCTGTATCTGCAGCTCACCACTGTCATGAATATGTGTGAGCATGCTTTTGATGTTATATTCATAGCGCAGCCGTAGAGAAAAGAAAACAGTGGAACTTTAGCGGTTCTGCTGGCGGCATTAGCGCCGTTCCCACCGTCCGGTCCACCTCGCGCCTTTTAATCTCATCTTCAGCTCCTTCACTTCCTCGAAAGCCCATGGTGGTCAACGAGTCTCGCTGGAAGTTTCGTCTTCATAGAACTCATCTGTCACACTCACTGGACAATTGAAAAGTCAGGAGGAAGCCTCCCCCTGAGTCTGTCCGTCTGTCTGTCTGCCTGTCTGTCTGCCTGTCTGTCTGTCTGCCTGTCCTTGGCTGTCCTGCTGATGGAACGAGTTTATAAAGAGCAGCTTGTGGTCTTCATTGAGCCAGATGGCTTTCACAGGTGAGGTCAGGGGGTGTGGTAGGCGGATCTGGACTGGTGAAATGGGGGCTGTTGGGGCTCAAGGACCTAGTAGGCGCCTGAAAGAGGGGAATTGTTCTCTCTCTCTCTCTCTCTCACACACTCACTCTTTCTCTCACTCTCTCTTTCACTCTCTTTCACTCTATCTCTTCCGCTGTCTCTCTCTCTCTTTTGCTGTCTCTCTGTTTTACTCTCGCTTTCTCTTTCTCTCTCTCTCTCTCTTTCTCTCTCTCTCTATCTCTCGCTCTCTCACACACACGCTTTCTTTCTCTCTCTGTCTGTCTGTCTATCCATCTCTCTATCTCTATCTATGTCCCATCTGTACATGTCTATCTTCTGTGTTATCGGGCAGTTACTGATGTCCAGACTAGATGTCCAGATCCCATTCAGGGAGCTATAAACCCAGGGCCTGTAAAACACCTGAATGCCCCAAAGGCTCCTTCAGGTCTTTGTACTTCAAGCTGGGCCATGAGTAATATGTTCCATGTTGCCCCACACACCATCAAAAGGGAAGCCTCTACCCCCCCCCCACAGGATCGTTGGGGGCAATTGGCAGAGATTCCCCGCCTTCTTCAGAGGGTCACTAATCTGTAATCCACCGTAATATCTCTCCAAAAGGAAGTCAGAACTGGACTGGCAGATGGCTCCATGTTTGTCCACTTGATATAAATAACAGAGTAGGATGTTTGCGTCGCCGTTTGCGCTTTTTTTCCTTTTCATGAGAGCACGCCTTTGGTTTGGTCTGTGATCGCTCGGACCGGTCATTTTCCTCTGTCTTGTCTGCTGTTTTGTGGATTAGCGGAGAAAAGGGTATTCTGGGTGAAATGGCTGTGTTTGTTGAACACACAGATGCATGCACAGCTTGAAAGTATTTCGAGTCCTCCCTCCCATCACCCCTCTGCACCCCCCCCCCCCCCCCCCCCATTGAGGCCTGTCTCTCGGTCTCTCAGCTGGCTGCTCTTGAAAGTATCAGACGTATCCAATACGAACTCTCAACACATAATAAATTGTGTCTGTTTCTGTTGTTGGACATACACTGTAGTCCACTGTCATTCCGGAACATTAAGTCAGACAGGTGTTTTATCTGTACGTGTGTGTGTGTGTGTGTGTGTGTGTGTGTGTGTGTTTGTGTTTGTGTGTGTGTTTGTGTGTGTCTGTGTATGTCTATTTGCGTGCATGTGTGTATGTGTTTGTGTGTGTGTGTGTGTGTGTATGTCTGCGTGTGTGTTTATGTCTGTGTGTGTGTGTGTGTGTGTGTATGTCTATTTGCGTTGTGCACTTGTGTGGTGTGTGTGTGTGTGTGTGTTGCACATGGTTTCCTTTATAGATGTGGATGAGTGCGTGCAGAGCATCAGGTGCGAAGGTGGCACCTGCGTGAACACCCGCGGCTCATTCACATGCGAGTGTGATAAGGGCTTCCGACTGCAGGCTGACAACCACACGTGTCAGGGTAAAATACACACACACACACACACACACACATACATACACACAGCTGCTTGCTCAAAGCCATGAGTGTTTGTGCCTATGTCTGTGTGTGTGTGTGTGTGTGTGTGTGTGTGTGTGTGTGTGTGTTTCTGTGTGTGTGTGTGTGTGTGTGTGTGTGTGTGTGTGTGTGTGTGTGTGTGTGTGTGTGTGTGTGTGTGTGTGTGTGTGTGTGTGCATATGTGTGTGTGTGTGTATGATAGTAGTTGATTGACAGGCTGTGCTCTCTGTGACGTCAGATATCGATGAGTGTGCGGAGCTGAGCCCTGGCATCTGCGGCGCGTGGCGGTGTGAGAACACGCTGGGCTCCTTCACATGCGTGGTCAGCTGCCCACCCGGCCACACCAAAGACCCCCAGGGGGTGTGTGTGGGTGAGTCAGACAGTCAGGCCGGCCGGCCGGCCACAGTGGACAAAATGCATCTTTTTAAAATACAATCCTTAAAAGGGGCATCCACACCAGTTATTCAATTCACATTTACTTATACAGACAGACAGGCAGACAGACAGACTGGTAGACAGACAGACACAGACAGACAGACAGATAGATAGAGAGACAAACAGGCAGACAGACAAACAGACAGGCAGACAGACACAGACAGACAGACAGAAAGACAGGCAGAGAGACAGGCAGGCAAGCAGACAGACCCAAGACATATACCGACAAAGGCAGGAAGAGAGAAACAAAATGGAAAACAAGTAAAAAAAACCTACTTACTCCTAGACTGAATTATTTTTACACCCTTTAACAGTCGAGAATAGCACTAGGATGTGTTGATGCCCTGATGTCTAGTGTCTTCATCTGTCGGTGGTCATCATGTGTCATGTGGCATCACAACATCTCATCTGTGTTAGTCACCATGTGTTTCACATTATCTTGCTTTGTACTTTGCTGTCATAGTATAGAAGTCTGTTTATGTCTGTTTCGCTGTGTGCAAAGCTAAGTGAGTGGATATATGTGTGTTTTTGTGGGGCTTAGATGTGTGTTTTAGTGTTTGTGTGTGTGTGTGTCTCTGTGTCTCTGTGTGTCTATGTGTATCTCTGTGTGTGCGTGCGTGCGTATGTGTGTTGGAGAGTGTGAATGACCACTGTGCCTCGTTTGGTTGCTGTTGGGACGTGTGTGTGTTTTCCTTGGCTTCTTGTCATTGTCCTATATTCATCCCAGCCTTGGCGGAGGCCGCTGCCATTGCACTTGTCATGGGGAGTTTGTGAGCTTGCTGGCTTTGGCTCACGCGTCTGTTTTCTTGTGGTGCTCCTTCGCTCCCTCGGCAGACATATTTGCGTCTTCATGCCTATCGATCACGGCTCGGCTGTCTACGTGTGCGTTCACGTTCGTCCTTCGCGCTGCTCCCGGTCTTGGTTTATTTGTCATTGTGCTTGTGAGTCTGTGACCTTCAGCTGCTGTGTCCACCACTGAAGTTTGCCCCGTGGAGATTAACAACTCAAGACGTGCAAATGTTGTCCTTGTCCCCTGTAACACTATGAAGTGTGAATGCATGCTGTTGGGGCATAGCAGCCAGTTTCTAACAGACATTCCCTTTCTTTACACACACGTCTGTTTGTGTGTGTGTGTGTGTGTGTGTGTTTTGTCCTGTAGATATCGATGAGTGCAGTCAGAACGAGACCCTGTGTGGAAGCCCAGACTTCTGTGAGAACATGGCCGGCTCGTACCGCTGCCACTGCGACAGAGGCTTTGAGGAGACCCCAGACGGCCGAGGCTGTGTGGGTGAGTGGATTGTCTGCTTACTGTTTGTTTGTTTGTGTACGTGCGTATACACTATGTGTGTATATCTGTGTGTGGGTGGCGGAGGAATGTAACGGGCAAAGTCAGTGTAAGAGGAAGAACATTGTCAATGTTTTGAATTGCATACAGTGTATGAAACTTAAATGAAATTATACATAAATATTCATCTCACTTAGATGAGATCATCTGTTTTGTTGTGTGTAAAGAGTGCTATGTGGGCACTTTTCTGAAGTTCTAACTTTCCTACTGAATTTCTTTAAGGCCATTGCAGTGTTTTGAATTAATCTAAATAAATGACACCCAATTGTTTTTTATTTTTCTTAAATCAAACTAAAGCAATAAAAATAATATAGAAAGATGGGTTACACTTTACTTGACAATATCGACATAAGAGTGACATGACACTGTCATGAACGTGTCATAAACAAGTCATAAACGTTATGACACGAAAGTGACATTCAGTTTTTGTCATAACAGGTTAGGGTTAGGGTTAGAGTTAAGGTTAGGATTATGGTTATGGTTAGGGTTAGGGTTCATGTGTCATGACAGTGTCATGTGTTCATAAAGTGTTGCCGAAAGATATTTAATGTGAAAAATGTGTAGGGTCCTCAGTGTGTCTTTCTTTCCAAGACAGTTTGATCATAAGATGGGTGTAGTATCAGAGCTACAGCAGTTCAGTATGGCAGCATGATAAACTACCTGTACCACCTATATACCTGCAGACCCACTTACAGTCCAAGCCCTCCTCCAGTGTCATATGGATTTGATTTTAACAAGCACAACGACTGATAAACCGCTTATCCACCCTCACCTCCCCAACCCCCTCCCACCCCAACTCAGAGTGGCTCTAAATAAAAGAGTCTGCCAAATAAATAAACGTAAATGTCGCTCAAGCAGTTTGGTGCTGTATGTCACAGTGCAGTCTGTCAAAGCAGCAGCAGCAGCGGTGTCTCTGTACACACACACACACACACACAAACACAAAACACAAACACACACACATACATGGACAGACACACACACACACAAACACACACACACATACATGGACAGACACACACATACACACACACACACACAGATGGACGCACACACACACACACACATGGACATACACACACACACACACACACACACACACACACACACACACACATGGACACACACACACATGGACGCACACACACATGGATGCACACACACACTCACACACATACACACACATGGACACACACACACAAGCATGGACACACACACACACACACATGGACACACACACGCATGGACAGACACACACACATGGACACACACACACACACACACACACACATGGACATGGACACACACACACACATGGACACACACACACACATATAGACACACAGCATGGGTGTCTCCGGAGTGCGATGTTACTGATTAGTGGATGAGCTGCAGCAGGCACCAGACATGTGCGGGTCAGTCGGGACCGTCTGGGATGGCAAAACGTGCCACTGGTCATCCACATACTTCAAACACACACACACACACACACACACACACACACACACACACACACCCATACACACACACACATATATCTATACACATAGAGGCAGGCCGTGGAAAGATAAAAAAAAAAAAATCCCCCCTCAGACAGCATAAATGCGCCAGCGGTGGTCAGGCCAGAGGTTTGATTGATGCGGCCATTTATTTTGGTTCGATTTGAAGGTGCGCCGCACAGGCCTGCTAATGTTTTAAACATGCTCCCAGCGCACCCGGCCAGAGCCTCCTAGCCTCAGACACACACACGCACAAACACACACACACACACACACACATACTCACTCACTCACACACACATACTCACTCACTCACACACACACACACACACACACTCACTCACTCACTCACTCACACACACTCGAACAGACACACACATACACACTCACTCACTCACTCACGTACACACACACACTCACTCACTCACGCACACACACACACACACACAGAGACACACACACATCACACACCGGCTGGAAAAAAGGATGAATGCAGATTCCCCCAACTATATGCGCACACACACACACACACACACACTGTATCATTAGCTGTAGACTTGTGAGTCTATCACAGAAAGATATGTACACACACATACACACAGAAACATGCTCATGCACTCACCACTCCTATCACACTAGCACACACACAGTTGTTATTTCTTTCTAGATGCACTATCGTTACCCTTGTCTCTTTTCTGGACTCCTGAGCTTGTGAGATGAATGGTGTGTATGTGTTGCTTGGTGTTCTGTGGAGCCTGGTGTGATGCATAGAAGCTGAAGCCAGATGTGTGTGTGTGTGTGTGTGTGTGGGGGGGGGGGGTGCTTCAGGGACGTGGTGGCT
>NW_027468620.1:13781524-13784024 GCF_046254945.1 Alosa pseudoharengus | reverse complement strand
ATAATAGATCATCCGTAGACTCAGGCACAGGAAGAGGGGGGGGAGGGTGGCTGGGGGGGGTGCGGAGGGGGAGACGGGATGGAAGGGGTATTTTTATCCTCCGCCGCTCGTCTGGAGCCGTCGCTGCCTGCTACGCACCTGAACTGTTTACGGCTGCGCTTGAGTCACTGTGGCAGTGATATACGCGGTGTCCGTCGCAAGCGAAATAAGCCCGCCATCTGCACTCTAAATTAACAATGATACTATCTGTCTGGCTTCTATTAAATTCTGTTTCTCTTTCGGGTTTTATACCGAATTAACGACGATAAGGTTTATTGCGCAATAAAAGAAGAATCACTCATCCCCCCCCCGCCTCCGCCCCAATGCAAGCAAAGAATAAAGGTAATGTGTTCAGCGGAGGAGTTCATTGTAGGCCAGGATCAATCCATCTCTGTTTCACCCTCCATCTCCCGTCTCTGTTTAAAGGATTTTAGACATTTTCACCCATTACGACAAGCCACATGTTAGCACACTCATGTGTATGCGCGCGACAATAAGGAACAAAAAAAAATAAAAAAAACGCTTGAAAGTCGTCCCAAAAATAGTCAGGAATCTGCCAAGGGCTGTCAGTGGGTTTATAATATATATATTTATAATACCCCGGCTTATGAGGCAGTATCTGCCTTTTGCGTTGTATTTCTGGATTGGCCATTTCCTGGTTTTAGTGCTCCCTCGTTGCCGAACACCCTATCTCGCCCGTCCAACTCTCTCTTTAACACTTTCTAGCTCATTGACCAGCTGGCCAGTGCTCACAGGGAGGCGCTGGGCTGGGTTCTTCTGAGCAGCGCAATTGTTTCAGGCACAGATACACTCGCTCTCTTGCACACACACACACACACACATACACACACACACACACACACACACACACACTCTTATGCAGAAAAACCACACTCGCCTACACACGTACGGGAAACACACACTCTCTCCTACACACATACAGATAGACACAGTCTTTCTCCTACACACATACAAAAACACACACACTTTCTCTCTCTCGATTAAATACACTCTATTTCTTTTCCTTTATCCGTCTCTCTCCCTCTCTTACACACACACACACACACACACACACACACACACTGGCTCACACACTTTTCCAGTGGTTCTCGAGCAGCCCCTGCTGAGCCGCTCTCCTTGTAAGAGCACTGTGGTCCGTGCGTCTCCTCCGCCTGATGGAAATTCATCCCTGTGTGTCCTCCATCCTCCACCTTCGGCACTCTCAGCTCCGCAGCCACGTTCGCGTGAAGAAGCTGCTGAGAAAACATGGCACAGATCAGCGTCCATGAATCAGGGGAGGCGAACCGCCCCCCCCCCCCCCCCCCCCATCACCACCGACCCCGCTCCGCACCCCATGACACGACTCAGCGGCGCTTTGAGGAGAGTTTCCACTGCCGCCTCCTTATTTCACCTCCAGTTCCATCGCTCAAAAAAAAAAAAAAAAAAAAGCTGCTGCCGCACTTAAACATTTTTCAAGACCACACCGTTTACTGGTGTGAATCGCCAATAAACCCGCGCCGCTGGAATGCCTTTGTAGAGTGGTGTGCTTTTCACGCCGGCCATATAGATGCAGGGGTTGGGAGCTGCTGCTACTGCTGCTGATGCTACTGCTGATCAAGAGGAAGATGATAATGATGATGAAGTTTATGATGAATATGGTTATAATGGTGGAAACGGCAATGATGATGATGAGGAGGAGGAGTAGGAGGATAATGAAACTCATGATGAATATGAAGATTATGCAGTATAATGATGATTATAATGATGACAATGGCAATTATAATTAGGATGATGATGATGATGATGATGTTTAGGATGAGGAAGGACATTGTGATGTTGATACTGATAGCAATGATGATGATGATGATGAGGATGAGGATGATGATAAATATGTTTAGGATGAGGAAGGACATTATGATGTTGATACCGATAGCAATGATGATGATGATGATGATGATGATGATGAAGATGAAGCAGACTTAATGGCTGTATCTGTCTGTTGTGTGTGTAGATCTGAATGAGTGTGAGCTGCTGGCCACCGTGTGTGGCGAGGCTCGCTGTGAGAATGTGGAGGGCTCCTTCATGTGCGTGTGTCCGGAGGAGAACCAGGAGTACGACCAGATGACCGCCACGTGTGTCACGCCCACAGGTGAGGCGGCACACACACACTCACACACGCTCTCACACACACACACACACACACACACACACACACACACACACACGCACACACACACACACACACATGCTCAGGCCAACAGGTGAGGCGGTACACACACTTATACATTGCATCGCTTATGCTCGCACACACATGCTCACACACATACAGAACGCATGCTTAAACACTCACATATGAACACTCATCTGTAAACACACACATGCAGACAAACATTCTCAGAGATACATAACACACACACACACACACGCTCACTCGGTAGCACGCACGCACACACACACACAC
>NW_027468620.1:13771524-13776524 GCF_046254945.1 Alosa pseudoharengus | reverse complement strand
TGCACATCTCTGGTGTCGGACAAAAACGGTCAGTAAATGTTTAAAAGGTCTGCACACTTCTAGAATATTTTCTTTTTTTGTGTTTTGTTTTACCATGTTGGCTTTAGCTTTAGCAGTTACTTATATACAGTATGACACATACAAGTTGTTCAAAATGATTTTGGGTTGTATGGCTGGATGCTGATGGTAAATTAAACATGTTTTTATATTGATATTATATTCAAATAATAATAAAAAAACAACATGAAAAGCTTTAATGGGAAAATATGTTTTGTTGAGTTTATTGGGTTGGTTTGAAGAGAGGTGTTCCATCTGATTAGTGGATGTTGTGTTGTTTTCAGATCAGTTTGCCAAGATGTGTCCCGCGGGCAAGGGCAGCATTCCCAGTGGAGATGACGTGTTTGGAGTGGCCGCAGTCGATTCCTACAAAGGTATGTATATTGGAGGTGGTGATGTGGTGTGTCGGTGTGTGTGTGTGTGTGTGTGTGTGTGTGTGTGTGTGTATCAGTGAGTGTATTTGTCTGTCTATTTGTGTATGTGTGTTTTTAGCCAAAAATCTGTTATACCCATAGCACAGACACACACACACGCTCATACACACACCCATATTCACATAAATAGAGCGGTAAATGTGGACGCTCCTTGTGTGTGTGGTTGTGTTTGTTTGTTTGTGTGTGTGTGTGTGTGTGTGTGTGTGTGTGTGTGTGTGTGTCTGTGTATTTGTGTCTCTGTGTGTGTGTGTTTGTGTGTGTGTGTCTGGGTCTGTGTCTGTGTCTCGGAGTGTTTGTGTGTGTGTGTGTATGTCTGTGTTTGTATGTGTGTGTGTGTGTGTGTGTATATGTTTGTGTGCATATCAGTGTCTGTGTCTCTGAGTGTATATGTGTGTGGATGTGTGTATATATGGTTGTGTGTGTGTTTGGTCTGCTTTGTTTGGCCCTGTGGTGTCTCAGACACGATACATAAATGTCAGACTTCAGAGGAACAGGCATGGGTGCAGGCGTGTGTTTGTGAATGCGCAGACATTTGTTTGTGTGTATGTCAGTGTGAGTGGTGGTGTATGCGTGTGGTTTTACTCTGCGTACGTGTGTGTGTGTGTGTGTGTGTGTGTGTGTGTGTGTGTGTGTGTGTGTGTGTGTGTGTGCCTGTCTCTGTGTGTGTGTGTGTATGCAAAAATATTGTATATTCCTCTTTGTACCAACACATGTTTATGGGTGTGCCCAAATATGTATGTATGTGTGTGTCTGTTCTGTGTCTGTAATAGTTTCTGACTGTGTCTGCATGTGTTCTTGTAGCCATGTGTGTGTGTGTGTGTGTTTGGAAACATATGACCTCCATATGTTTCGTCTGCACCGTCCCAATCGCCCTGCCACAAACCCTGCCTACCCCCCCCACCCCCACCCACCCACGGAAAGCCTGTGTCAGGGCCCGCCTAATTCACTGAGTTAATTTATGGAGGCAATAAGAGTCTGGTTGAGGTCAGACTGGCACAGAACCGGCTGAGTGTGGTGCAGCTGGAAGGGGAGAGAGAGAGAGAGAGAGAGAGAGAGAGAGAGAGAGAGAGAGAGAGAGAGAGAGAGAGAGAGAGAGAGAGAGAGAGAGAGAGGGAGGGAGAGAGAGAGAGAGGGAGGGAGAGAAGGAGAGAGAGAGAGAGAGAGAGAGAGCAGATGGTGAGGAATCAGGGGGAAAAGAGAGTTAAGCACAGAGTGATATATAGACAGTGAGAAGAGAGACAGATAGAGAGAGAGAGAGAGAAAGGAAGAGGGAGATAGAGGGGGAAAGAGATATGGATATGGTGGAAGGTGGGAGGCAGATAGAGAGTGAGACAGACAGCCTCCGACGGCAAGCTTCCAAGAACATTTCCTGTGCATCAGCCTGGATGTGTCTTCAATTAGCAAGTCTGTTTGCAAAGCTGATTGCATTTTCAGTTGTAAATTTGGACGGCCGTCCTCGCAGGATGACACACAGACACACACACACACAAACACACACACACACACACACACACACACACACACACACACACACACACACACACACACACACACGTGTGAAGGCCATCAGTCAGGACATCTTTCTATCAGATGTCTCATCACATGTTTCCTCAACAGCACTTCAGTTGGACGTCTTTAAGGGGAGATGTGTCGCTATTAGTGAAGTGAATGTGATATGAATATAGCGCTGACTAAGCCTGACATCTCACCATGTGCTACACCCCATCTGATAGCCATCTGCAGTGTCAAATTGAACTTATGTTTCTGTTGCCCAATTCATAGGTCAACTGGTAGAGTTTACGTGTGTATGTGTGTATGTTCAGTGTGCTGAGTGTGTGTTCAGTGTGTGTGTTCAGTATGCGGAGTGTGTGTTCAGTGTATGAAGTGTGTGTTCATTGTGCGGAGTGTGTGTTCAGTGTGTGTTCAATGTGCGTAGTGTGTGTTCAGTGTGTGAAGGGTGTGTTCATTGTGCTGAGTGCGTGTTCAGTGTGCTAAGTGTGTGTTCAGTGTGCAGAGTGTGTGTGTGGAGTGTGTGTTCAGTGTGCAGAGTGTGTGTGTACAGTGTGTGTGGAGTGTGTGTGTGGAGTGTGTGTTCAGTGTGCGGAGTGTGTGTGTACAGTGTGTGGAGTGTGTGTTCAGTGTGTGCTTAGTGTGCAGAGTGTGTGTGGCGTGTGTGTTCAGTGTGCGGAGTGTGTGTGGAGTGTGTGTTCAGTGTGCAGAGTGTGTGTGTACAGTGTGTGGAGTGTGTGTTCAGTGTGCAGAGTGTGTGTGTACAGTGTGTGCTTAGTGTGCAGAGTGTGTGTGGCGTGTGTGTTCAGTGTGCGGAGTGTGTGTGGAGTGTGTGTTCAGTGTGCAGAGTGTGTGTGTACGTGTACAGTGTGTGCGGAGTGTGTGTGTGGAGTGTGTGTTCAGTGTGTTCAGTGTGCATGCTAAGCCGCACTGTTGACCACTGTGTTCCTGCCTGCTGTAGATGCGGATGAGTGTGCCCTCTTTGGCACGGAGATCTGCAAAGGCGGCTTCTGCCTCAACATGCCGGGGACGTACGAGTGCTACTGCAAGGCCGGACTCTTCTACGACGAGGTCAAGCTGGAGTGCCTTGGTGAGTACGTCTGGAGTGACCAGTCAGTTCAAAGCCATCTCCAAAACATAGATTTGACATGCATAGATTTGTTGATACAGACATTGGGCTCCAACATGTGTTGGATTAATGTTTTTGTCCTTTTGTCCTGAAATAAATCAGTGAAGTGCAGTTTCTGGCCAAAAAAAGACAAAGATTTGTTGCATCAGCTTTATTACAAATATTTAAACAGGAATCTGATATCTCCTTCCAGGTGTGTGACTTTAGGGGCCATCAGCTATATTCTGTATGCATACACGTGACCACATATATTTTCTCAACTTTCTATCTATTTTATTTCACTCTTGTGCACAAGCAAATTTAATTATTTAATCATGTACTGTTTCTGGACTCAGCCAGTTAGAAGCCCTTTGAAGACAGTTTTATCACATGTGCATTTATCATTTAGCGTTTTTATCACACAGTGATGGGAAACCCGGCTTCAGAACGTAAAAATCTTACCACGTTTGCTGCAACCTTTCACTAAACCAGCTGATTCTTATTAGCTTAAGCATCAGCCAAATGAATAAGTATAAGTCTTAACTCTATCTAGGTAGATGAGCTTATTAGTGAAATCGCCTGTTTTAGATGCACAAGGTAACTTTCTGAAGCTGAGTTTTTTGTGAACGTTTGCAAACACTTGCAAACAGTCTGAGGAGGTACTTCTCCGTGAACATACAGTGGACCTGGACTAGACGAAGTGTTACCATTACGATGGAATGTTTGCGACAAATCGTTCAAATTGAACTGTTCAGGGAAAACATGTTCGCCAGGAACGTTCACTGAATATGAACGCACCTCGGGTTTCCCATCTCTCTATGTGTATGCCCCTTTAAAACACATGCATGATTGTTATAGATATGCAGCTGCATTCCTTATTGAGTTCATACCAGTCCATACACAAGGGTAATCAGCACTACTGGCCCTCTCAGAGATGGTCAAGCTGTTTATCTGAATGGCCAGTACTTATGTGGTTTTGGAAGGGTTCATCTAAGCACATCTGACCATGCTGAGGGGTAACAGAGGGCCTGTGCAGACTGCTAGCCCGCCGCAGTGCTGCATTGAGTGGAAGCAGAGCCTGCGTCAGAAGCCTGCGCTGCCGGGAGCTGGTGGCTCATATAAACATCCAGGCAGGCCAGGCCAGGCAAGCAGGCAGGCCGGGCAGGCGGCCATGGCCCCGTGGCTGGAGGGTGGCTGAGGTCAGGTGCGGGTGAAGGGGAGGGCGTGGAGCTGCCTTCCTCGGCCGTCTCCCCAGGCTTTGTGGTGGAGTGGCGGAGGCATGAGGCGCAGGCAGCAGTAGGTCCCGCTCCGAGGTGTCCTCTGCCAGCAGCCCTCCCAAAACCGCCACCCACAAGGGCCTGGCACTGACCAGGGGGAGTGGAACCCAGTCCCTTTTGGCTGGGCTGAGCCGAGCCCAGCCGACCCAGCCCGACCCATGCGCGGTTCGGTGCAGTGCGGTACAGACGCCCCAGGCCCCAGAAAACCTCCATCCCACCCCCACCCCCACCTCCACCAGTCCTCTGGACGTAGCCAACGCCAGGCCCCTTTCAGCAGCAGCGCAGGGCCCGGGGACAGCATGCCTGTGGTGGCCGCCCGCGGGGTTCCGCCACATTTGCTTCAGATTATTTTGACAGGATGGGACTGGGTGGAGAGCTGGACTCGCCTCCCGAGTCTGCTGCTTTTCCCTACCTCTGCTACGCATAAAACCCCTAGAGACACACACACACACACACACACACACCACAGCCCGCTGGGCTGGTGCTCGATGTAGGCCACATATTTAAAAGCAGGACTAAAAAAAGAAAAGCAGGTATGGATCGACAGAGGGATATTTTTGAAAATATTGCGTATCGGGTGAAAAGATTATTTCGGCTCGGCTCTTCAGGAAAACC
>NW_027468620.1:13761524-13766524 GCF_046254945.1 Alosa pseudoharengus | reverse complement strand
CAAAGTCCAGAGCAGACGCAAGGCTCTCACACCATCCCCCTCTACGAGGATGAAGACAGTAAGGGCTGCTTGTTTGTTTGTTTATTTGTTGTCATGTTTGTTTACCAGTTGCTGAATGAGTGTTTCAGTGCTCTGCCATAGACGAGCATATTCATAGCATGCGCTCAAATAGCACTCCCCTCTCAGCCCCTGATGTGGACTGACGTTGTCTGAAAGCTTGGGTTATCTTCATCGTCTGAGGGATGACAGGGTGCTTCAAGGGTTCCACCCATCCAAAAATATGTAGCGCAGTGCTAACTGAAATAAAGAGAAAAGGTGTAGAGAGATACAGAATCCAGTGTACAGTACAGGAGATGTCACCAGTATCACTGTTTCCTTTCCTATACTGCCATCTAGTGGAAATATGTATGAAAGTGCAGTTATCATTAACTACAGTTACTGGAGCTACTGTGCCATTGCAAAGGCACTAGAGTTTATGCTACGCCTTAACTATTAACATAGTCCGAAGTAAGTTAAAATTACTTTAATATGGTCTCAATTGAATTTGTTTTTTTATTTCCTAAAAGTTTAAACCTAATTGTGTACTATCTATCACACAAAATTCATAACCATCTGTAAACCAAACTCCATAATTGTAAAACTACATATGTATATTCATTAATCCTTTACTAAGGGCTGTGATTTCCATTTGTCCCTAAACATCTGCTCTTGATGGTGACTTGCTGCTGACCCATACTGACCGCTCTCTCCTCCAGCTCCCTACGACGCCTTCGAGGGCCTGCGAGCCGAGGAGTGCGGCATCCTGAACGGCTGTGAGAACGGACGCTGTGTGCGTGTGCAGGAGGGCTACACCTGCGACTGCTTCGACGGCTACACCCTCGACATGTCCCGCATGGCCTGTGTGGGTGAGTGTCCGGGCCTGACCACTGGTGTTCTTGATGCCACTGTCTCTTAGATTATCAGCATGTGCTGCTGCCTCTTCCTTGAGTTGCTACTACGCGTTTCATGGCACGACTGTCAGGGTGGCTTGACAATTGACAGCACCAAAGTCACCGTGAAGGCAGAGTGTTCCGGAATCAGCTGTCCTGCAACTTGGTTTGAGTGACAGGCTGCGGTCATGTAGATAAGGATAAGTCTCTGTATGAGAATAAGATGACTCATGCTCTCATGAGTGTGTGCTATTACACATTAACATCACAGACATAATAAGTGCTCGTGCTGCTGAGGAGGCTAGTTAGCCTCAGTAACACTCAGACTCTGAGAAGTTGGGGTTCTGTGACCATGTTGTTACGCAAGAGTTCTATGACACACTGTGTGCAGTATTTTTGTCTGTGTTGCCAGACATGGCACATGCGGCAGCTTGTCTTCTTAGGCTGGCAGTCAGACTTAAGGCACCAACGCCAACACAAACTCCTTTGAAGATGGTTCATTTTCTGCAGTCATTAACGGAGGATTCCTCCTCCATGGGCGCATGGCGTGTGTAACTGTCCATCTCTCTCCCAGCGGACCACCCTAATGGGCCTCCGTGTCCGCTGAGAGACACTGATGAGCAGACTGACTCACGCCTCTGTTTGTTTGAAGCACTTTAACCCATTCGCGCTGGATGCTGCACCACGCAACATTCTATCTCCCGCCGGTTGCTGCATAGCGCAACATTGAATCTCCCGCTGGTTGCTGCGTAGCGCAGCATGCTTTTTATTTCATGTTTCTAGGTGTACAGAGGCTTAGATATTAAGGTTTTGGTAGACGTTGACAATTCTTAGTATTTTTTCAGAAAACCCTCAGGAAATACGGTTATTTAGTCTAGAATGCCATAGGATTCTATAGGCGTTTTTTGCAGGCATTTTAGGAGTAAATGGGTTAAAATGCTAAATGCCTCGCGTTTGTATCATTCCGCTTTCGGACGGGAAAACTTGCTGTCTTCATCGTGCCAGAATGAACGCCCCAGTGGTGACGAAGAGGACGCAGCAGGATCATTTTGAAGCTGCGCGTCAGAATGTGCGGCACTCGTTGTCTTGGTTCATTAGGCCCTTTGAGCTCTCCGAGGTCTAGATCATTTGGCAGGATTTCAAACCAAGTGCCGCCCAAAGTGACTAGAGGAAACTAATCATTAGAAAGAGATGGATCAGCCCCGTCAAATCATTAGAGTAGGTTATTTATTTTTGGATTTGGTGGGAGAAGAGTGAGCAGTGTTTAAATTTGAATTCTGCTGCAACAGCTTGTAATTAAATGGACTAATGTTCACAAGGGCTGCTGTCAAATGAGAGAAGGAATGGGCCCCTCTGAACAGGCTGTTGGTGTTTATTAGTTTATTAGCCAGATGTAGGATGGGGTTTATATGGGCAGTTTATTCCCATATGAGCCACTTCCTGTACCAACCGGCTCTCCGTATAAGTTTGATCAGGTGGGTTAAAAATGTCAGTCAAACCCGTGGGACACCCAGATAACTATCCCAAGGTTTCACTTGATCATTGTCCAGCAAGCACACTCATCCATGAATTCTGATGTAGTAACAGATGTAGTAACTATAAAGAAACGTCCATTCACCAATTGCTCCCAAGCAAATATATTATTTTAATCCGTGACGTTTCGGGGCTTGCCCTCCTCGCCCCGAAGCGTCACAGACCTTGATCCTTGATCCTTACGATGTTTATTAGTGTGATTTCTTTTGGTAATACATGACCATATTTAAGGCCTTGATAAAGCTTGATAAAGATTTTCCCCCTGTGATATCTTTTCTTCTTTCTTTCCTCCTTTCTTTCTTTCTCTCTTTCTTTCTTTGGTTTACTCATCCCCTCTAGATGTGAATGAATGCTCGGAGCTCAATAGCCGGATGTCCCTGTGCAAGAATGCCAAGTGCATCAACACGCAGGGCTCCTACAAATGCCAGTGTCTGCCGGGCTTCGTCCACTCGGAGCGGCCCAACTACTGCGTGCCCAAGGGGCAAGCGCCAGCGGCAGCCAACGACTCAAGGGAGTGACCCTTAGAGCCCAGCAGAGGGCGCCACAAACACTAAAACACTTATTTAATCCAAGCCCATATATTCTGCACTGTATAAAACAAACCTAAAACAGAAAACGAGGAAAAGAACAAAAAAAAATGTAAGAATTCAATCATACTTGAGATGAAGACCTGATTACAAAAATGCTATGTGGTTTCTGTGGAGAGAGGAGAGAGCAGAATTGTATAAAATGTATTTTGTTTTGTTTTGTTTTGTTTATTTTTGGATTTATTTTTAATTTGTTTTTGTTTGTCTTTTTTATTTTGTAAGGTTTTATTGAATAAGAAGGAGCTTTTTGAGCACGAGGGAGGGGGGGGCAGTGGGTCCCCTGGTGCGCCGACACACCCTATGAACTGTTGCTGGGGGATGATGTTTGTGTTTTATTTACCCAGTCCCAAACACCTTGTGTGTGGTTACTTTAGAAAGCAGAGAGGCCAGCCAGTTGTTTTCTCCTTCTACCCTTCTCATACCTCTCCCATCCATCCATCCATCCATCCATCCACCTCTCTCTCTCTCTCTCTCTCTCTCTCTCTCCTCTATTTTTCTCCTCTGTGGTGGCCTTAATAGTCTGGCTGGCAGGTTGGAGAGGTGAAAAGTTGCTTACTCCATGGTGTCACAAACGCATACAGAATGCACATCACTGTATTGTGTTATTAATGTAAAATCCTTGAAAATAAGCTTTCTTTTTTCTAGACAGTTTTGTATGATGATAAATGCAAACATGAAAACTACTTCTCTTTGTCTGGGACATTGGACAATCGCTTTTTTATTTGTTACTTTTTTATTTTCCCTCTTTCCCTCCTTCTCGCTCTCTGTCCTCCATCTCTCTCTCTCTCTCTCTCTCTCTCTCTCTCTGCCTCTCTTTTGCTTGTCTGCCCTGTGGAGCAGTTGTGTTCTGTACACTTACGTTTTTATTTCCTAGAATTATTGTTTTTATCATGTGGAGAAAAGAAAAGAAATCATGAAATGAAGTGTTCCATTATATTTTTTCATACTTAAAGAGAAGAAAACTTTCTCAGCATTTTCACTGCAATGTCTAAACGTCTTGCCAGGTTGCAAAGCTGCTATGGGATAGCCGTGGGAGTAAATTTTGTACATTTAAACAGAAGAGTTGATAAAAACCAATTTATGTATTTTTAATTTGTACATGAATGAATAGCTCTTGTATGGAATGTCCGTATTATGTATATTAAACCTCTTCTAATAAATCACAAATTGTGATATTTATACTGGCTAGTCTGTTTGGTAGCTTTTGGTGGAAACAATATGCAGGACTTGCACATACAGTATACATTGTCTTGGGAGATTTGTTTAAAAGTCATTATACATTATACATGACCAAATCATTTTTTAATAGCAATGATTTTTGTAGCAATCCACTGATATCCTGCACCAGGTGTCTATATTTTTTATAGTCTTTCATAATTTACAATATACCGTAAACATTATTATTCAGGATGAACTGCTGTTTTACTCTAACACTGACATATAGCAATGCCAGCATGTTGCATATTCCTCACAGTAGGATATCCTCTGGCACCCTCTCTGGCTGCAGGCGTGGCTAACGGCAGTATGAAGCACTGGCCATTAAGTTCTAAGTGTCTGAGGTGGATCTAAAATTGCAGCTCTCAGATTGCAGGTCTCAGATAGAGTAATAGCTTATGGAAACGATTAACTAACTAAATAATATATTCACCTGGCAATTTCAGGCGACCAAGATCAGAGGTTCTCTAAATTGCCCATGTGGAATCACTTCACTGATTTTAGGGGAGTTAGTAGATGAGAGGGTTCAGTGTTCAGGGACTGAAGGCCATTAGTTCAGACATGATAAGCAGGCAGAGGTCAGCGGGATCATCCATCCATCCATCCATTCATCCTTCTAGTTATATGTACAGGAGCGCCGCTGGGGGCGGGTTAAGACGATTTTAAGGGCCCAGCACTGACAGGGGTCCCCCAGAGAGCCCCCCCCCCTCGATAATACTATATACTATCGGGGGCC